>NC_088687.1:101227878-101530908 GCF_028017835.1 Emys orbicularis
AGTCTGTTTCTGAAGTTTTTTTGTTGAAGTATGGCTACTTTTAAATCTGTTATAGAATGTCCAAGGAGATTGAAGTGTTCTCCTACTGGCTTTTGTATGTTACCATTCCTGATGTCTGATTTGAGTCCATTTATTCTTTTATATAGAAACTGCCTGGTTTGGCCAATGTACATGGCAGAGGGGCATTGCTGGCACATGATGGCATATATCACATTAGTAGATGTGCAGATGAATGAGCTCCTGATGGTGTGGCTCACGTGGTTGGGTCCTCTGATGGTGTCGCTAGAATACATATGGGGACAAAGTAGGCAACAGGGTTTGTTACAGGGATTGATTCCTGGGTTAGTGTTTCTGTGGTGTGGTGTGTAGTTGCTGGTGAGCTTCAGGTTCAGGGGCTGTCTGTAAGCAAGGACAGTGAGAGGTCTGTGAGAGTAAGAGATCATTTTCCAGAAGAGGTTGTAGATCGTTGATGATGTGCTGGAGAGGTTTTAGCTGGGGGCTATACGTGATGACCAGTGATGATCTGTTATTTTCCTTGTTGGGCCTGTCCTGTAGTATATGTGTATAGTGTGCAACTCTTATCCTGGAAGCCCAGCTCAGATTAATCCAAAGGTATACAGTACTTGCATCCTATTGGACATCCATTTGACTATTTTCCCCCTTCCTAACACATGTTTTCTGAATTCCTGTATTCTTAGAGTAGTTTTGCCTTGTGATAGCTACTTGTTCTCCCTGTGGCCAGCTTTGAATCCCTGCAGGTTTGGGAAAAAAATATTAGCTAGGTAATTCCTTTACAAGATGTGCTTGAATGTTTGTGATTTAGATTAAAATGGATATCAATCAAACCTGGTCATTCTTTTTTTACCCAATTATTTAAGATTCTGGAGAAATTACGCTTTTGAGATTTCTCAAAATGAGGGGAAAGTGTTGCTTACATAGGTTCAGCTATAAAACAAGTTCTAAGTACTATAATAATGTCTTGAATAAATATGTTCAAATATTTAAAAATCCAATTTTTAAAAAAAAGTAATGGATGGGGAGCCCTGAAAAACAAAATGTTAATGTATTTTAAGATGCATCTTAAGATGTGTTACAAGAAGCACCTTATATGAAATGGCATAAACATGCTACTGTTATTTCTCATAAAGAAACATAAGTGGAAATCATTTTGTTTGTTGGTAATCCATTATGCATGTGCAAAAACATTTTTTGGTTTTGCTATGTATCTACAGGTTTTGTCTTTCACACATCCTACCTCGTTCCACTCTGCAGAGACATATGAGTCTCTCCTGCAGTGCCTCAGGATGGAAGATGATAAGGTAGCTGAGGCAGCTATTCAGATTTTCAGAAACACAGGCCACAAAATAGAAACAGACCTGCCGCAGATAAGATCGTGAGTGTATTTCTTCACATACTGGTAGTGCCTTTAACACTTAAAAGTCTGTCCCCTCCTTTAGCGTATTCACCATGTTGCTACTAAAATAATCTTCCTTTCCTGTTGCTGTGAACTTGTATGCCTTTTACCCCACCACCTTGATCCCGTCACTGGTTCCCTGTCTCTTTTCACATTTAAACTCCTTGTCCTCACTTTATTTTTATGTATTTGTTGTAGGTTTAATATAAATACATTATTAAAAAAACTCCTTAAAATATACACTTAAAAATCAGGATCTAGTCTACCTCCCATTTTAAAATACCAGCAACAACAAAGATATCATAAAGATTTAATTTAATCCCCCAGCATTATTTCTACCCAATGCTTTCCTTCACGCAGCCTCTCCCATTTTTTTGAGAAATGGAGAAAAGATGACCCCTGAAGGTTAAAAACTCTGGTTATTATGGACCAAGTTGGAAACCACTTCCAAAGATATGGGATATTCTAACAAAAACAAGGAGGAGTCTAGTGGCACCTTAAAGATTAACAAATTTATTTGGACATAAGCTTTCGTGGGTAAAACCATTTCTTCAACAAAGAACACCTGCTGTCTGTCAGTCGTGGGTTCCATCTCAGGTGCTTCTGCTAACTATAACTGCCCGAGACATGAGGGGAAAGAGAGGCAATTTCTTCAGCAGTTTTCAAGCCATGTAGGGCTCTGTAAATCAAAACCAACACCTAAAATCAATCTGGAAATCAGTAGGCAGCCAGTGCAGATCATAAGGCATAGGTTTCGTGTGCTTGTGGAAGGAAACACTGTCTCGCAATCTAGCCGCCAAATTCTGCAGTGGGGAAAGCAGGGGGCCTGAAATAAGGTATGCCAGCAGGTTTGCCAGCATAAACTGCATCCACACTAGGCATGCTTTGCCAGTATCGTATACCAGTATAGCTATACTGACAAAGTGCTCCTAGTATAGACCTGACCTTAGGGTTTGACACCTCCAGAACATGCTGTGCTCCCATTGAGGCAGATAGCTATGACTTGAATTTGAGCAATTTTATCCGACATGAAGAAATTCCCTCAACTGGAGATACTTGATTCATCAACTGAGCAAAAAATTCCTCAGATTAACCAAGCAAACTAAATAAGATTTTTCAGATATGATGGTGGAAGCAAAGAACCATTTCTTTGCCTCTCTCGCAACCACAAGATGGGAGTTATAAAAATCTTTGTTGCAATCTGTCAGATTTGAGTCTAGATTTGCACCACCCCCATTCTGGCCATCTTCTCTTTTGCTTTGGTTGTTGCAGGCCCTCTATAAATCAAGGTGACCTGTGAGGCAGAAACTGTGGAAAAGAGTCCCAGAGGGCACTTCATTGATGATTGAGGACCAGAGTATTACAATAATTCACCAGTCCATCAATAGTCTGTCTGAGGAAAGGAGTTCTCCCTCAGACCCTTTTGGAACTCCTCAGGTCCCTCTAGTTCAGTAGTTCTCAAACTTTTGTACTGGTGACCCCTTTTACATAGCAAGCCTCTGAGTGCGACTCTCCACCCCCCCCCCCCATATAAATTAAAACACTTTTTTATATATTTAACACCATTATAAATGCTGGATGCAAAGCGCGGTTTCGGGTGGAGGCTGACAGCTCGTGACACACCCCCCCCCCCCCCCATGTAATAATCTCGCGACACCTGAGGGGTCCCGACCCCCAGTTTGAGAACCCCTGCTCTAGTTTCTGAGAGAAGACTATCAAAACAGGTCCCTAGTTCAGACAAGGGAGGTGAGCCCCAACTCGAAATCAAACGAGCCAAAGATCAGTCTGTGACATGGGGATAACATCAAGAATCTCCACCTCCACTGCAATCCCAAACACCAAACTAAGTATGTGCCTAACTATGATTTGTGCCCAGAACCATCTGGGATAGCTCCTTGGTGACCATGAAATCCTGGGTTTTTCAGATGACTCATTGTCTATGTGGATGTTAAAGTTACCAAGCACTATTGGCCTTGACCACTCCAGTGCCACCATAGTGAGGAACCTCAGCAGATCCCAAAAGGACTTCATTGTACAATGGAGTGATTGATACGCAAGGGTCAGTTCCAACTTAACTGTATCTCTGGACTCACACATAAGGTGGAGCTAACTTACCCCCTGCCAAGTCCCTCACTCTCATCAGAGAGGGTAGAATCCTATTTCTCATATGGCTACAGAAAAAAGCAAAGGACTCTTTACCCACCTCCACAGCACTGTCACCCTTGCCACATACCAGACACACACAATACGCACACATTTTCAATCCACCTCATCAGCAAATAGCATGCTCCCTGACCCCAGAGTCTCGGCTAGGCGGGGTCCCTAGGGTTTCTCCTAGAGGTCCTGCTTGTGAAGTTTGGGTTGGGGTCACAATGGCAAGAGTCACTTTCAAGGCACTGCATGATATTTTCTGGATTCAACCCTACTCCTTGTATTGTGCTTTATGTTCTGCCCACTCTTCTCACCTTGATGTTCTCTTTGTTTCCTTCTCCCACTCATTTTTGTGCCCTGGTTTCATGCTGCTCTTTATGTGGAATGACCTCCCTTTGACAGTGCATGTTGTCCTCAGTCTCAGCTTTAAAATCTTTACTCAGAGCCCACTACTTTTATCTAGCTGTACACAATCAACCTCTAATCAACATGTATTTCAGAACTTCATTTGTTGCAATACTAGTCTGTCCCTTTTTTCATCTATTCACTATTGTTTCCAAAGATTATATGATTTCTATTGTAAATTTTTTATGGCAGAGATAGGGTCTCTATTTTCTGTAAAGCACAATATGAAGTTATGGCGCTATATCAATATTTAAATAACATGATTTTTCTAAGACCACTGATAATTTCAGTACTATCACAAGAGAGTACGGCCATCTGATACCGCCTTCTTGGAAATCTGGTGTAATCCTTATTTATATTGGCGAGCTCACAATTAATTTGAATCCTGCACTATCTTGTTTCCTTATTCACTTAATTAAACCTACCATGGAAGACTTAGCTAGTTAAGAGGGAGTCATTCAGACAGACACCAGCTTGGAATACTCTGCTCACATTGTTAACATACTTTAGCATTCTTCCAGTTTTCCTACTTTAAGGAAAAAAAACAAACCTGAGACTTCATTGTTCCAATTCTGTGAACACTGCTTCAATCTGTTCTTGCTACCTCTGCTTCTGTAGAGAATGTATGGACTTTATTAGTGAAAAGTGAATGGCAAATAATCTATTTACTGGTGAAGTATATTGTGCTTTACAATACACTTTCCTTTTTTAACATATGATTCAATTTCTAGATGAGGGTTAGTTGTTTACATGCATTTGTCTCATTATCCTTCCTGAACAGCTTTCAAAAGAGAGCTTGATGCTGAAGATTTTAATTCTGTGATCAGGGACCTGCATTGGTGAAGAGTTCAGCCAGCAAATATTACTGGAATTAATTTTTTGTTCATTATAAATATTTTATTTTGAAATATTGTGTTTAATTTTTGCAGGACATTAATTCCTATTTTGCATCAGAAAGCAAAGAGAGGTACTCCTCACCAAGCAAAACAGGCTGTCCACTGTATACATGCCATATTCTCAAATAAAGAAGTGCAACTTGCACAGATCTTTGAGGTATGTTTGCCAAATTTGGTATAATGTTTTTATTGAATTTTGTTAAAATAATTTGCATCTTTTCACTTTTAAAGTTGCAATTAAGAAAACTAACTTCATCTTGATTACCGTAGAATCCATGCATAATTCAGGAGCTGGAAGACTGAATTGAACCCTTAGTGCTGGAACTCTGTGCTTAAGCTGTTTCTAGTAAAACTTAGGAGAGAGTGCAAATACATGCTCTTCCCCTACCCCCAGTGACACTGTCTGGACACTGAGTAACACTTCTAGCATACACAGAGAAAATATCCCTTCTCAGTATTCTGGCAACTATTATGATGAAAGGGAAATGCACGTCACTTATGCTTTGATAGAAGGCTCTGTTCACAGATGTTTTCTAGCTTTGCCTCCTAAAGCTCTCCACCTAATTGTGGTCAGGCTAGTTACTTCTGTTCACAATGTAACTGGATTTATTTTAAAATATTAAATTTCCATGTAGCTGAGTTATCTGATTTTTTTTTTTTTTTTTTGTCTTTAGCCACTGCACAAGGCCACCCATCCTAAAAATAGCTAATATGTTCAAAGTCTGAGTAGTAGTTCTACTGAATAGGTTAGAATAGAATGGAACCATTTTGTGTCTTGTGTAGTCCAGCATGCTATATGAACTGTAACATCTAAACAACTGGATTAATTTACAGGAGTGCTGAGCTCCTATTTACTACTTTGAAATCTTAGGTCCTCTAGAAAATGAAGCTACTTAATTAGACACAACTTCGGGTACCAATATTTGGGCCTAAAAGAATGATACTGAGCCATTTCACTTGGGATGCTATGAAAAATTCTATTGCTGATCTGACATTCCTAGTAACGCACAAAACTTCCATTGGGTTGCAAGAAATGCAGAATCAGGTCTTGTCTATACAGGGACACTCAGGAAAGTTAACCTGAATTAACTAATGACTATTTAAGCTGCATTAAACCCATGTGGACACTCTCATTCAGAATTGAAATGTGCTTAATTTGGTTTAGCCTAACTCATCAAAGATAAATTGAAATAAGGACATTTTAATTCTGAAAGAGAGTGTCCACATGGGTTTACAGTGGTTTAACTACTGCACTTTCAGTTCAGAGTTAATTCAGATTAATTTTCCTGAGTGTCCCTGTGTATACAAGCCCTCAGATCCCTAGTTAGTAAAAAAAAAATTAAAAAGGCTAATCTTTTATCACTAATATAATTTCACACACTATAATTCTGTAATTAATATAGCTATTTTCACTATCCTGTAAATTACAGCGGGAAATGTTTCATAGACAAAAAGTTGTCTTGGTTTCATGAAATGATGTCATTTGGGAGGCGAGTGCAGTTAATCAGCAGTCCAGTAATGAAATAAGTTAGTTCATTAAGCTGTTCAGGCATTCACACTCAACAATTTATAATTCATTTTGAATGGAAATTTTTCTTCCCCCAGCCTCTTAGTAGAAGTTTGAATGCTGATGTTCCAGAGCAACTTATAACTCCATTAGTCTCTTTGGGCCACATTTCTATGTTAGCTCCAGACCAGTTTGCTTCTCCAATGAAATCTGTGGTTGCAAATTTCATCGTGAAAGATCTCCTCATGAATGATAGGGTAAGATTTATTTTTTAAGTTCTTACTTTTCTGTTTTTCTTATGATTGAGTCTCTGTAAGCTATACAGCTGTTAAGTTTTTGTGTTTAGGTCAATGAACCCTTAATGTTCACTATGGGTATGTCTACACTACGAAATTAGGTCGATTTAATAGAAGTCGATTTTTTAGAAATCGATTTGATACGGTCGATTGTGTGTGTCCCCACTAAGTGCCTTAAGTCGGCGGTGTGCATCCACAGTACCGAGGCTAGCATCGACTTTCGGAGCGTTGCACTGTGGTAACTATCCCACAGTTCCCGCAGTCTCCGCTGCCCATTGGAATTCTGGGTTGAGCTCCCAATGCCTGATGGGGCAAAAACATTGTTGCGGGTGGTTCTGGGTACATGTCGTCAGGCCCCCCTCCCTCCGTGAAAGCAACGGCAAAAAATCGTTTCTCGCCTTTTTTCCTGGGTTACCCGTGCAGACGACATACCACAGCAAGCATGGAGCCCGCTCAGTTCACTGTCACCGTATGTCTCCTGGGTGCTGCTGGCAGACGCGGTACTGCAGTGCTACACAGCAGCATCCCCTTGCCTTGCGGACGGCACACGGTGCAATACGACTGCTAGCCGTTGTTGTCGTACCATGGGTGCTCCTGGCCAACCTCGGTTAGGTTGGTCGGGGGAGCCAGGGCAGACATGGGTGCTCCTGGCCGGCCTTGGTGAGGTCGGTTGGAGGTGCCTGGACAAAAATGGGAATGACTCCAGGTCATTCTCTTCTTTAAGTTTCGTCTAATGGAGATTCAGTCCTGCCTGGAATATCATGCCAGCTGGAAGGCTTCTGCCTCAGTCTGCTCTTCCAATCGGCAGCACCACACGGTTGCACCTACCCCTTGCTCCCATGGCTCATGAAGCCTGGACAGAAGTAAGGAGCAGTTCAACTATAGGCTGAGCAAGTGAATAATGGTGATAGAATGGGCCTTTGGACGTTTAAAAGCTCGCTGGCGCAGTTTACTGACTCGGTTAGACCTCAGCGAAACCAATATTCCCATCGTTATTACTGCTTGCTGTGTGCTCCACAATATCTGTGAAAGTAAGGGGGAGATGTTTATGGTGGGGTGGGAGGTTGAGGCAAATCGCCTGGCCGCTGATTACGCACAGCCAGGCACCAGGGCGGTTAGAAAAGCACAGCAGGGCGCGCTGTGCATCAGAGAAACTTTGAAAACCAGTTTCATGACTGGCCAGGCAACGGTGTGAAAGTTCTGTTTGTTTCTCCTTGATGAAAACCCGCCCCCTTGGTTCACTCTACTTCCCTGTAAGCCAACTGCCCTCTCCTCCCCCCTTTGATCTCCGCTTGCAGAGGCAATAAAGTCATTGTTGTTTCAAATTCATGCATTCTTTATTAATTCGTCACACAAATGGAGGGATAACTGCCAAGGTAACCGGGGTGGGGCAGTTGTAGGGGCACCCTCTAGAATGGCATGTAGCTCATCATAGAAGCGGCATGTCTGGGGCTCTGACCCGGAGCGGCCCTTTGCCTCTCTGGTTCTTTGGTAGGCTTCACGCGGCACTGCTGCGGGTCCCTGTTATAACCTCTGTCCTTCATGCCCTTGGAGATTTTTTTAAATATTCCGGCATTTCGTCTTTTGGAACGGAGTTCGGATAGCACGGATTCGTCTCCCCATATAGCGATCAGATGCAGTACCTCCCATTCGGTCCATGCTGGAGCTCTTTTGTGATTCTGGGACTCCGTGGTCACCTGTGCTGATCAGCTCGCTACGCTGGCCAAACAGGAAATGAAATTCAAAAGTTTGCGGGGCTTTTCCTGTCTACCAGGCCAGTGCATCTAAGTTGAGAGTGCTGTCCAGAGCGGTCACAATGGAGCACTCTGGGATAGCTCCCAGAGGCCAATACTGTCGAATTGCGTCCACACTACCCCAAATTTGACCCAGCAGGGTCGATTTCAGCACTAATCCCCTCATCGGGAAGGAGTACAGAAATCGATTTTAATAGCCCTTTAAGTCGACAAAAATGGCTTCGTCATGTGGACGGGTGCAGCGTTAAATCGATCTAACACTGCTAAATTTGACCTAAACTCATAGTGTAGACCAGGGCTAAGGATATGTCTACACTGCCAAAAAAACCCTGCCGCTCCAAGTCTCGGAGTCATGGGGTTCAGGCTGTGGGTCTAAAAATAGTAATGTAGACTTTCCCACTCAGTCTGGAGCCTGGACTCCGAAACCCAGCAAGGTGGGAGGGTCTTGGAGCCTGGGCTCCAGCCTGAGCAGGAATGTTTTAGCCCTGCAGTTCAAGCCCCATGAGCCCGAGTCAATGGACCTGGGCTCTGACACTTGGTGCTATGGGTTTTTCTTTGCAGTATAGTCATACCCTAAATGTCTAATATGTTGATATCATATGTAAAAGATGATACATATGGTAGTTAATCTAATCGTTATAATCTTTGTTTTAATTTTTTACATGTTTTTGTTTGTGAATCCATCTTTAAACTTGTATAAATATCTGTAGTCAACAGGTGAGAAAAATGGGAAATTGTGGTCCCCAGATGAAGAGGTTTCCCCAGAAGTTCTAGCAAAGGTGAATATTTTTTTCGTATTAAGATGTGCACAATATTTGAAATAAGAGTTTAGTTACTTGATAGCATATCACTGACATCTCTATACACTACCAATAGAGAATGTTAAAAGAAATATTACCAATTAATTTTGGTTACAGTTGTCTTTTAGAATAGCCTAAAAACGTATTAAATAGCTTAATTTCTGCTAAACTAAAATTTGAGAGAGATAAGGTGGGGGAGGTCATAGCTTTTATTGGACCAACTTCTGTTGGTTAGCGAGAGACAAGCTTTCAAGCTCCACAGAGCTCTTCTTGAGGTCTGGGAAAGGTATTATGATTTGTCACAACTAAATACAAGGTCAAACAGATAGTTTAGCATAAGTAGTTAGCACATATTCTAAGGCAGGGATAGTCAATAGGCAGACCGTGGTCCAAATCCGGACTGCCAAATTGGACCGCAGGGGCAGAGGCGATGCGTGGTCACGTCCTTTTCCCCCCAATTTCTCCTGATGCCTCTGGAGGGTATGCCCAGAAGCGAGGAGGCAGCACCTGCCCCTGGCAGCAGTGCTCTCCAGCAGCAGGGAAGGCGAAACAGCCTCATGTTGGGAGGAGGAGGAAGAGTTTAGACAGCCGCCCTGCTGCTTCCTCCCTCCCCACCCCACGCTACAGGGACATGTGGAGAGTGCTGCTGCCAGGGGGAATGCTACTTCCTCGCAGTCCCTGGAGCCTCCCTCCCTCCTAGCGGTCCCCAGAGGCTTCTCCAGCCCCTTCATCCACCCACTTCCCTGCTCTAACTGGCCTCTTTCCCTACCCAGTCCGCCTCCAATCACCCACTTCTGCCACATCCCAGCCTCCCCCCATCTCACCAGGGCTGTTATTTGGAGTCTCTTTGGTCCCTCCCGCTACCCGGAGCCTCCTTCCTGCCCCTCTGCTATCTCAGCCCCCAAAGGGGCATTGCACCGCTAGCTGGATCATAGTCCAACAGCTTCACCTTCTGGCTCTGAGCTCATAAGTACTCACACACACTCACACCCTACTTTGCTGCCCAGATCCCAGCCCATACCCATTCCTCTTCCCCCGTCCCATCTCTACTAGTTGGCTCAAATGGGGACAAAGAGAAACACTTGGAGGGGGCAAATGGCAATGCCAGGTGGCTCCGGCCAGCCCCGTGCATCCTGGTTTCAGTTTAAGGAAATAAGGTCACCTAACTCTGAGCAGGGTGGGCGGGAGCTTGGGGAGACAATTGGGGAGTTAGGGGAGGGAAGCTGGGGGGTGAGCTCGGCCTTGATTATACGTTGACCAAGAAATTTGGACGTTGACAAAAAAATAGACTACCCCTGTTATAAGGGACCATTCAAAGTGAAGTGGCCCATTAACACCTCTGTAGTCATAGGGCATAAAGAGGGGGGGCCTTGGGGCTCTGAACTTTAGCCACCAGGTGGGGCTTGGGGCTTCAGCCGCTGGGGGTGAGGGGGAGCTTGGTGATCCAGCTTCAGCTACGGGGGCGGGGAGGTGGGTCTTGGTACACCAGGCTTCAGCCCTGCAGGGTGCACTGGGGCTCAAAGCTTTAGCCCTGGGGGGAGTGCTGGGGCTTGGGGTTCCCCGTGGCTCTGCTCCTGGTTTCAAGCCCGCAGGGAGTACCGGTGCTCTGGGCTTCGGCCCCACAGTTCCGGTTTCAGCCTCACAGGGGGTGCCGGGACTCATGGCATTAGTCCTGGGGGGAGCGCTGGGGTTCTGGGCTCTCTACGGCTCTGCTAGTTTCAGCCCTGCGGGGGTGCCAGGACTTGGGGTGCTGGCTTCAGCCCTGCAGGGAGCGCTGGGACTTGGGGCTCCAGGCTTCAGCCCCTCAGGTTGCTCTGGGGCTTGGGTATTTGGGCTTCAACCAGCAGGGAGCACTGAGGCTGTGGCTTCAGCTGGGACTCAGGGCTTTAGCCCTAGGGGGAACGCTGGGGCAGGGCCGGCTCTAGGCACCAGCAAAACAAGCTGGTGCTTGGGGCGGCACATTTTTAGGGGCGGCATGGCCGGCGCCAGAATGCCGCCCCTAAAAATGTGCCCCGGCCGCCCTAGCTCACCTCCGCTGCTGGCACGCGAAATAGCTGATTCGCGCGCCGCTGCTCACCCTCCCTCCCTTCCTCCCTCCCTCCCTCCTAGGCTTGAGAGCCTGGGGGGAGGAGGCAGGGCTGGGGATTTGGGGAAGGGGCGGAGCTGAGGCGGGGCCGGGGGTGGGGTAAGAAAAAAACAGGGGGTGGGGGGCGGCCAAAATTGTTTCTGCTTGGGGCAGCAAAAATCCTAGAGCCGGCCCTGCGCTGGGGTTTGGGGCTCCCCGCTGCTCCACTCCCACTTTCAGTCCAGTGGGGGCACCGGGGCCAAGCTTCAGCTGTGGAGCCCTGTGGCCCCCTGAAACTGGCTCATGTACCCCTGGTTGAGAACTGCTGCCTTGGAATATGTGCTAGCTATTTAGGCTAAACTATCTGTTTTATCTTGTATTTAGCTATGACACTCTGAGTACCTTTCACAAACCAGAAGAAGAGCTTTGTGTAGATTGAAAGCTTTTCTCTCTCACCAACAGACGTTGGTCCAATAAAAAGAGATTTCCTCACCCACCTTGTCACTCTAATATCCTGGGACCGACATGGCTAGAACAACACTTCTTAAAACTAAAACTTTGTAACTGCTTATAGTATTGTAGCTTATGTGGCCATAGAAATACACACTGTTGCAATGTCAGTGGAAATTGTGCAGTTAGGTGTTCTGTCCTATCTTCTGGGTATTCAGTATTCTGAATGTTAAGCTTTACTTTGTTTTATTCAGAGATTCAAATTACTAGTTCTTCTGGTTATAAAGGTATCCTGTAAACTGATGCACTGTCATATTACTGAATCTATAGGCAGACCAAGCTGAAATAACAACAGTGTGATATGAACTCCTTTCACCCATCTTTACAGGATATTTAGTGTGAACCTAATTATGATTAAGGTTAAGATTCTGTCACGGGTATTTTTAATAGAAGTCAGGGATATGTTGTGGGTAATAAAAAAATGCACGGAAGCCCATGAAGAGTCGACTTTTACTAAAAGTACCTGGGAGGGGGAGAGAGACTAACAGTTGGGGAGCGCTGCCTGGAGCTGACCTCTGGCAGCTGCTCCTGTGGCAGGGGCTGACTGCTGCTGCTCCAACCCAGGCTGCTGCTTCAACCCTGGGACTGACCACTGCTCCGGCGGCCCCAGGCCTGACAGCTGCTCGAGCCCTGCCATTGTGGAAGAAGTCCCGGAAGGTCATGGAATCCATGACCTCTCTGACAGAATCGTAGTTTTAATTATGACCATTTCAGAGGTGAATGTCTGGTTAATGGATAGCAACTTTTTTTATTGGTAGACTTTTTTATGAGGTATAGGAAGTCCCTACATCTAACCCCACCTCTGTGTCTATGATATTTTCCATTTTCATGCAGTAAAATATAATCTATATTCCTCTGATTTCTTTTACTCTTTGATAGGATTGTCTTTTTTGCTGCTATTATCAAATGTTCAGTAGAATCATCCAGAAACCATTTTGCACCTCTTCATTTATTTCCACTCAACTTCTGTATCAAGTTCAACTTTTTCATCTTCACCTCTAAGGCTTTGGAAATTTCTCCCAATGTCTACAGAACATCTCTCCTTTCTTACTATTCCACTTCAAAGTCTCTTTGCTTTGTCCCAATCCCCTTGTCTGTCTTCTCCCTCTGTATTCTTCTCTCAGCTCATTTTTTCATCCATGCTGCATCCCCATCCCAATATGCCATGCGTTTATCCATTCTTTGCTTAAATACCTGCTTCTAAAACCCTTTTTCAAGCAAGGAACTACATCCACTTTTCCAGATGAATAAAAAGTTTACTACTTCATTCTTTTCCTTTTTAAAGTCTGCATTTTATTGAGCAGTAGCCTATAGAGATTATAGTTTGATTACAGTAGATTTTGGTGTTTTATTTACCTTAGTTGCTATTAAAATTATCAATTTGTTTTCATGTGTTCATCTTTAATAGGTGCAAGCAATTAAACTTTTGGTACGCTGGCTCTTGGGTATGAAAAACAACCAGTCTAAATCTGCAAATTCAACACTCCGGTTATTATCAGCTATGTTGGTCAGTGAAGGAGACTTAACAGAACAGAAGAGAATCAGGTCAAATTATGTTCTTTTATTTTTCAGACTCTTCCATCTATTTTGTTGTAGAATTTCAATGAATATTATGAATTTAGGGTTTTTTCAATAGTTGAGGAAGGATTTTTGGTAGGATTTTACAAGGCGTGCAGAGAACAGGATAATGGGGCAATGTAAAACAGCTGGTTAGGGAGTATAATTATAGTTGCTGAATGGCATATATATAAAAAGTATGTGTTTTGTTACCCCCAGTCTAAATTTAATAGCAATCTAATTGGAACCCTGTAGACATCTTGATGCTTATTAGAAAAGGAGTAAAAGACCTCTGGGAACATCTTTCCATTATTAGGATTGATTGATCAGCTTTAATATGTTTAAGACCCTGGCAGCTTCTGTTGGAGCTCCCAAGGATGGGATCACTTCATACCTCCAATCAAATAGACCATACATGGAGAAACGGAGGAAAGGGAAGGAAATCACTGGAACAAAAATATTACAGATTCCACTCTTCCAGAATATTTTTTGTAATTTTGTTTTTTTGTAGTAACTAAGCTCTCATTTTTTTAAAAAAAAATTAGCCCTTTTGATTGTGAAGAAACATTGATTAAAGAATACTCTGCACTTCTATAAAGCCTTTCTTCAAAGGATCTCAGAGACCTTTGCAAATATTAATTAATCCTGACAACATACTTGTGAGATAGGATTCCCGTTTTATAGATGTTTTGTCTGGTGCCTTGTTTACTCAGCTAGTCATTAGCAGAGATAGGAAATGGTGTCAATGCATGGGTTCTATCTTAATTATGATGGTTACTTCTCCGTTAAGCCAGCCTTGCAGAAAGATATATTCAGACAGACAACAGCAACAAAATGCTAGTTCCACCCCCTCAGTTAACTTCAAAGCCTAAATATACATTTCTATGTACATGGTAATTTTGAGGGGCTCTCTGATACCATGATTACATGCCCTATATAAAAGTCTAGATGGGATAAAACCATTTAAATTCATAAGTTTGGAAATCTAAGTAACAAACTACAAATGTGTTATCTTTCCTCCAGCCTTGAGGATAGCCATATGTGTACTTTTTACTGTTGCTAGAGGTTTCTGTTACAGAAGGCCCCATCTTGCCAGGAGATCCACATTGACAGACCCCCATTGACTTCAGTAGATTGGAATCCACCTTCATGATTTTTTTTTTTTTTTTTTTTTTTTTTTTAAAGATCAGACCTAAGTTATTGTCAGGAGCTTATAGAGTGATAGGTTTGCCCTGGATCATTGCAGTCCCAAGTCTTTTACAGAACTGAAGTGGAAACCAAAGACTTACAATTTGAGCATTTGGAACATTGTATGCCTAGACATTTATAACTTTTTAATGTAGAATTTAATGTTGGATGAGAAAAAGTTGTATGTTATAGAAAACCTTTATCTGATCATTTGGTTCTGGGATTCAGAGCCACCAGTCCAGACTAACCTCTTTGTTTTTTACTGAGCCCATCAATCAGTCTGCCAATGACCAGATAATTTTGTTGGGAACTCCTTCCCTTTTATGGTAGTCCAAGTCTCCACTTTCTGTTGAGAGCTCCCTCTTCTTATTCAAGGGAAGAAAAAATTGAAGGAAGTGAAAGTTGTCAGCAGGTGTGAGCAAGAACTGTTAAACTCTATAATCGACTAATATTGTTCTAGGATGAAAAGAGGAGTATTTTACTTACGAGCATATAATCTTCTGGCAAGTTACAGCAAACAAGTAACTAAAAAACAAACCCTGGAAAATACCACCAATAAGCTTGAAATACTAGATATTACACAGTGGAAAAAATAATATAAAAATGAAACCTGCAGTGTCAGCCTTTTGGAGTCAGTATAGCAGATGATGCCATGAAAATCAAAGAAACTTAAACTAATTGATTCTTTGAACTTCTTATCAAGCTGAAATAATATTTTAAGGAGAAAAGAGTCATCTTCATATGATTTCTTCCTAACGAGGTTAGTTTAGATTAAGAGCCTAAAACCATATTGCTGACAGCTGGTTTACAGAGGTTCTTATTCACAATTTTTTAATTGAGTGGTTTTGTAAAAGAAGGAAAACAAATATACATAAAAATTTGAGTATAATGATTTTTCTTTTATGTTTTTATAGTAAATCAGATATGTCTCGTCTCCGACTGGCTGCTGGTAGTGCCATAATGAAGCTTGCACAGGAACCTTGTTACCATGAAATAATTACCCCAGAGCAGTTCCAGCTCTGTGCACTTGTCATTAATGTAAGTAACTGCTCTTGAATTATGAAATGATGGTTAACAAGACTATATCGCATCCTCACCACAGAGCTCTTGTTGATGCTAAGATTTGATGTTTCCCTTTCTGCAGTGCAGCTTTAAAAAAAAAGAAAGTTCTGAACACTTCAAATATCACATTCTGTCTAGTCATCTTTTTAAAGTATGTCCCCTAACTACCCAGTTTTAGATTTTTCTGTTATGTTTAAGGGACTAAGATTTTTGTAGTTGCACTGTTTTGTGTTTTTGCTACTACAGGATGAGTGTTATCAAGTGAGACAGATATTTGCTCAGAAGTTGCACAAGGCACTTGTGAAGTTACTGCTCCCATTGGAATACATGGCAATCTTTGCCTTGTGTGCCAAAGACCCTGTGAAAGAGAGAAGAGCACATGCCAGACAGTGTTTGCTCAAAAATATCAGTATACGAAGAGAGTATATTAAGCAGAACCCTATGGCTAATGGTGAGTACTGTGTTAAAATGTATTCAAAGTATAAACTTTGAAGACTAAACTTTATGAGAAGCTTTTAAAAAATTAAGTAAATGATCTTGTCTAGCATTTTGCACAAAAGTATGTTTTCATAGTGATTTTTTTTCTGGTTCTTATGGAGCTAGTGCAACAAATGTAATTAACTTATTTTATCTAGCAGTTCCCTTATCCTCTTTATAAAGTATTTTTCTGTACTCTACCAATAATTATATTTTTGAATACAAGTTGTTACCTTTTTAGTTAAGATATCTGTTCAAATCAGTTTTTTTCTTCTACACAAATAAAACTGTCAAGTTCTGACTTGTTTGGTTTTTCTTTTTGTAATAAGATGAAACAGCTTTACAGTATTCTTGATGCATTAAAACTTGCAAGCTAATATGTGGATGTATCAAAACTTAGCATTGCATATTCATATAAAAACAAATGAACTGAAATTCTGAGATTCTTATTCTTTCTGCATGTATATTTAAGTTGCTTATATGTTTATTATTCCAGAAAAGCTGTTATCTCTGTTGCCTGAATATGTGGTACCATATATGATTCATTTACTGGCGCACGATCCAGATTTCACAAAACCTCAGGATGTTGATCAGCTTCGTGATATCAAAGAGTAAGTATCAAGTCAGTCCAGAATAATTGAGACTAGAATAATTTTTCTGTGTTTGAAAATTTGAAGATGAAGCCATCACTCTTATTATGAAGGAGAACTATCATTAAAGGCATTCTATAGATCTGTTTTCTTAGAAGCGAATAACTGATCTTGGAACGAAAGCAACAGCTATCTGTTCAGCACTGTGTTCTGAAAGCTGAAATAGCAAAAGACGTTTCTTCACAAGTATAATAATTTAATAAATGTTTTAGGTTTTTTAAATGAAATTGATCATTTTAGATCCACTCACTCAGGCATCTTTAATCCCTGGAAAATGATACAAGGACAGCCATCTTCCATGCACAGTGTTACAGACTGTAGATAACTTTTTATGCTGCTTGAAGAACTCTGCTTTGTAGAAACTGAATGTTTTGTAATAGGACATTGTTTGTTCTGATTCTCAGTTCTATTTCACAGTATTCTGTTTCCTAGGAGTATTTGTAGTATTCCCAGAAAAGTTGACACCATTAGAGTTACTATGTAATGTGCATGAAAACACTTATAATTTTTTAAATACCAATTTTTTAAATTGTACATACAAAATTATTATTAATTTTACTAGGTGTCTGACACTTAAATTGAGAAAAATAATGACACTGGGAGATTGATGCTACTTCATCCTTCACTTACACAGTTGTGTGTGTCTATGTGTAACTTACTAGCATGTTATGGTAGGATCACCCATTGCCCTGAGATTCCTGCTGTACTTAAGTAAGGCAGGCTGACTGCATCTTAGTATTGTTAGCATAATTTGTTATACATCATGACCTCATTTATCATCTTCACTGGTTCCTACTCTGTACCTTCTGCATCATCCCATATACCTGAAATAGCCTTTCTATTTCTTTTGAAATATATCCTGTATCCTTGAAATACACCATGCTTCCTCTGTCTCTCTTCAAGGAACTTTTCAAAACACACGTATTCCAGCTCTAATGGCTGCTCCCCGCACCCCTGTGGGTACGTTTTGCTTTTTCCTTGTGTTTTCATTTTGTGCCTTGAGACTTTAAGACGTTTAGGGCAAAGGCCTGTTATCTTTCTGGCACTGACCTTCTACTGTAAAGCATGGTATAACTATGTGGTGCTATAGAAATAATAATAAGCAATAAATGACTAGTATAAATAGCCCAATCCACCCATTTCCTCTTCAGTCTTTTTTGCATCTTTCACCTAGACATGTGTAGGGTGCCTCAGTCTAAACCTGACTTCTGAGTTGCCTGACTCTGTGCAGAAAACAGAGGCAGCTGAAGACTGTCCTACCACAAGCTCTGCTTTTTATCCAAGACTTGCCTGCCTCTGGCAGCAGCTAAAAGCACTCCCACTTTCTGGAATGTACTTTCTCACCACAGATCCTGAATAATAGTGAAGTTTTTAATTATTGGCTGTTAAATTAATACTCCCTTGGAGGAGTACTTTTAGTGCACAAAGCTTTTCTAGGACTCCCTCTTGGAGCACTCTTATGTGAATTCTCTTCCCACACAGTTCCTCACACAGAGTGCCTGAACAAAAAAAGTGACCACTCCAAAAAAAGAAAAACTCCATTCTTCTTTGAGTACCTATGGGTACTCCACTTAAGGTGGGAATGTGCCCCACATGCCTTTGATTGGACACTTTTGGTACCAGTGCCCATTCGGTCTGCACATGCGTCCTAGCTATATACCTGTACCGAGGGCATATAGAACTGTGACAGACAAATCACCCTCAGTTCCTTCTCAACCACTTCAGCCTGAGAGAGAGTGTCTAGTGTTGCCTGGTTCTTTAGCTAGCTTACTCTTTCTTAGTTTTAGTTAGTTAATTAGGTTAGCAACTAGGTTTTGTTTTGGTTTTTTTTAGTTGTCTCGTTTTCCCCCCCAGAAACTCCTAATCTCTTCTTTTCTTCTCCTCATCACCACCCAGGCTATCTCCTTCCCTTTGAAGGTACATTTTTTTCCTTGGGACCTGCTTAAATTCTGAGGGTGTAAACATTGCCTCACTTGATTGGAGTCTTTCCCAGTTAGTGACAGCCACTCTCACTGTATCACTGCTTAGAGAATACTCACATTCCATCTATATGCAAGATAGGCTCAATGTTCAAGAGTAGGTCTAGGAAGAATAGGGAGATAAAGTTTCATCTCTTCATGATCTGAGCAGTCACTTCTGTCGGGATCATGAGAGGGAACTCAACAACTATACTCAGATATTTCTCACCGGGGGCTTCTCAGAAATAAATCTTCTTGCCACCGCCGCCAACAAGAAGCATAAAGCTTGTTTGAGAGGTTATCTAGGTTGTCACTTCCTGTTGTATACCTATCCTCTGACACCTCTCATCCACAGAGTCTTAAACAATATCAAGCAGGACAAAGCCAAAGTCATTTTAATTACACCAACTTTGCCAAGACAGGTATGGTTCCCATATCTAATTTGTCTCTCATCTCACCCTATCATCGGTCTTCCATTAGCACCTGACCTTCTCACTCGAGTCTGGAAACATTCTTCACTCTAGTCTCAGCATTCTGTGACTCAAGGCTTTGTTCCTAGTTGGCTCTCAAGGTACAGCGCTGTTGCTGTAGAGATATTCAGAAGGTACTGTTGAATAGCTCAAAAGATTCAAGTGGGAAGACTTGCCTACAAAAATGGAAGAGATTCTACCACTAGGGTACCCAGCAATACCTGTTTCTTGTTGAATCTCCCCTCTTTGAGATTCTAGAGTATCTTTTCAGTTTGAAGAGCACAGGCCTCTCTGAACTCTACTAAAGTTCACCTGACAGCTGTCATGATGTTCCATTCCCCTGTGGAAGGGTTCTTGGTATTAGCTCATCCTACGACTTCTAGGTTCATCAAAGGATTATCTAACCTTTTTCTGCCTGTCAGGGAACCCACCCCAGCATGGGATTTGAATTTGGCCTCAACTCTCTGAGGACACCTCTCTTTGAGCTGTTGGTCAGGTGCTCGGTTTTACAGTTATGCCTGACAATGGCATTCTTGGTGACTGTCATCTCCACTTAAAGAATCTTTGAGCTAGGGGCTTTGAAGGCTGATCCTACTCAGGTTTTTTTTTTTTTTAAAAGATAAAGGTCTCTCTCTGACCACATCCCCAATTTTTACCAAAGTTGACCTCAGATTTTCCTATCAATTAGATACTTCATCTGCCAGTCCTACAGCTTAAACCATCTGTCTAGGTAGGAAGCTGCTCCTCACACCTTGGATGTTAGGAGATGGTTAGCCTGGGAGTTGGTCAGAATTTTAGGGTGTCTCCCAGATTCTCTTTCTTTCGGCAGACAGAGGTAAAGGGGTTCTGGTGTCCACCCAAAGACTCTCCAAATGGATTTTGGGTTGTATTCTCTCCTGCTACAAAGCTGCTGATGTTGAGCATTGTCTTAGAGGTATATCCCATTCCACAAGATCTCAGTCTACCTCTGTGGCCCTACTGAAAGATGTACCTGTTGCAGAAAACTGCAAAGCTGCCACATGTGCTTCCAGCCATACTTACTCAAAGCACTGTGCCTTAGTGCAGGCATCTCAGGCAGATGCTGCCTTTGGGACTGCTGTCCTGCTGATGGTCTTAGACGAGGGGTAGTCAATTATTTTTTGTCAAAGTCCATATTTGGTCAAGGTATAATCAAGGTCCAGACCCACACCCAGCTGTCCTTCCCTAACCCCTCGATTGCCCCCTAAATTCCCCAATCGCCCGCCAGTTCCCTACCTGGAGAGTAGAGTGAACTTATTTCCCTAAACTGAAAACGGGACATACAGAGCTGGCCTGAGCCACCTGCTGTTACCGCTCACTCTCCACCCCCAAACGTTTCTCCATGCCCCCAATTGAGCCAAGTAGCAGAGATGGGGTAGGGGGGAAGAGGAATGGGCTGGGATCTGGGCAGCAAAGCAGGGTGTGTGTGTGAGTACTTTTGAGCTTGGAGCCAGGAGGTGAAGCTATTGAACTATGATCCAGTTAGCGATGCGATGTCCCTTTGGGGGCTGGGATAGCAGAGGGGCAGGAAGGAGGCTCCAGGCAGTGGGAGGGACCAAGGAGACTCCAGATAGCAGCCCTGGAGAGATGGGGGAAGGCCGGGATCTGTGTTCCTTGTAAGCTGTGTGCTTGGGCGGCCACGCAGGAGAAATTTAAGTGCCCATGCGCACAGCTGGCAGCATGTGGTCAGGTGCCCTTCCCGCCATGTTTCTCTGTGCTGCAGCTGCTCCCAGGAACCTCCTGCTGGCTGTGGGGAGGGTAGTGGGGGCTGGCAAGGGAGGGAGCTGATGTCAGGGTATCCCCCTGCTCCTCTACCCCATCTCTGCAGAGCAGGGTAGAGGGGACAGCCTGGCTCAGGAGGACTCGGAGCTTCGGAGGTCTGAATGGCGAGTGTTTGAGTGCCTTTCTTAAAGAGACAGTGCACTGTTTCTGAGATTTCCCCAGCAGCGCGCTCTCTCTCTCTGCCCATGTACCCCATCTCCGCAGGGGAGGGGAGACAACAGGGTTCAGGACAGAGCAGGAGAGCTTTTAGTAAGTGTCTTAAAGAGACAGCTCATGGCTTTCCCCAGCAGCTAGCGCACACACTGTCTGTCTGTCTGTCCTCTCTCACACACTCACTCACACACACACTCTGTGTGTGCGCGCATGTCTCACACACACACACTCTGTCTCTTTCACACTCAACTCCCAACACGTACTTGTATTGTTGTTGTTGGTACTTTTTGGTACTTCCTGCAATGCACCTCTATTCTCTGTAATTTTATTCTTTCAAAGTGTTTTGACTGGTCTATGCATTTCATAATTTTTATTTCTCTTACACTTAAATTTAATTCTTTGAGTAGTGAGTTCTAAAATGCCTAATCTATCATGGCTGGAGTAATTATTCCTATGGTAACTTTTAAAAAAAATATATTCTGGGTTCTAGTCATGGCTGTGGGAGAGGAGTGTTGGATAGTGGCTAATGCAGAGGTTACCAGCTGGATAGGCAAGCACTCTAATTTGGCTTGTTTATTCTGAAAGGCAATGTGGCTGACACGTGGGTCTACCATATTATAAACTTAGGTTCTATTTTCATCCCTTCCGGATGTTACCTTGTGCAGCCCCTCGGTTAACGTACTTTTAAATTGCTGAGGGAGGCATTAATGCTTGCCTGCCTTCTAGTGTAGGAGTAAGAATTATTGTTCAATAATAAGGCTTGTGAAAGGCTTCTTGGCTATCAGATCAGTGCACTTTGCCCTAGAGTACTTTGTGGGAGAGTGTCTCTCTTCACCTCTGTGGAATATTGCCTATGTTTGTGATACAATGGAACAGGCAGCTGGATTCAACCAAAATGTGAGACATCTGTCTCCATTATTGGGAGCTTCTTCAGGGGTGATGGAACAATTTTTAGAGTCAGAGTGCTAAAAACCATTGAATAGAACTGTAAACCCTGAATATGATGAAAACCATGTATTTGTTTGCTATTACTACTTCCAGACCCCCAGCACTGGTAGTTCCAGTGCCCCTGGTTTGCTTGTTACATCAGCTCTCTGTTAAATATCCTTTCTTTTGCATGATAGTGATAAAAGGATATATACAACAAGGAGAAATTGTCAGTAATCCATCTTCTTTCTTCCCTTCATTTACTCTGATATTTTTTTTATTTTGTGAGGTTAGCTCATGGAAGTGAACTAAGTAAGGAGAAAGTGAATGAGTTGGACTTTTTATATAGGCCTTGATTGAGTCTTTTCCACACAAACAATTACCATAAAATTAATTTTTCATGCTTGTTTAATCTAGAGTTCACTCAGGGCTTGATCCAAAGCCCATTAAAGTCAATCCAGAATAGTTAGTTAATTTTGTGGCACAGGTATTTCAGTGTAGTTTCAAGTTAACTTGACATTTTAAGATCTGTAAATATGTGCGCGTGTGTTCTAAACTGGGTTGGTGGTATTAAAAGACCTTTAAATTCAAGCATGAACCACACAAAGAATTTAAAACATATATGCCATTTACAGATTTTTAAATGTCAAGTTTACTTGAAACTATACTGAAATACCCCTGTGCTACACACATATATAAGGTTTAACCACAGTTTCTTAAGACTCTGCTGTTATAGCTGATAGATCTAATAGAAGAACGTTTTAAAAAGATGTTGCTATTCCTTCTCCACACATGGAGATCACAATATCAAACATGGTATTTAGTTACTTGTGTTTCATTAGGTGCCTGTGGTTCATGCTTGAAGTTTTAATGACAAAGAATGAGAACAACAGCCATGCCTTCATGAAAAAGATGGCAGAAAACATCAAGCTTACCCGGGATGCTCAGTCTCCTGATGAGCCTAAGGCCAATGAAGTAAGAAATATGATTCACTTGAGGAGTGGTGGTTGAGAGCAGAAAGGTTTCACAATCAGATGTACAACAAGACACACAGGATGTTAGCGCAAAACCAGAAATGTTTATTGTCCTCTAGAGAGAACGTTAATTGTAAGCAATGTACATACGTTACTTATCTCCGGCTTTGAAAAAAACTGTTGATTTTAGCAGTGCACAGCAGTAAGCTAAGTTGAATAAATTGCATTTGTTAAATATTGTCTCCTATTCAGTGTTAATTGTTTCACTACAGCCCTGAACTTTTAGTTGCATGTAGATATTAGACAGTTTCTTCTCTTTGAGGAAATAATTTAACATGTATAACTACTATGAATGTCTACTGTTGGAGTAAGAAACTGGTTGGTGTGTTTGAGTGAGCAATAGCCATCAGATGTGCTTTATATGTCTAAGATATTTTTCATTATTCATTCAGAAGTATTTTATAGAAAATAAACTGGGAACTACAGAGAGGGGCAAGGTGTGATGAGGAGCAAAGCATGCTGTTAATTCTTTAAGTGTAAAATATGTTCTTAATAGCTGATACAGAATTATTTTTGCTCATTGATTATACATTTTAAGAGTACATTCTTGCTACTCTTACGAAAATTATAAATAATATCTAAAACACTGTTTCCCTTTTTTCCCCTCAGAAACTGTATACAGTATGTGATGTAGCACTGTGTGTAATCAACAGCAAGAGTGCTTTATGTAATGCAGATTCACCAAAGGACCCCGTATTGCCAACCAAATTTTTTACGCAACCTGAAAAGGTAATTTTGTTAATTCATTTTCTGGGAGGAGTAATACAAATACTTTGTGACTTAACTTTCCAGGCTATATCATAATTTAAAATACAGAGTTGGGAGAAAAGCTTGTATTTATTATAAAAAGTATCTGCTTATATAGCACAAATTGTATGCTAAGACATCTGTCCATCTTGAGCAGTTGCAGCTAAAGTTGTTCGTTACCAGGCGATAGTTATTTAAAATACTGATGTTTTAACTGACATTGACAGGACATTGTATTAAGGAGTTGTGCACCTGCCAGGAGGGAAAAATGAAAAAGCCAAAACACAAAGAGAAAGAAATGGAATTCAAAGCTGGCAAAAAAGTATAGAGAGAAAACTGATAGATCAGTGATTACATTTTAAAACATCCTACATATATTTAATTCTGATAATTGTTTGCCGTAGTGCATTTAATTTTTTTTTTTTTTTAATCCTTTTAATATAATCTTTAGCCTCTTGGGATTTAAGATTTCCTTGGGCAACCTCATTGTCACCAGTAGAACCCTGTATCACACTATCATAATCAGGACATAAATTGCTAAAGTAGAGCAAAATGAATTCTACAGGATAGATTTTAATTTCTGGTTGTGCAAGAGAATACATCTTAAAATTTCCAGTATCATAAACAGAGACCCCTTCCAGAGGCTGATATTTCAAAAGTTAAATGATGTAACTTGGTAGTTTACTTGCATCATTATGGAATATCAAATACTATAGTGATGCAGGCCAAATGAGCATGTAGATCAGGGGTGGGCAAACTTTTGGGCCTGAGGGCCGCATCGGGTTTTGTAAATTGTATGGAGGGCCGGTTAGGGGAGGGGGTTGTGGCCCGGCCCCCACCTCCTATCTGCCCCCCCTCCCGGGACTCCTGCCCCATCCAACCCCCTGTTCCCTGACGACCCCCCCCCCCCGGGACCCCTGCCCCATCCACACACCCCCGCTCCCTGTCCCCTGACCGCCCCCGCTGCCCCATCCAACCCCTCCTCTCATTCCTGATGCACCCCTGCCCCCATTCAACCCCCTGTTCCCCCCGACCCCTATCCACACCCCCTGACCACCACCCCGAACTCCTCTGCCCTCTATCCAACCCCCCCTTGCTCTGTGCCCCCTTACCGCGCTGCCTGGAGCACCGGTGGCTGGCGGTGCTACAGCCGCGCTGCCCGGCTGGAGCCAGCCACGCCGCCGCCACCACGCAGCACGGAGACCGGGTCAGGCTGGGCTCTGCAGCTGCGCTGCCCCAGGAGCTCACAGCCCCGCCGCCCAGAGCATTGGATGATTTAGTTGGGGATTGGTCCTGCTTTGAGCAGGGGGTTGGACTAGATGACCTCCTGAGGTCCCTTCCAACCCTGATATTCTATGATTGCACCGGCGGCGGAGCGAGCGAGCTGAGCGGACTGTAGTTTGCCCACCTCTGATGTAGATAGATAGATAGATTTGCATTATGATTGACTAGGTTGATACCTATATATTCACAATCAAAATGAAATAAGATTACAACTTTCAGTTTATAAAAAACACTTCTCTTTGGTTTTCCGAAACAAATAATAATGCTAGACACAACATATACAACAGGGAAATCACTTTTGCTTACCTTCAAATTAATACAAAAAATTGGGAATCTGGAATTGAAGTGCGTGACTGCTTAATACAAACTGTGCAGTTCTGAATACAGTTTTTTTGTGCTTTATTAGGTTAAATCTGTCACTAGGAAGCTATATAAAATCTTAAGTATAGTTTCTGAAAATTGGAAAGGCCTCAAGACTGTTTGATGACAGCAGCTTACGTGACAAAATAAATCATTCACACTGACATAAAAATAAAACATTAAAATAGAGAAGACAAATGCAGATTTAATTACTATCCTTTTTTCACACAGGACTTCTGTAATGACAGGAATTATATTACAGAAGAGACAAGGGTTCTTCTTTTAACGGGAAAGGTACTGTATGTTAATTTATTGTAATGACTTTTGATTGCACATGATATATAGCGATTAATAGGCATTCTAGTTTCATTTTCAGAGAAATCACTATAAGACTCAGTACAGCGGTTCAAAAAGTGTATTACCAAATTTGTTTGCAATTTTAATTATTAATAGTTATACATAGGTGCGAGAATTGTAAATTGCTTTTACTAGAAGGCTCAACAAATGTCTTTAATTTGACACTATTTTCAGAGGGGAACAGGGGACAGGGCTTGCTTGCTATCCTTGCATTGTCCATCCTGTGCACTGACAAAAATCTGTGGGAGGAAAAATAGTAATTTATCATATAATTACAAGATGCCTCATAATTTGTACACACAAGGGTGCAGAAGCAAGGTTGAAAATGCTTAATTCTGGCATTTACTAGTTTTGGAGGCCTTGATTTTGTAACCTTGTAAAATGCAAAGATCTTGAGAACAGCATAGTTCACACATTTCTCATTTAAACTTCATTTGCATTTGCTACTTTACATACTCTCTTCCATGTAGCTATAGAGTACTACATAATTTACCTTAAATTTTTCTTAGAGTCAGAAACAATGGTTTTATAGTATTTGTGTACATGATAGAGTTATAAACACTGCCTACATTTATAGCTTAAATAGTTTTCAAATTTGATTACTGAAATGTTAATATTTGAAACAAATTTTCACTGGTTGTATAAACTGAGCCCTTCAATTCTTTGATAGTAGTCATTCATCTAATTGAATCTTCTGGAAACAGCATTGTAGCTAGCAACTCTTGCTAAATAGGGGACATATTTTTCTCACTAATGCAGCTCTAAACACAATAGCAGGCCTGGTTTATTTTCTGTTGCTTAAGTTATTTAACTATTACTATTGTACCAAACATCTGAAAAAATTAACATTTATTCAGTGCCCTAACATTTTAATGTTCAAGTTTATTTCACTTTCTCTCAGTTCAAATTTCAGATAGTACATAAATGGTATATTATTTTTATGATAAAACACACAACTCTAACTTTCAAGTAAACTTAGTGTGCTATTTGTTCCAGGGCAGTGTAACTACCGGTCCATGTGCTTAGTGTAACAGGCTATTTTTATGCAGGACATTAGCATGTTATCATGCCACTGTCTCAGCCACTGGCCATGTGTGCACTCAGTATAAAAATAAACATCCTGTCTTTCAGCTTTGCCCTGGTTGCCTCCTAATAGTTTAGTTGCCTCCCTGCCATTAGAGGCTAAAATTCTGCTGGTCAGAGGGCTGCCCAGCATCTGTGACATGGTTTTCCTGCTTGGTTTCCTGTAAAATTAACCCTCAACTCCAGAGCAGTATGGAGAGAATATTTTTATTTAACGTGGTCTAGAAGGAAACCTGAAAACTCACTGGAGAAGCAGCTTTATGCCAACCATGCTATAAAGAAAATGCCCTAGCTTCCCACAGAGTATATGGTCCACCTCCGTTTCCTATTTAGGCACCCTGAACAAATAGATTACCATCAGGCCCATCGAAACCAAAACTACCAACCATGCACCAGAAGTCCCCAAAAGACATGATATAGAGCAATTGATATTTTACATTAGCTTTCCTTACGCTGAATTAGGAGTGTTCAGATTTCCCATTTTCTTGGACAGTGAACCTAATCCTACCCTTCTGTTGGGAAAGTTTGTATTTATTTGCCCACAACTTGTCTTCTACAGATTGCGAGTTTCTTCTGCTTTGTTTGTGTAGTTATTGCAGAATGCTGCCACCTTCATAAGTTTTTTTGGGGGCCCCCAGTATGATATTAGCAGCCAATGGCCATTTGCATGCCTGATATGCAAAGTTCCCCGAATAATATTTTTTTTATAAAATCAAGCGGAATGGAACGTAGCAATTGACGACAGCTGTTGTGTTAGGAAAGACCTCCCACAAATGCCTTTTATTGCATGTTGCTAGTTATGATGGGAATTATGGCTGCAAGTGGAAGGGGTTATTTAGTATAATAGTTGTGAAGTTAATCCTCACTATACCATAGAAAATATTTTAAAAAATTGTTAGTGTGTTTTTAAAATTCTTGTTTGTATACCTTTAATAAAAGCTTGACTAAATCTCTGTGCGTTTTAGCCAAAACCAACTGGTGTATTAGGTGCAGTAAACAAACCATTATCTGCAACTGGAAGGAGACCTTATATTAGAAGCACAGGATCAGAGACTGGAAGCAATATTAGTGTAAACTCAGAGCTGAGCTCTCCTGCAGGAAACAGATCAAGGTACATGGTGTTTGTTTGTTTGCAGCTATTTACTTCATTTAACACTATATACTCCTGTGTTTGGGAAATGAGTGTTTTGTTTGTATGCCATTGTACTGTGCTGAATTTGAACAATCAGGAAATGATACTTTGCATTTTTTTATTCCTGTAACCCAGGGTTCTTTATAGGCACCTTTGTGATCCTTTTTTTTAAAATAGCCAGGATAATTGACACATTGAGAGGTTGCGAACTGCGCAGTATCATACAGCAAGTCAGTGACGTAGACAGGAATAGAATCTAACTCTAACTCCCTGCCCTGTTTTCAATCAACTAAACCACAGATGCATCTCTATATAATTGATCTTGTACCATGTACATGACCATGGAATCTGAGCACCTCGAGACAACACTTATCAATCTCACTAAATTAAGAGAATTTTCTTTCTTGTGTACACTGTGCGCATTAGCTATAATAAAGACAATTTAGATCCAGATGGATTGCAAATGTATTCTGATGTCATGTGATTGAACACTCTAGCTACTTGTTTTTAATATTTTTCCATCTGAAAATATATTAATAAACCATTAACAAGAACATTGTTGTGTAATTAGATTCTACAGCCCACATGTTTCTAATATGAAAGAATTAAGATTAATCATGTTGCTTAATAAACAATAAATATAATTTCTCTTCACCTTTTAATGACTGTAGTGTCCCAGTTAAAACAAAGAGTTTTGCTGCTTAAGCACATTTAAGTCGATATGTAGTTTAATAGAAGGCTAAAACAAAATGGTATGAATAAATGTTGCTTATAATATGTGACAGGAAAATGCTTTATTTTCTAAAGTATATAGGGCCAGATTTTGAAAGGTAGAGAAGTGCTTAACTTCCATTGATTTTTAAAAATCTGCCCGAGAGAGAGAGAGCTTGCACTTTGAAATTTTAAGGTTGAGTTTAGCTTGTTTCATAGTTGATGAACTTGATAGGCTAAATGGTTAAAGAAAGAAAGTCGAGTACAACCAAAGGTTCAGTTGTTTCATAAAATTAAAGTGTAATACCACTTCTGTATCAATTTGGAATGTGTCCCTCAGCTAGGACAAAGCTTGGGTGGTCCTGGGGTACACACAGTAATGGCTCTGAATATTCTTACTACAGTATGTTTTGTGAAAAATCTCCCCTCCTGGAACAGCTGTGTGCAAGTTCCTGGTTCTGATTAATATATTTGTTCCTATCTTCCAAACTGGTGACATCACACTTGAATGAAAGTTTATACTTGCCTGCATGGGAAACATTCTGATAAGGGGAATATAAAAGTGAAGGCAAGTGATTTTTTTCGACTTTAGTCTGCGCTCCTGCCTGTCTGCGTTGTTAAGAATTAAAAAATAGTTGCATACATGATTGTTTTTAATTCCTCTAACAGAGAACAGAGTTCAGATATATCAGAAACTGGGGTCAGTGAAAATGATGAAAATCCAGTGAGGATTGTTTCAGTCACACCAGCAAAGACAGAACCTGTGAAAAACAAGGTAGATTTCATATTTTTAAAGGTGAACACTATCTTTATAGCTAATCTGGCATAGAAATTCATTTAGTATATACCAGCATTTCCTAGATTGTCTCTGAAAGAATTGATGCCTCATCTCATTCAATGTAATTATCTCATTTTCTTTGTCAGACCATAAAAAGACAGCTCATTTTCAGAACAACTAATGATTTTTTTCAGACAAATGGATAGATGGCATGTATTGTCAAACAGTATGGACTAGAGTTCTTCATATTTTATGAAATACCAATGGGGGAGTGGAAGGGAGTACAATGGAACCTTCCCGTTTCCCATCTTTTTTTCAGTTTGTTCACGGTTTTAATATTTTAAGTTAAGGTTATATCCAGTGTGTTTGACTATTTACATTTGATAGATCTGCTTGGTCTGTTAAATATGTGGTCAGAGCTTGCACTCAATTTAATAAAATCACAATTAGTGATTGTTGAGGGGAGAAAGGAATATGCACAACAGCTAAGTAAAGAGTATTCCTCCCAGCATTACATTTCTTTGTGTCTACTGGATTGTGCCACAACCAAAATAGCATTTAAACTTTGATTTTTTTAAATATTTTATTTCCTTGAGCTCTTTTAAAGAAGAAAAAACCTCTCTTAGATTTTTTTTTTTTTTTTTTTTTAATTATTCTAAGGTCAGTACTACGTTTTTGTAATTATTGAGCAGGGAATGGATAGTGCTAATTTTATGATGTAATACATATATTCATCCAGTCTCTCAAGTAAATATTTAGGTAAAGATGAAAGCAGGTATTTCAAGTGCATATTGTGGAAGGAGGCTAATCTTTATGTAGACAAGGTTGAAGATACTGTCATGTAAGATCATTTATGACATCCTACCCGCACCTTCTCCAAAACTGAAAACAATCTTTCTGAAATTCTGAAAAACAATCGTAAGTTTTTGTCAGGGTGGAATTTTTCTGTAAAGTTGAGACAAATTGGACAAGGCATATGGGAGACATGACAGTTCAAAAAAGTAAATGTTCCCACTTTTTGAAAAAAGTCTTTGGTTGAGATTTTCAAAGCTATAGGTTATTTAGGTACACCGCTCCCATTGATATCACAAGGAGTTGTGTAGCTAAATTAAATAGCTGGATTTGGAAATCTCAACCCTTACTCATTTGCTTCATCATGATTCCAAGATGTCTTGCTCAAGGGAACACCAAATTTATTCTAAACTGTTGGCCCTGTTGAGAACGTCTTCAAGATAATTTAGTTATTAAAGACAGTTTGTGTTCCTGTGTCCACATGTCTATTTTTTTAATTGAGGTGATCTACACCAACTGAAAGTTAGCTTTCTAACCTGTAAGGAATGTATTTTACAGAAACATACACGAGGAAGCCTGCATCCACACACACGTGTGAGGAGGGAAGAGTAGGTTTATAGCCAAGAATACCTGAATTCCATTCCCAGTGCTGCCATTGCTTGACCTTAAAATGCGCCAGTTATGTAGCTCTTGACTGCCAAGGAAAACTAACTAGGATTACCCAAATTATACAAATAGTGACTAGCTCAAAGGTCACTACGAATAAAATATTGCCTAAGGGGAAAAATAGTTCCCGAGATGTATATTTTTTTTTCACATGTGCATTTTATAGAATCTGTTTACTCTCTACCCATTCTTTCTGGTAGTACATTTTGAATCATTTGTAATCATGCTGAATTATTTCCCTATATAATATACATTATATATAATTATTGTTACTTAGCAGTTTTTAGGGCGCTTTCAAGAACAACTTGTATATAACCATTATGACCAAAATATAGAAAATTAAAGTTCTTCCCAGGCACTACCAAAATGCCTCATGAGACTATTTAAAAAAAAAAAAAAAAACACCCAGGAAAAAGTAGAAAAGACTCTTACCATGAAGTTTGTTTAGCCATTTTTAAAGTAATAATGGAACTTCTAACGAGAGAAATCCTAGTTTCAGACACCGCATCTATCTTATGATGAATGGTTTTAATGGATGTGTTTTAAATTACATGAGATGATCAGGTGCCACATTGATAAATGCCATATATACATTTTTTAAATAGCTAAACAAAAACCTTTTAATTTTTCATTCTTTAAAAAAAGGAGGCGGGGGAATTAGCACTGTTTTCATGTGTCTGAAAAACCCTTGGAAATATATGGGTTTATGAGTTTTATTACTCTATAGCAGTGGTTTTCAACCTGGGGTCTGCAGATTTCCAAAGGGATCTGCACCTCAATTCAAAATTTTTTAGGGTCTGCAAATGAAAAAAGGTTGAAAACCACTGCTCTGTAGCAAAGTAAAGACTAACAGATATTTCATGATGCCAAATTAATATCAAATGGAAGCAATGTCAGCCCAGCAAACAGCCAGCCAGATGGTTGCTCTGATTTAAAAATAATTAAATGGCTGATTTCTGATTGGCTGAACCATAGACCAAGTCTGTTTCCTAAAACAGCAATAGTTCAGCCTTTTAATAATGGTTATTTTACAAGCATCTAAGGTACATTCCTGATGAACAACCTTTTTTTTAACCAATCGCATGTTTACAACTTTTGTAGATGAACTAGTGTATACAGCCCTTGGCAAACTCAAAATGTTATATTAATATGTGACAGATTCACAAAAACATATAATCTGTATTACTTAGTGGAAAGTAAAGAGATGGTGGCAGAATTATGAATTTGGCGATGAAGTTCTTTTATAGGTGCCATTTTAAGTTCTGGTGGCATCAGAGTAATTTTTCTTTTTGTCTCTGGTATTGAGTAATTAATTGTACTTGTACTGCATAAATAAGGAAATGCAAAACCATCAAATATTTTTGATAATCTGAAGTTCAGACTTGAGTGTTCTATTCATAAGCTATCTGCTAAAAATGGCCCCAGCTACAGGGACCATTCAGCTCTACTTGTATTTTTACCCATATGAATAACTACAGGTTTTCAAGGTACAGAGGAAATAATGTAAATAATTTCACTGGGTCTGTTGCCATGGTAGAGCCATGATGTTAACAGTCATCATCTTAAGTATGCTCCTTGAATACTCCTCTCCTCCTCCTCCATGTGAGATTTGCTGGAGAAGTGCTGGCAACTGTTCCAGAGGCCACTGATTAGATGGCCACTCACCACCTCTCCCCTTCACCCATGGATCCATTGCACAGCCCTGCCCTATGTAAGAGAAAAAACATCCCCACATGCACACAGGCATTGCTCCCTGTTCCTAGTGAACTTGGCAAAACATGTGAGGATGGGAGATTCCCCCCATGCCCCAGTTTCCATCCCCCTCACTTCCCCAAAACCTGTTTTTTTGTCATGGAGTGGGTTCTGGAAGGGGTTTTATTTATTTTATTGTATTTTATTACTTCTACTACTATCACAGCTTTACTGGAGGTTGGGCTCAGAAATCCATCTACTAAAGTAAACCCCCTTTTTGCTGCACTAAAGTCTTGTTTCACCGGAGACATTGCTTACTGCCCCTCTAGTAGATCTCCTATTGATGGGCAAAGAGCCTGTGAAGGAGCATGCCTTGTAGGGCCATGGTGAGAAGTGAGAGTGTTATAGTCCTACCATGATCTTAGTTACTTTCAAAATACAAAGAAGTTACTCTGAGACTGAAAGAGAGTGCACTGTATCATACATTATAAGTTTCATGTATTAAATTTATTGCAAGCAAACTATGCCAAACTATGGTATGTTTTTTCACTAGAACCAAGCCTACCTGTTGGGTGGGTGTTTGTATGATTTGTTGCATATCTGCTTCAGAAATTTATGCTTTTGTCTGAGGTAGATAACAGTTACAGCTTGGCTTTTGGGGATCTTGTTTTTGCTAAGTAGGAATTTTTCTTTTCTTTTCCAGGAGATTCATTCTGATCAGGCTACACAAGGAAATATTAGCACTGAACGTGGAAAAAAAAGAACGGCAGTGGCAGCTGGATCAGAAAACATTCATCAAAAAACAGAAGAAAAAAAAGCAGATGAATCAGGACCACCAGCCCCTCCCAAACCTAGGAGAGGGCGTCCACCAAAGTCTGAATCTCAGGGCACCACAGTAAAAAATGATGAAACAAATAAACCATCTGGCAGGGGAAGGAAAAGGGCAGCAGTCAGTCAAGAGAGTTCAGGGGGTTTAGAGGCAGGTAATGCCAAAGCACCAAAACAGCAAGACATAGCAAAAAAAGCAGCACCAGCACAGAGACAAATTGATCTACAAAGGTAAAAATAGTATCTTTCCTACCTCCAAGATATATCCTGAGCTTTAGAAGTAATGTGTTCAACAAATGGTTAAACACGCTAACCAAAACATTTACTAATAACCAGCATCATGGCTCAGCACATTGCATTGTGAAATATATTTTTTCCTGGTGTATCTCAAGACTAAACCTATGTATATGCTATGAGAACAAGGTTCGGATCACTGTATGTGGTATATCAGACGAGAAACCATATCCTCTTTTTGTACAATATTATTTCTTGAATGTGGTGCTTCCATTGGCATCATCAGCATCACTATGTCAAAGAGCTAAGAGTGTTGGAGTTGGGATTTTTCACTCCATTTACTAATGCAAATATACATGTGCTCTAACTCAGGACCCTGCCCTGGTCAGTTGACTAACAAAAGTTAAAAGCACTGTATCTTTGATGAATGAAATAATTTTTTTAAAAACGTTTGGGTTTTCATGCTTGTTTACTCCATGTCCTTTCTTGAAACAATCACTTGTCTAAAAATATAAAAAAGCAAATGGATAACAGAAATTGAAACTGTGCATTCACCAAGCAGCTATTAGACTTTGGTACAGCCCTTTTTCATTCTCTGTATACATGCTTTGATTTATGCATTCACTGAATGGTCTTTACATTTGAAACCCAACTTCATACACCAGAACTAAACATTCAAAAAATTTGAAGAATTGGCTTAGCACAACCTTGGATGCCTATCTCCAAACATGTTTTAAATGTGAGAACCTTTAAAATGCAAAAACATGCTAAGTAAGTTAATGTGCTCAAAAAACCCTCAACTTAACCTGAAATAAGTATTTGAGTAGGTCTGTTAGTAATTTACACAACAAGCTCTTTTTAAAGAGCTTGCAGAGATCATAGATTAAAAACAATTTAAAAGTGGAAAAAATAGAGCAAGAAATTAATTTTTAATAAGGAAGAGGCTGCATCTTGAAAGCAGTCCAAAAATCACCTGGGCATGATTGTAATCATTATTGATATGAGATGTCATATCAGAATAGAGAAAATCATGTCTGTGACGGCATCAACCTAGGAAGTGAAGGGATTGCCCACTGAGACTGTCGTTTCTAGTTTTCAACTAAATTCTGTCTATATAGGACAGAATGAGATCTTCCCCAGCCTTCCCATCTCACAGCAAGGCTGAGACAGATAATGGGCCCCCAAACCCACAAAGGGTCATATTTGCATACAGTCAAAAAGAATCTGTATTTTACACTTTTCCTTGAAATTCTGTGGTATTTAATTTTGTACATACTTAAACAAGCCATGCAGTATATATAAACTCAATGATTCCTAAAGGAATGTCAAAACAGTGTTAACATTTTTCAGAAGCCAGGTGCTGGGAAGTGATGGAGATTCACTGTTGGAGATAGAATCAAGTCCAGGATATTCATCAAATGATATGGATCATTTTAAAGCCTGTGAGAGCAGCCAGGAAGACAATGAGGATACAGAGCTAGCAGAGGGAGGCTTCCTTAAGGTGCAGCAGGGATTTATACAGGGCTATTTTATATTTTTATTGTAGCTTGTGCAGTAGGGAAGCAAGGAATCCCATTTTCCTGCTATAAAAATCACCTTTGAGTGTGAGACATATCACAAAATCTTAGCTTTTTAGACTATAAGTAATTATTTGTGGATATCAGAAAAGGTATTTGCTGGGTTAATTGCTTTTAGATAAGAGTTCAGTGATATTCTTTGGTAGGCTTGAATTCTTAAAGCATTTGTTTTAAGTTACTCTCCCCATTCTACTGCATTTATTCAGTCTGATTCAACAAGAGAAAATGCTATTCAATTATGGAAATTAAAGAATATATCTATCTTCATTCAGGTTTCTGTATCACAACTTTTGGTTAAAACATGAAAATACCCAGTAGGGAAATGCAGACTTATTGAACCATGCTGAGCTAGTTCAGAAAGAGATACAATATAGTGCTGGAAGATTAAAAGCACAAGTGAAGAGTCAAGCATATTGTAGAAACTTAAATGTACGCATTGGTGAGGGTGGCTTTTATGGTTCAGAAGTAACTGAATTTTCTTTACCCAAATATTTAACTCTTCTTTTCTTTTCTCCTCTATAAGGTAAAAAGAAAGCTTACTCGAAAAGGGAGGAAATGAAGGCCAAATAAAGGCAAGCTCCAAGCTTCTACAAAAACTAAGATTCTGAAATTTCCTATACAGGAACTGAAATTACTTCAAAACACACAGCTTTCAGCTCTGAAAACAGAAGGAAAACTATGCTTCCCTTTTACATGAAATTTAATCCTTCTAATAGAAATGTAAAGCAGAAACTCTTGAGAAAGAGGCTAAAAGCATCTGTACTTATTTCCCCAGAGACTTTTTTTTATGAAAAGTCAATAATTAAGCAAATTGCTTAACACTTGGTTCCAGTTTCTGCATATCTGGAGTTTAAAAGTGTTTTACTCCATTAATTTTCATGCTGCATTTTTTTTTTAAAGAAAGTCAAGGAAGTCCTTTTACTGACATCGAAAATTTGTGATCCTAGAGCCAGGTTATTCCCATGTTTCACAAGAAAAAGTAGAAGTCTACTGAATGGAAACAAGAGTAGAGGAAAATCACAAGAAAAATTTCTTTGCTTTACTTTTGGAGACTGTTTTATGTATAATTCTTTCCGCCTGCCTACTTTTCTGCAAAAATAAGATGTACAGATTTCAGTTCCCTGCTATGAAAAGTCATGTGGTGGCAATTTTATAAATGTTGCTTTCTGATTTTTATCAGAGTGGGAAAATAATCACTTAAAATTATTATTGATTTGCAAGTAGACATTTCATTTTTTAATTTTTCCTCCATTTTAGTTTAATATAATTTGCAATAAATGTACATATTGATGTTTGTTTTATAAAAACATATATCACTTTTAAGTGTTTTTACTCCAGCAGTTCTGTTGGAATATTCGAAATTTTAAAGGAGTAAAGACAGTCCAGCATTTGATTTTATAATGTTTGTCACCAGATTTTTATTATTGATGTAAAAAAGTCAATTTTTAAAAATAGTTGGACTTTGGCAGCTTTGTAAGGAAAGTTGGAAATGTTTAGGATTGCTCTCAATTTTAAGCATTGTGCTGATTGGAAGTAAGTCTGTTTTGCATTTTGTCTTCCTGTCCAGGCTCATTTTTAATGGTTATTTTAGAAGACTGTTGCATCAATATTATGTTTCCTGGCATCGTTCAGCATAGATACAGTGTACACTTTTATGTACACGTGATCATATTTAAGTTTGTTGCATAAAATAAACGCTTCTAGGTGTCATATGGTGGTCCTTTTTTCATTCCCCCTAAATCTAATTATTGTGTATCTGTACACAGTAACATTGCATTTGAGCAAATAGGCTGTGTGCTGGCAAGTAGGTAGTAAATTTGCATCTGAAAAGACTGTTTGATCTGTTTTTTGTAAATTCATTTTTCCTGCCTAGAGGATAAACACTGGACTGCAACTCAGGAGAACTGGGCTCTATTCCTGGTTCTGCCATTGGCCTGCTGGGTGACCTTGAGGAAGTCGCATCACACCTCTGTGCCTCAGTTTCCCCATTTGTAAAATGAGGATAGTGTTACTTCTTTTGTAAGTGTTTTGAGATTTACTGATGAAAAAACACAGTATAAGAGCTAGGTATACAATATATTCTTTGCTATTGATGCACTGGTTGAGGAATGCTTTCTGTCCTAAATTGGTGAAGTGTTGCTGTATGTTGTTAAACTATTATCTTTTTCTAGTCCCAGAGTGCCAGTGCTTCATTGGTGGATAAAATTTTGTGTTTATCTTCACACAGAGCAATAGCTACATCTTAGGGCTTCTAGAGCAATATGAGAACCTCTGGCATTAAAAGAGTTTTATAAACATATTATATTAAAGGGACATTGTCAAGTTAGAAGTCATATAATAGTTAAACATTTATTTATCCTGTATCAAGAGACTTTAGATTTCTAAAACTGAAAGAATTTTAGAAATCTGTTCTACTCTTCAGCATATATACTGTTTACTTTTGACACGTAAGTCAGTTTTACCCGGGTTCTCATTCTAAAGTTCAAATAAACTCTTTAGGGTGACTTTTTGTTTACAATTTAAAACATTTCTATAACTAGTAGGTTTTGGACACTTTTTAAAAAAAAATTACAAAATCTAGATTTTGGTTATAAACTACAGTCTCTTATAGTGTCCCTTTTACAATTATTTGGAATCAGAACTTTCTGTACTTTTATAAATGTGTAAATCAAAATGATTAGTCTGAAAAGTTTAGAGATTTTAGAAAATGGATGATTAAACTTCTCTGTTCTTTTTGCTCAGTGTAAATGTATACAGCCACTCGCAAACTCAGTGTGCTGGAATAATATGTCAAGGGAACATTTTTGTAAATTAACTTTGAGTTTACTGTTGTATACAGTAAGCTAAGTTTTACTTGATTGTTGATCAAGCAATTGCAGTTTTGTTCCTAATTTTCTCTAATCTTGAACTTTTGTCAAGTATTTATTGAAGATCTCTTAACTGTTATAGCCTAGGATTTATTGAGGGTAGCCTCAGTGTTGTGTTTTTTTTTCCTGAAGAGCCTTTAGAAATTTATTTTAAAACGTAAAAAATCCCATGTTACATTCTCTGGGACCAAATGTGACGGGACTTGGTTTTCCACTTCTTTGCTACAGCCAGGAATACTTTCATAGCAAAATCATTGAAGCTGCAACAGCTTCCTCTTTCAAACCTAGTATTGTCCCCCACGCTGGTGAAGGATGATTGTCTTCTACGCAAAGTGATCCACAAAAAGAATTAATTTTCTATTCCGGCTCCAACCACTGGCATTCACAGAGACACAGCTAGAAACAGACTGCAGCTCTTTACTTCAGAGTACAACGATGACATGTAAGCATAATTGGGGGAGTTTTGACTTACCCCCTTATCTCTAAAGAATAAAAAGCTTACTTTCTCTTGCTTCTGTGTTCAAAAGGTTCATGACTGCCTTAGAGGAGAAAGCTAGAATCCTGTCTTTTTCTTTCCAGTCTCCCTGGCCAACAGTAGGTTATACCTCAGCAGCACTTCAAGAGGTGCACTTGTCATCCTCCCTCCCCATTCAGTATGGATGACACCAACAGGAGGCTAATATTGGAGAATTGGGAGCAGATATCCAAGTCAAAAGTTTCAAAGATGAAGGACGAAGGGACCTCTCTCTCCCACATAGGGAAATTCAGTTATCTTTGAAAAGCTTAAGTACAAAAGGAAAACTACTTCTCATTCCTTCTCACTCACCTTTTTTAGGGGAAGGGGTGGGTGGAGGGGAGTGGTAAGTGGCAGTTTACCAGTGTGTGTATCATACATTTTCTAAGGGGACTGGAAAATTCCTGTGTCTGACTTCCCACCCAGCAGACTCAATGTTTTTTTCCACGAACACATGTAGAATCATAGTTCTTTAGAAATTCCTATGGGAAGTGAAGAGGTCAAACTCTGTAAGTGGTACTTATTGACCACAACTTCCACCAAGGAATTGAAGAGTACACCCTTTTGTGGCATTTGTCCTCTTCTTTCATATGGCAACTTGAATGGCAATATTAAAGGTTGATGTCCACTCTGTGGCTTCCAGTGACATAGAATTAATCAAGGCTGTCCCTCTGGAGAATGATCTTAGAGGGCAGCAGTTCACTAGATGGTTCCATGGTTTGGATGTCTTCTCCACATTCGCATATCTGGCTGTCGTTCATTTTCCTTTTATGTAGTAATTGCAACACCTGTGTGAGGTCCTAATGCAGTTCGCTGTGATCCATATCTTACATGGCATGGTAAATCCAGGTGGTTGGTCTGTAGCATCCGTAATCAGGTCTTGATTCTTGACCCTGTTATTTTCCTCTGCCATATCTCTTTGGGTGACAGTCCTGAGGTTTTAAGTGCTTTGTAAAGCAGTCACCTCAATAGGCAATATGTTAAGTTTTATACCTTTCAAAGGAACAAAGCTGACTGTCTTGGTGTTGAAGGAGGATGCTACCACAGCAACCTGTATTAAAGACACTTTCATAGCTGAGGAGAGGAAATTTTCTCCCAAAGATATGACCAATAAAGGTCCAGAGCATTTTTATGGCAGAAGTGAGAGGTATTCCTCCTGGTCTCACCTGCTTCTCAAGTACAACCATCACAAGAATTCACCCAAGATACTGATGGCATGCCACAAGACAAGGGAGACTTGGCTGTTTCTAATACCTAATGACATCCTGAGAAGGCAAGTTCAATGAGGAACTAGTCTGCGCACTGTCAAATCACAGCTTCATAGTAAGTCACAAAATAAGCAGCTTCATACCTGTTTAGTCCCCATAACACATGGGAGCAGTAAAAATAATCTACAAAGGCAGGCTTCCTCTCCCGAGAGAGATTACCAGAGTCAGGACTTGATGGGTTATTCATTCATTATATGGGTACCCCACAGGATGTGATTGCTGTGCAAATACCCCCTGCAAGCCTATACAGAAATTCCCGATCTTTTAATAGGAACTGCCACAGAGAAATCTAGAGACATTACTGCTCTCTAACAGGAAAAGTTGGAAAAAATCTGGCATGGTGGAAGTGGGAGTCATCCCTGATAAGCACCTTTTTGTAACAACAACATCATCGTCAAGAGATTTTAGTACATCTTTACAGGGCCCATGGTCATCACAAAAATCCCCCTACAGCAGCAACAGATTGGAGCTCAGGGCAATTGTTCTAGCAACTGTTCAGACATAAAATCTGTTAATGTTGAACTGTCACATCAGAATTATATGTGAACAAGCCAGGAGAATCTAGGAGCAAATACCTCCTGAATGAGAGTGCAAGGAGGTCCCAATGTAACGTGTTCCCTATACCACATATCAATGAAGACTGCCTTTGTAGTAACTGTTACATCAGCTCAAAGGGTAGGGGAGATTCAGTCCCTCATGGCAGGTTCCCCTTAAATAGTGTTTCATTAGGACACTTATGGACAAGCCTTATCCCAGGTTACTTCCCAGAATTGTTTCAGAGTTCCATATGAACCAATTCATTCAACTACCATTTTTTTCTCCAGCCCCACTCACCCCCAGGGGGAAGCTAAATTTTAAACACACTCAATGCAGTCAGAGCATTATTAAATTACCTTAATGGTACAAAAATGGAGGAACACACCTATACTGTTTGTGGCCTTTGCTGAAAGGGTTAAAGGTCAGGCAGTGTCCTCACAGAGATTGACAGCTGTGTAAGGAGGAGTTTGCCAGGTTAGTTCCATGTAGTCACATTAAAGTTCATTCCACTAGAGCTCAAGCTGCCTCTGCTGCCTGTTTGAAGAATGTCCCTATTCCTGAAATAAGGCTGTCCTGCAATCATTGTTTAAGTAGGACTCCTAGTACCCACCTCCACGCAGACAGACAACTGCTTGTTAGTCACGAAGAGCAGAATCCATGTGGACAATCACTCACAGAAGAAAGAATGGTTACCTTCTAATAACTGGTTCTTCAAGATGTACTGTCCACATGGGTTCCATGACCCGACCTTCTTCCCGCTACAAGCCCTACTCCAATGGGATTCTGTATTGCGAAGGAACTGAGGGACAGTTGGGCCCGTTCCACCTTTATGACCTCAGATGGAGATTTGTGAAGACATCTGGGATGCAGGTATTGCCCCAGCAGACACTGCTGGCCATACACACCTGGATTGGAATTCATGTAGACAACAAATATTTAAAAGAACCACAGTTACTCTTGGGTAAGTAATCATTCTTTACCCTGCTGCTGTCATGTGGATAAACAGAGGGCTTCATTCATTGCAGCTCTCAGGCCAACACCTTTCAACAGCATTAATCCACACAATTTTTAAAAAGATAGTTTATTGGTATATGGCAATATGGAAAATATGCAAACTAGCTCATTTAAGTAACGTGCATAAAGTGTCACATGGAGCTTCACGAAACTTGGTAGTTATGCAAAACCTTCACTCCTTTCCAAGTTGTACTCTTTCCTCTGCCAACTGTCCAGATAGAAGAACAAGTTCACTCACATTCTCTGTTGATATCACAAACCATTTTTTAAACTGTAGATGACAGACAAAAAGGGACACAGCAAAAAATAATGCTGTTACCCAATCAGGAATCTAGACCTTACAGGATGCAGAAGAAAAAACGGCCAGTCACCTCCCTTCCAAAGAAGCAGAATTGCTCCCACTTTGACCTTTTTATTGGCTAAGTACTGACTGAAATCTCTGAAACCCAGACAGGGTCTTAAATCTCCTTTCTTTGGTGTCAGAAATACATGGAATAAAATCCTTTCCTACTCTTTCGCTGGTGGAATGGACTCAGTGTTTGTTTTTTTCCAGTGTGGAATGGATATTCAGCACAAGTTCCTCCTGGTACTACTGAACAGGTCTGTGCTTTAGAAGGGGCAATTTGATAGGCATACCTGATAATAGATTTTGTAACTTTTGTACAAAGCTATAGCTCTTTATATCTGAGGGGACGTTTGAGACCATGGGATATAGAAGCCTTTTTAATGTCATTCCACTGCTTCCCTCAAGATCTTCTGCAATGAAAACTGACCTTTCAAAAGCCTTGCAGGTGGGGGTGGGTGGGAATTTAGGGCTCTAATTCTGTGGGGATTCAGAGGCCTTAGTCTGTATATAGGTGTAGACTTGACTCTTGCCTATGAAAGATCTATTTGATTATCTTATTCTTAGTCAGTAAAAACTCTAATATTTGCCCGATTAGATTCCCAAATGTACGCTGCATCTTCTAAAGAAGTGATGCTCAGACTGAGGCTTGAGAGCCACAAGTTGCTCTGTAATGTGTCTCCTCTGGCTCTTTTGCAGCACATATTAAAACACTGTGATTTAAATAACTAGTCTAAATTATTAACCAATTAGATGCTTTTACTATATTGTTAACCAACTGTAGTTGATAAAATAGTATTTGGTCAGTCATTTTGCTCTGTGTGTGTGTGTGTGTGTGTGAGAGAGAGAGAGAGAGAGAGAAACAATGAATTCACACTACCGTGGCTCTTTTGGGTAATGCTAATTTGGCTCCTGAACCACTGAGGTCTGAGTATCACTGTCCCAAAGGAAACCATATCATGCATCTACAAATGCAGATGTGCACACACTTCCATCTCACACCTTTTGCCACAGGTATCAAAAACCACTTTCACTTTATGCCAGATTGTTGCTAATTCACCTCATTAGTAATGTTAATACTTCATTAGATGACTGATAGTGTTGGTGTGCACGAAGTAGCTGCCATATTTCACTCAGTGTGGTTGCAGTTCTTGTGATGTTTGAAATACTTTTTGTGTATCTTGAGTTGGATAAAAAACACCGTAGTGATTCTGAGTTAAAGTTGAAAGAAAAAGCCCATCATAAACCCTATTTTATTTTACTCCCCCTCACAAAAAAATTCCCTCTTTTGCACACATGTAATCTTTTCAAAAGTAAATTTTTCTCTTTCTTTACCAAAGGCTAAAACAGATGTTATCATGTAAAGCTGATTTGGGATTGGTTTTGTTTTTTGTTTTGTTTGTACATGTGCAGATTCCTGAACATTTGAAAGGTCTTATTTATTTTGGCAGTGTCAGTATGGATTTTAGCCCTTTATAGATCAACTTTTAGAAAAACAAAATGTTAAATTTGTCATGTGCATGTTCCCCTCTATGTCCTCTACTGAATGTTTGAACAGACTAGCTTAAGAATGCAAAAATTGTTAAGTTGTTTTGAGCTAGCGTCTGTGGTTAAAGTCACAAGTAGTAATTTCCCTTTGTACCATGGTGTTGCTTTAGATTTCAGTGGTGGTTTTCAGGAATCCTAAGGTAAGGCAGCTAAGTGTTTACATTTGACTAATGTATTGAATCTTAGGAAACTGGCTAAACCCCAAGTGGGTGATATCTGCTAATTGGCTGATTCTTTAGGGTTTGTGGGTGTCTAGGAAACATTCCCTCATTTGTTCCTTTCAATCATCTGGAGCCTTAAAAGTTTTATCCTCAGTCATGCAGTACATACAGGTCAATTTAAATTTTCATCTGGCAACACCAACTCATTTGAAAATGTGGTGGTCTAGGAGCCTTTTTTACCTAGTGGGAAGACTTTATAGTCAGCTACTGGGCTGATCAAGTTAGTCTAGTAATACAGGAGGTTGTTCCAAATTATCTTTTTTCTCTGAAGATCATGCCTCCATGTGTCATTTTTCTTTGGTTTGCAGTAGGTCAAGAGCATATTCAGTTCATAGCAACATCATGCAGCACCAGAAGAAGTGTGCTGAGAGAGGTAGGGCAGCAGCCTTCATGATGGTGAGAAATACACCCCCCCTTGCAGGGCAGGGACAGAGATTCTGCTCAGTGTACAGAAACCTAAGCTGGGGAAGCATGGTGCTTCCAAAAACAAAAGAGGGGAAGTACATAGAGCAGGGCTTGGTTTTCTTTTGTGGTTGTGTACCTTGGTACTGTGTCACTCAAATCAGATTCCAGAAGGATCTATTGAGGTGAGGGGCTCTCAGGCAGACTATGCAGGGAGATACACCACTGTCCCTCTGGTTCTAGAACAATTCCTCTGTCCACCCTCTCTCTCACTCTGTATGTGTATGACCTAATTCTGCAGGTGCACATTACCTCTGGTGCTACTGTGCCATGAGTCTAATTGCAAGGATTCTATCTGGGGAACGGAGTCCCTAGCCTCAAAACAATGAACAAGGAATTTGATTTGAATAAGGAAACCAGTATTATCCCTGAAGCTACTCTGTCTCTGCTTCACTGCACAGCTTCTGACTACTGTCTTCCCCAGCTCCTCCTGCCCAGTTTCCTGCTATACATTTAGAAGAACAGTGTGTGTGTCTTTCTGGCTCTTCTGCAAGTTTTAAACTATTCTAGCTTGCATTTTAGGTACTGGTGTCCCCCATTTTTCCTTTCCAGTAGGTCACACTACAAATGTTAATAAAAACACTTTACTCCCTGTCACAAGCAGCTACACATTGTCCGATGAGCAGTGCTCAGTCTCTTGGTCATAGGGAGTTAAGTTCCTGGGGATAGCTGCTTTCCCCTTTGTCTTTTTCCTCAGCTTTAGTTTAGCTTCTTGAGTAAGATGGAGGAAGGGGAGGATTCCAACTTTGAGCCTCATTTCAGACCCTCCCCTCTGCCTGAGGAGGGAGTCTGCCCTTTGCTGTAGCTGGACCCTGCATTTCAAATTTTGGACTTCTCACAAGGGCACTTCAGGCTGAGACGTCTTGTTCTCGTTCCTGTTTCTGCCTCCTCATTCAGGTCAGTCTGGACTTTGTAGCTTCTGGAACCTATTCCCTACTTCAAGTCTTCCTTGGAAAGGGAGTCCTCCATCCCATTCACAGAGCCCAACAGTGTAGATTTGGACTTTGCCCATCCATGCATTATGTCAAAGTTGTCTAGTCTGTCGGTTAGGATTACAGTCCTACAGCATATAGCCTGGTTGGCGACTGCCTAAGAACTTTATTCTATACAAGTATGAACAGCGGAGTTTCTAAGTACTTCAGGGAAACTGGTAATTTGTAAGATGACCCAATGGCAAGCCAGTTTGCAAGGCCAAAGACACTCTGTAAGAATGTAGCGAATTTTAGAAAATTATTTTATAATTTCAGTGAATTACCTTGGCAGCTTTGCCTTAAGATGAAGACGACATAGCCTGCTGTATCCCCAGGAGGGCCAAAGTCTGCAATAATTTCTTTCAGCCTCTCAGAGGAACCTGAGCATTGCAAGTACATAACCAAAGCTTTCTCCAAGATGATTGCTGACTGTCACAGCAGGACGCAGCCAATTTCTTTTGCTGTTCCCATACTTGCAATACTTTTTCCATTACCATTCCAAAGAGGTCCCATGTGCATTCTTGCTTCTTGAGGCTTGTTCTTATTTTTCTTCTTGTCTGATTCAAGAAAGGTGTCTCAGTCAATTATCTCCATGTCTCTGCTTCAGCTCTGCCATTTCTCAAGGAGACAAAGGCACAACTGCAAACAAGCCCAGTGAAAAGGAAATCCAGGAAGAAAAGTAAGAAGCCAGTATGTCTCCATCAAGAGCTCTTTAATACCCTGAAAATGAAAAAGGAATCCTACAAAAAGTGGAAACTTGGATGCATTGCTAAAGAGGAGTACAAAAGAATAGCCAAAGTATATAAGGACGAAGTCAGAAAGGCTAAGGCACAAAATGAGTTACAGCTATCAAGGGCCATAAAAGGCAATAACAAGAGGTCCTTTAAATACATTAGGAGCAAGAGAAAGATAAAGGAAAGTGTAGGTCCAGTACTTAAAGGGGAAGGAGAGCTAATAAATGGATGACATCAAGAAGGCTGAGGTATTCAATGCCTATTTTGCTTCAGCCATCACTAAAAAGGTTAATGGTGACCAGAGAATCAACACAATTAATGTTAACTAGGGCTGTCAAGTGATTAAAAAATTAATTGTGATTAATCATGCTGTTAAATAATAATAGAATACCATTTATTTACATTTTGGATGTTTTCTACATTTTCAAATATATTGATTTCAATTACAACACAGAATACGAATATTTACATGCCAGATGCGCTAAAGATTCATATGTCTCTTCATGTTTCGGCCATCATTCCAGAGGACATGTTTCCATGCTGATGATGCTCGTTAAAAAAAACAATGCATTAATTAAATTTGTGACTGAACTCCTTGGGGGAGAATTGTATGTCTCCTGCTCGGTTTTACCCGCATTCTGCTATATATTTCATGTTATAGCAGTCTCACATGTTGTTTGTTTTAAGAACACTTTCACTGCAAATTTGACAAAATGCAAAGAAGGATACCAATGTGAAATTTCTAAAGATAGCTACAGCACTCGACCCAAGATTTAAGAATCTGACGTGCCTTCCAAAATCTGAGAGGGCCGAGGTGTGAAGCATGCTTTCAGAAGTTTTAAAAGAGCAACACTCTGATGCAGAAACTACAGAATCCAAACCACCAAAAAAGAAAATCAACCTTCTGCTGATGGCATCTGACTCATGATGATAAAAATGAACATGTGTCGGTCCGCACTGCTTTGGATTGTTATCGAGCAGAACCCGTCATCAGCATGAACGCATGTCCTCTGGAATGGTGGCTGAAGCATCAAGGGACATATGAATCTTTAGCGCATCTGGCACATAAATATCTTGCAACGCCGACTACAACAGTGCCATGCGAACGCCTGTTCTCATTTTCAGGTGATATTGTAAACAAGAAGCAGGCAGCAATTATCTTCTGTAAATGTAAACAGACTTGTTTGTCCGAATAATTGGCTGAACAAGAAGTAGGACTGATTGGACTTGTAGGCTCTAAAATTTTACATTGTTCTATTTTTGAATGCAGGGTTTTTTTGTTCATAATTCTACATTTGTAAGTTGCACTTTCATGATAAAGAGATTGCACTACAGTACTTGTATGAGGTGAATTGAAAAATGCTATTTCTTTTGTTTATCATTTTTACAGTGCAAATATTTGCAATAAAAATAATATAAAGTGAGCACTGTACACTTTGTATTCTGTGTTGTAATTGAAATCAATATATTTGAAAATGTAGAAAAACATTCAAAAATATTTCATAAATTTCAATTGGTATTCTATTTAACAGTGCAATTAATCACAATTAATTTTTTTAGTTAATCGCATGAGTTAACTGCGATTAGTTGACAGCCCTAATGGTAACAACAAGGGGGAAGGAATGCAAGCCAAAATAGGGAAAGAAGAGGTTAAAAGTATTCAGATAAACTGGTTTTATCAAGTTGATAGGGTCTGATGATTATCTTATGATACTTACGGGACTAGCTGAAGCAGTCTTGGAACTGATAGCAGTTATCTTCAGGAACTCATGGAGGACTGGAGATGGGCAAACATAGTATCTATTTTTAAAAGTTGGGGTGGGGGGGGAGAGGACTGGGGATTTATAGACCAGTCAGCCTACCTTCAATACCTGGAAAGATACTGGAACAAATTATTAAACAATCTATTTCTAAGAATCTACATGGTAACAAGGTAATAAGTAATAGCCAGCAATGGACTTGTCAAGAACAAATCATGCCAAACCAACCTAATTTACTTCTTTGACAGGATTACTAGCCAAGTGGATGCAAGGAAGCAGTAACCATAATATATCTTGATTTTTAGTAAGGTTTTTGACACAGTCCAGAAAATGCAGTCTAGATTAAATTACTATAAAATGGGTGCAAACTGGTTGAAAAACTGTACTCAAAGAGTAATCAATGGTTTGCTGTCAAACTGGTATGGATGCATGTAGTGGGCCTGGGTCCAGTACTATTCAATATTTTCATTAATGTCTTGGATAATGGAGTCTAGAGGTTGCAAGCACTTTGGAGGGGACAGGTTTAGAATTCAAAATGACCTTGACAAATTAGAGAATTGGTCTGAAAGGGAAGAGATGGTACTCAGTAAACACAAGTGTAGTACTTTGCATGGAGGAAGGAAAAATCAAATGCACAACAACAAAATCAGGAATAACTGGCCAGGTGGTAGTACTGCTAACAGGATATGGGAGTTATAACAGATCACAAATTGAACGTGAATCAACAGAGTGATACCGTTGCAAAAAAGGCTAGTAGAATTCTGGGGTGTATAAGCAGGAATGTTGCATGTAAGATATGGGAGGTAATTGTCCTGCTTTATTGGGCTCTGACAATACTGGAATATTGTCTAATTTTGTGCACCACGGATGAAGAAATGTGAATAAACTGGAGAGTCCAGAGGAAAGCAATAAAAATGATAAAAGGTTTAGAAAACCTGACCTATGAGGAAAGGTTAAAAAAACTGGGCATGTTTAGTCTTGAGAAAATAAGACTTAGGAAGGACCTGATAAGTCTTGAAATGTATTAAAGGCTGTTATAAAGAGGATTGTGATCAATTGTTCTCCATGTCCACTAAAGGTCTGACAAGAAGTAATGGGCTTAATCTGCAGCAAGGGAGATTTAGGTCAGATACTAGAAAAACTTTCTAACTATAACGGTAGTTAACTTCTAGAATAGGCTTCCAAGGGAGGTCGTAGCATTCCTGTCATTGGAGGTTTTTAAGAATAATTAGACAAACACCTGTCTGGGATGGTCTAGGTTTACTTTGTCCTGCCTCAGTGCAGTGGTCGAGGTCCCTTCCAGCCCTACATTGTTATGAGTCAAAAGTAGAGAAAGAGGACTGGAAACCAATGTTCAAGTAATTCTTTGTTCCCTTCTTTTGCAGAGACCTGAACACCAAGCAAAGATGCATCAAGTTGGAGCTATCCTTTGTTTCCAAGGGCAAGTAGAACCTCTTTCTAGCTTCTGAAACTACAAACTACCTTAGATAGGATCTGTGAAGCGCCTTCCTGAAAAGCCCTGATTGTCTAGAGGTGGGGAGGGCATGTTCCCCCTAGGGTCCTAGCACCAGTCCACCTCCCACTGTTATTGGGTCCAGTATTGACTGCATTTTCTGCAGTGGAGAGAAGGACTGTCACTCCAGAACAAAGACAAGCAACTCATGGTAGGCTGACTCCCACTGGAGGGGAGGGATGTCACTCCAAAACAAAGACTTGGACCGTGACCACTTGCTTGGCTTTTGGCCAGTCAGTTGGCAGAGGGATGATGGCTGGAAAAAGCTATTGGGGCTGTGTGGAGTTTCACTTTGTGCTACAAGAGAAAAAGCAACGGGCAGAGAACAGTATGGACGGGAGCCACAGCACACAACTGGGAAGCTGAGACGAACCCAGCAACAAGGACTCATCACTCTGAGCTCACAGCAGAGACTATGGCAAAGGAGATGGAAAGTACCTTTGTCCAGGACTGAGACACTGGAGGTTGGATTCCCAGGTCATGGAGCATTCAGCTGTATATTTAGACACTAGGTACGCTGTACTATGGTATGTATAACTGCCATTAGGGCTCTCCTCCTGGAATCAGCCCTCATGCTGACTGAGGTCTTACCCCTGCTCTGATAAAGTTGTTGCTTTGTTGTTGATGGCAGTATCCATTCCAGGGGTTAACTCCTGCCTCTCCACCGGGCAGGGGGAGGGGGTTGGGTTTAGTCAGGGGCAAAGGCATTGTCCCAGGGATGCAGTCTAGAATTTGGGAACCACCCTACCCACCTCTAGGTACCCTCACTTGTCAAGAGACAGTAAGTTATCTTAAAATAGATTTTTTCCAAGAACAGGTACAATAGCTTGGAGAGTGCAGGAACTGCTAATGCCCCTTACCTCTGGGAGTTTTGGTTTTGTCATTTGTTTTGGGTTTTTTTTTCCAAGACAAAGCTGGTTAGTTGATGCCTCCTTGAGTTTTATTCCAGCGATGCAATTGGAGTTTCATATTATTTAACCTGTTGTTTCTTTCACTCTGTGTTCCAGTCTCTATTACAGCACAGGAACTGTCTCTGCCTGGATTCAGTTGAGTTATGAAATTTTCTCTCACATTTGGAGTTTTCAAAAAGTTACGTTTGTTTGCTTTAAAGTGTGTAACAAAGACCACCATGACCACAGAAGTTTAGATTAGTGCCCCATTGGTCTACGACCTGGCAAAACCGCTACCTCCATTTTCTGTGAGGCAGGCCAACTTCAGGGCACAGAACACAAACTTAATTTGATAGCCCCCAGTTATCTTTTCACACGTTCAATATGGCATTACCAGTTGGATCCATCCTGATCTGTTGACATTGTTTGACTGAGAAGTGATCCCAGTGCAAAGGTAAGGTAAGCCCATCTTGTTTGGCTCATGCCCCATTCACTACCTGTAATTACAGGGGATGGATGGATGAAGAGGGATGTATCACACTAGAAGATTACTCACTGGTAATGATTCTCTCATAGTCCTCATCCATCCTCCACTTCAGGCTTTTGGCTTGACATTTGTTCTCTTATCTATTATTCTGTATTAGAATGGGAGGATCAGTGTTTATAGATTAGGCTTGATAAATGTTTTTTTTTGCCTCTTTGCTTCTGGTCAGTGAAGCCAGACTGCTGGGAGAAGAGAGGACTCTGGCAAACAAAATTACTTGTGAGTAACTTTCCCTTAGTAATCTTTGGGTATATTTTGAAGTGCTTTGATAGAGTAGACGCATTGATTTTTATAACAGAATGTGATCCTTTTCAAAATTTGACATTTGTTTCCATATGATAGTTGGTGTTATCCTTTCTATTGTTTGCTATATTCTGTAGTTCATCAACAGCTTAACCTCCAGTAGGGGTTTGATATTTTTTACATTTCTACTTTATAACGAGCCATCATTTTGCCATGACTATTGTATAGGTACAAAGTTCAACATTTCTACATTTTCCAGTTTACATTCAAAAGCAGTAAGTATAACTTATGGGGATAATATTTGTGTATGATCTTGTATAAAAACCTCAATACCCAGTTTATTTGAACAGACTGATGATCACCAGCAGCAGTGTATTGAGAGACTTTCTAGCTAGGACAATGAGGGTGTAGCTGTGGCCTACTTCAGTAAATTAAATACAGCTTTGTTCTTTTAATTCTCATTGAGGATGGGCATAACCTTCTGAGGACCAAAGAGCAGCCAATGTGGAGCAGACCAGCAGCAGAGGCAAATGACAATAGCAGGTTGTTGACCATGTTTGCTGTGGATCTGTGAGGAACCACCAGTATATGTATATGGACAGGGATGGTGGCCCAAGCCTCTGTTGCCAGAAGCTGGGCATGAGGGATAGGGGATGGATCACTTGATGATTACATGTTCATTCCCTCCAGGACATCTGGCATTGGCCACTGTCAGAAGACAGGATACTGGGCTAGATGGACCTTTGGTCTGACTCAGTATGGCCGTTCTTTTGTTCTATAGCATCCATGTGCTGTCAGAGCCAATTTCCAGTATGCTGCACAATAAAAAGGACAGGCACAAAGAATATCCTTCTCTTATCTCCAACAAACTTTGGGTCTAATCACTCACTTCGACTTTAACAGGCTTCCTTACATAATGCCTGGACCAGTACTTGGCTTGGAAATGGTGTCCTAAATGGAAATTATTGGTCTAGCTCAGAGGTGGGCAAACTACAGCCTGTGGGCCACATCCAGCCCCTGGGACTGTCCTGCCTGGCCCTTGAGCTCCTGGCTGGGGAGGCTAGCCCCTGCTGTCTCCACTCCCCCTCAGCTCACTGTGCTCTAGAGTGCACAGCTGCGAGTCCTGGTGCTCTGAGCAGCATGGGAAGAGGGGTTGGATAGGCAGTCAGGGACCAGGGAGGGTTGGATAGGTCAGGGGAGGCACAGCCTTCCCTATCTGGCCCTCTATACAGTTTCGGAACCCTGATGTGGCCCTCAGGCCAATAAGTTTGCCCACCCCTGGTCTAGCTGGAAGTGATGGGGGAGAGAGATCGCTGTATGAGAATGGCTTGGAATAAGTTTTTCAAAAGTTCAAGTCCCATTGCCTTTCAGACTCTTAAGTGCCTCTTTTGTTTTTGAAAATGTACTTTAGATCCTGTATTTCTGAGGTGATTTTCAAAATGTTACCCTTGTTCTTCCTCCAACATGGCTGGGATGGGTTCTGTTTGCTCCTTCAAGGGGGAAGGTGTCATGGTGTCCCCTTATTCTTATACCTCTCTGCATAACAATGCCATCATCCTCTATAGGCACAGCCAATGGATGAAAGATGACTTAATTCAGATCCAGCTCCAATAGTGAGAAGATGCATCTTGCATTAGAGTGACCCTGGAAGTGTGCTTTACAGCACATTTGGCAAGAGCTATGGCTAAATACCAGCAACTTGTACATTTACCTCTATGATTGGATGTGTAACATATGAACATTAGACACTTCACTCAACACGGACCAAAACTCTTCCCTTCCATGCCAGCTTTACTACCCTGTTCAGTCACCCAAATATGACAGTATAGCCACCTTCTTTGCACTAAATACCTGAATTAGACTCCTAGGCTACATCTACACTACAGGGGGGGGGTCGATTTAAGATACGCAAATTCAGCTACGCAAATAGCGTAGCTGAATTCGACGTATCAGATCCAACTTACCCTGTTGTGAGGACGGCGGCAAAATCGACTGCCGCGGCTCCCAGTCGACGGCGCTTACTCCCACCTCCGCTGGTGGAGTAAGCGCGTCGATTCGGGGATCGATTGTCGCGTCCTGACGAGACGCGATAAGTCGATCCCCAAGAGATCGATTTCTACCCGCCGATTCAGGCGTGTAGTGTAGACCTAGCCCTAGACTATTACTTTACCAATCCGGCACTACAGTAACTCAAGCCCTTGGTGCAGAATCTTGAAATAATTTACAAGACCAAACCCATTCCATCTCCGCCTGTTCATCTTAACCTTTGGTGCTATAACAAAAACAAAGGAACAGCCAGCTGACCAACAGAGGAACCTATGTGAACAATCAAGATACATGAGTTCATTAGTACTAGGTTAGCCTTTGTATACCAGTGATGCAGAACTAACTTAGTGGGAGGGGAAGAGCTCTATTTTATGTTTGTGACTGGCTGGCTGTTTTACTCCTTGGTAGCATTGTGAATTAACTCTTATGTAACTGGTAATAGTTTTATTATACTTTTTTACTGGAAAAGTAAAAATCTAGTAAAAGATCGATCAGATCTTTCATACAGCTGAAAGATGAAGCAGCCAGCCCTTCATCTCTTTAACATCCACAGGTAGAGGATGGTTTTAGCTAGTGGAGGGCCTGTCACATTTTTCCACGTACAGAACTGACTACAGCTTACCCAAACTGAACAACCCACCTATGGTGGTGAACAGCAGAGGCTAACAGAGGGAGTTTGCCTGGGAGCTGTCCGAGAGGAGGTACGCTAAGTGCTGCATTAGGGGGGCTGTGTTGGTGAGTATCTGAGGGTCTGTTGCTGGGACAGTTTGTCAGTTTGACCGTGTGCTTGATTGCTTGCTTGTTTGTTTGAAAAGTGTGAATTGGGAGTGCTTCGTTCCAGGTGGGCCTTGAGTGGGCCTGACTGGTATATAAGGGCAGTCAGCAGTGAACCAGCTGAGCGGCGAACAGCAGAGGCTAACAGAGGGAGTTTGCCTGGAGAGAGCTCACTGAAGCTTTCATCTGCAGGTTTCTCTGAGTAGTTCTTGCAACAGCTGAGGAAGCTCTGAAGAGGAAGGTGATATGGAAGGTGAGCGTTCTTCCACAGGACAGAAGCGACTTTGTCTGTACAAAGTGCAAGCTGGTCTCCATATTGGAAGAGAAGGTTTGAGGTCTGGAGAAACGAGTATCGACTCTGCGTTGCATAAGGGAAAATGAAGATTTCCTGGACAGACGTCAGGAGATGCTTCTACGGCCACAATGTTCTGAAGATTCAGAGCAGGCGCAGCAGGGACAGACGGATGATGAAGAAGTTTGGCAGCATGTGACCTCCAGAAGGAGAAAGAGGAGCGTCCATGTACCAGCAATGGAGATACAGGTGAGCAATCGTTTCCATGTCCTCTCTACAGGTACTAATGCGGAGAGTGGAGTAGATGACCCATCTGAGGGAAGGGAGCAGAAGGAGACTCTACCAATTGGAAGGCAAAAGATGCACTGTCCTAGGGATGGGGGTTCCACGACCACCACTCCCAAGAGGAGGAGGAGGGTGGTGGTGGTCGGGGACTCCCTCCTCAGGGGAACTGAGTCATCTATCTGCCGCCCCGACCGGGAAAACCGAGAGGTCTGCTGCTTGCCAGGAGCTAGGATACACGATGTGACGGAGAGACTGCCGAGACTCATCAAGCCCTCGGATCGCTACCCCTTCCTGCTTCTCCACGTGGGCACCAATGATACTGCCAAGAATGACCTTGAGCGGATCACTGCAGACTACGTGGCTCTGGGAAGAAGGATAAAGGAGTTTGAGGCGCAAGTGGTGTTCTCGTCCATCCTCCCTGTGCAAGGAAAAGGCCTGGGTAGAGACCGTCGAATCGTGGAAGTCAACGAATGGCTACGCAGGTGGTGTCGGAGAGAAGGCTTTGGATTCTTCGACCATGGGATGGTGTTCCAAGAAGGAGGAGTGCTGGGCAGGGACGGGCTCCACCTAACGAAGAGAGGGAAGAGCATCTTCACCAGCAGACTGGCTAACCTAGTGAGGAGGGCTTTAAACTAGGTTCACCGGGGGAAGGAGACCAAAGCCCTGAGGTAAATGGGGAAATGGGATCCTGGGAGGAAGCACAAGCAGGAGAGCACAAGAGGGGAGGACTCCTGTCTCATACTGAGAAAGAGGGACGATCAGTGAGTTATCTTAAGTGCCTATACACAAATGCAAGAAGCCTGGGAAACAAGCAGGGAGAACTGGAAGTCCTGGCACAGTCAGGGAACTATGATGCGATTGGAATAACAGAGACTTGGTGGGATAACTCACATGACTGGAGTACTATCATGGATGGATATAAACTGTTCAGGAAGGACAGGCAGGGCAGAAAAGGTGGGGGAGTTGCGTTGTATGTAACAGAGGAGTATGACTGCTCAGAGCTCCGGTATGAAACTGCAGAAAAACCTGAGTGTCTCTGGATAAAGTTGAGAAGTGTGAGCAACAAGGGTGATGTTGTGGTCGGAGTCTGCTATAGACCACCAGACCAGGGGGATGAGGTGGACGAGGCTTTCTTCTGGCAACTAGCAGAAGTTGCTAGATCGCAGGCCCTGGTTCTCATGGGAGACTTTAATCACCCTGATATCTGCTGGGAGAGCAATACAGCGGTGCACAGACAATCCAGGAAGTTTTTGGAAAGTGTAGGGGACAATTTCCTGGTGCAAGTGCTGGAGGAACCAACTAGGGGCAGAGCTTTTCTTGACCTGCTGCTCACAAACAGGGAAGAATTAGTAGGGGAAGCAAAAGTGGATGGGAACCTGGGAGGCAGTGACCATGAGATGGTCGAGTTCAGGATCCTGACACAAGGAAGAAAGGAGAGCAGCAGAATACGGACCCTGGACTTCAGAAAAGCAGACTTTGACTCCCCTGGGAGAATAACATGAAGGGCAAAGGGGTCCAGGAGAGCTGGCTGTATTTTAAAGAATCCTTATTGCGGTTGCAGGAACAAACCATCCCGATGTGTAGAAAGAATAGTAAATATGGCAGGCGACCAGCTTGGCTAAACTGTGAAATCCTTGCTGATCTTAAACGCAAAGAAGAAGCTTACAAGAAGTGGAAGATTGGACAAATGACCAGGGAGGAGTATAAAAATATTGTTCATGCATGCAGGAGTGAAATCAGGAAGGCCAAATCACACTTGGAGTTGCAGCTAGCAAGAGATGTTAAGAGTAACAAGAAGGGTTTCTTCAGGTATGTTAGCAACAAGAAGAAAGTCAAGGAAAGTGTGGGCCCCTTACTGAATGAGGGAGGCAACCTAGTGACCGAGGATGTGGAAAAAGCTAATGTACTCAATGATTTTTTTGCCTCTGTCTTCACAAAGAAGGTCAGCTCCCAGACTGCTGCACTGGGCAGCACAATATGGGGAGAAGGTGACCAGCCCTCTGTGGATTAAGAAGTGGTTCGGGACTATTTAGAAAAACTGGACGTGCACAAGTCCATGGGGCCGGATGCGCTGCATCCGAGGGTGCTAAAGGAGTTGGCGGATGAGATTGCAGAGCCATTAGCCATTATTTTTGAAAACTCATGGCGATCGGGGGAGGTCCCGGATGACTGGAAAAAGGCTAATGTAGTGCCCATCTTTAAAAAAGGGAAGGAGGAGGATCCGGGCAACTACAGGCCAGTCAGCCTCACCTCAGTTCCTGGAAAAATCCTGGAGCAGGTCCTCAAGGAATCAATTATGAAACACTTAGAGGAGAGGAAAGTGATCAGGAACAGTCAGCATGGATTCACCAAGGGGAAGTCATGCCTGACTAACCTAATTGCCTTCTATGATGAGATAACTGGCTCTGTGGATGAGGGGAAAGCAGTGGATGTGTTATTCCTTGACTTTAGCAAAGCTTTTGATACGGTCTCCCACAGTATTCTTGCTGCCAAGTTAAAGAAGTATGGGCTGGATGAATGGACTGTAAGGTGGATAGAAAGCTGGCTAGATCGTCTGGCTCAACGGGTAGTGATCAATGGCTCCATGTCTCGTTGGCAGCCAGTTTCAAGCGGAGTGCCCCAAGGGTCGCTCCTGGGGCCGGTTTTGTTTAATATCTTTATTAATGATCTGGAGGATTGTGTGGACTGCACTCTCAGCAAGTTTGCCGATGACACTAAACTAGGAGGTGTGGTAGATACACTAGAGGGTAGGGATCGGATACAGAGGGACCTAGACAAATTAGAGGATTGGGCCAAAAGAAACCTAATGAGGTTCAACACTTAGGACGGAAGAATCCCATGCACAGCTACAGACTAGGGACCGAATGGCTAGGTAGCAGTTCTGCAGAAAAGGACCTGGGGGTCACAGTGGACGAGAAGCTGGATATGAGTCAACAGTGTGCTCTTGTTGCCAAGAAGGCTAACGGCATTTTGGGCTGTATAAGTAGGGGCATTGCCAGCAGATCGAGGGACGTGATCGTTCCCCTTTATTCGACATTGGTGAGGCCTCATCTGGAGTACTGTGTCCAGTTTTGGGCCCCACACTACAAGAAGGATGTGGAAAAATTGGAAAGAGTCCAGCGGAGGGCAACAAAAATGATTAGGGGTCTGGAGCGCATGACTTATGAGGAGAGGCTGAGGGAACTGGGATTGTTTAGTCTCCAGAAGAGAAGAATGAGGGGGGATTTGATAGCAGCCTTCAACTACCTGAAGGGGGGGTTCCAAAGAGGATGGAACTTGGCTGTTCTCAATGGTGGCAGATGACAGAACAAGGAGCAATGGTCTCAAGTTGCAGTGGGGGAGGTCTAGGTTGGATATTAGGAAACACTATTTCACTAGGAGGGTGGTGAAGCACTGGAATGCGTTACCTAGGGAGGTGGTGGAGTCTCCTTCCTTGGAGGTTTTTAAGGCCCGGCTTGACAAAGCCCTGGCTGGGATGATTTAGTTGGGAATTGGTCCTGCTTTGAGTAGGGGGTTGGACTAGATGATCTCCTGAGGTCCCTTCCAACCCTGATATTCTATGATAAGATGATGTACAACTAAAGCATGGATTAGTAGTAGTCTGTTGAAAAAAGCCCAGAAAAGTTTTTTTGACAAGTTAGCTATATCGTTCCTCCAGAACAATATGCCATCACAGTTTTTAATGGAATGGTTGCAGGAAAGTCAAAAACTTAGTTACCACAGCTATAGTATTCTAGGCTTCATCAGGTCCTAGCTGGAGTGTACATGCATTTTTCCTGATCTTGGTTTCACCTCCTTACACAGACTTATCTTTCTTAAAAGCTTACACATTTCTTGTTCAACATCAAAGTTACCTTGAACTTCATTCTCCCTCTTTACGTGGTGCACTGCCTCCCCGTCCATCTCAGATTGAGGAAGAAGTGTTACCAGAAAATCAGATGAAAACTGTTTTCAGGGAAACATGCATTTATTGTTAAGCATTCCCAGTGAAAATCAACATTTAAAATGTGTATTTATTTAAAAAATCATTTGTGTACAAAAGTGTTGTGTAGTTTTTATTCTCAAGACAAAAAACACTGATGCTTCATTCCAGCCCATTTCCACTCAGCCTTTACAGGAAGTTAAATGCTCAGTAACAAACCTCCTCCAGTATTCTTTATTGTTAACTTAAAAAAAAAAAATCAAAATTTGAGATGGAAAAGGTATCTGACAAGTGGGATTCTTCAACAGTTGAAATCAGCATTCCTATGATAACAGCCTCCTTCAGCACGAGCAGCTGTTGCAAATTGTAAGAGGGATAATACAGCACTTTCATAGTACATTTCCTCATCTGAGAGTTAGGTATTTCAACTTGGTTTCAGTGAATGGTTCAGCCTCATAAGCAATTGGCTAGCTATTTTTTATGCTGCCCACCAGCAGGCAAGAGTAAGAAGAGGGAACATCACAGTACAGTGCAAATGATTTGCAACAATTGTTCCATTGGTAACAAATCTGAAAAGTAAAGTTGCTGAGGTTGCCTACAGCACATTATAGTTGAAATAACCAAATGAGAAGCAACACATACCTTGCACGTCTAATGATATATCAGCTGATGAAGCTGTAACAGTAAAAGTGGGAAGATCATAGTATATGTTTTTACTGAAATATGTTTAATATGGATCAGCAATCTAATTGAAGACAGACAAATGATAAACCCTTTTCTGTCACTAAAGCAACAGTTGGAAAATTAGGCTATTAACAGTGAAAACATCTACATGCTCTTCCCAGAAAAGCTTTACTTCATGTTTTACGATTGTGCTGCAGTAAAAAGCCAGGAAAAAATGAAAATTCTTAACTATCCTCTGCTTAGCCAATTGCTCTCACATGTTCTACAAAACCATCCATGAGCACATCCATTAACAGTGTTTGGCTTTCTCTACACAAACATTTAGTTCTCAGCAAGCTGGGATATAAAGTATATCCTGTACTAACAGTTCCTTACGGTACTTGGAGCTATGCTGCTTTGAAACTGAAGTAACTCAAAGCACAGTAAGGAACTGTTAGTACGGGATAGCTTTATACCCCAGCTTGCTGAGAACTAAATGTCTGTGTAGAGAAGCCCTTCCACTCTAACATCACAACCACCTAGCTATTCAAAATATAGCAAGAGTACTCCTGGTCCCATTTGTCCCCCTTGAACAGGTGTTAAAACTTACTTTCACTGCTAAAATATTGTATTTAACATTAGCCCCTCCTGGGCCTGTCTCCAACAATAAGCCAGGCTCGGTTTGTTGCTTCCATGGGAAGCAAGCAGTGGGCATGCACACAGTGAAGCCTCCCCTTGCTCTGAAAGCTGACCTCTTCACATTAATGGTATACAGCCACCACAGTAAACAAGAGCTTTTACTTGAAATTATATTTGTTTTCCGTTAAATAAGTGATCTGTACTCTCCCACATGCCAGGCCTGACGTCCAGCTGTTTTATGAAGGTTAATTTTGCATAGTTTAAGTGTTTCCATTATCCACATCACATAATGTAGATCTGCTGTTTCAAGATAAGTCTCTTTTTGGCTAATTAATTTCTCCTTCAGACCCCAAATGCATACATCAGTGTTCCCAATCCTAATTTACTTGAAAGAAAAAAGTTAAATACAATGAAAATCAGGGGGAAAAAAACTTATGTTCAACAAAATTTGTAGTACCTAATTCCATAAATAAATACTGCCTGACTGATTATAGTCAAGGCCCCATGTACTCTGTGACAAGCTGGACCTAAATTCTGCTATAAGGCCCCTAGTTTGGGCGATACTCTGGGACTGGAAATTTGTGGCAAATTCAGGTAAATCAGAAAATGGAGCCTTTTACTTAAATGTGGTGTAACATCAGTAGTGTCCCTTTTATATTAAATCAATTTTATATTGTCCGTAAGTTTTAATTTCCCAATATATATCAGTTTGTCATATTGAGAACTTAGAAGTTGTCGAGTTTTTGGCAACTAGATGGGATATAAATGGAACTTTTGGCTCCCATGAGGGAGTTGAAGCTATTGGCAATAGGAAAGGCAACTTTTCTTTGCCTCCAAATAAGGTCAGAGGCTATTTTAAAATTTGTGAGGGGCAAGAGGAGACTGGAATTTCTTGTTCACCAACAACAATATCCAAGAACAATTGATAAACCACATTAACTAGATATTGCTGCTAAAATGTTCATCAGTGAAATTTAGCTGACATTTAGATAGTCACTAAGTTACAGCATTAATACCTATTGAGATAAATGGGACTGTTCAGACTTCACAGTTATTGTTTTAAGCTGTCTGCTTGCAGACTAAGGAAGACAACAAAGCATCAATTTACATTTGGAAACTATTTGTAGCCATAATGCCTAGATGTTTTTAAACTAAGTGTAAATGTGCTGCACAAATCTGCAGCAGGAGTAGATTGTATAGCAATGCCACAGTCATGAATGCACAGGGCCCTGAATATAGAGATGTTCAGTCATAAAAAACTGAACTACAATTTAGTCTTTACAAAGTCACTATGTTAAACACCCAAACAGTAAGAGATTCCTAGGGTTCAGCCCTGGCTGCAGTTACACTAATCTAGTACAACATAACCTTATATTCAACTCTGATAGTTACCCAAGAATAGAAAAATGTTCCTTACAAAGGATTCAAATTCATAGGGACCTCAAGTTATGAATGTCTGCTTAATATTGGGTCAGTTCTCCTTCCCCACCCAGCTCGAGACACTGCCTTCCTACCAGCATCTGAGCTGGCACTGAGTCAAGTACCTTAGTTACTAATTCCATGGGAGGGGAGAGTGGAAAGAAAGGACACACTGGCATCTGAACAGAACTGTATTAGGAGGACAGTTTTGCAATACCACAAAGAAAATGAGGTACTGGGTGAAGGAAATAGCAGGAGAAAATCCAGGATGGGGAATTGTTTCAGTGATGAAGTAAAGCAATCCCCCCTTTTTTCTTCTCTCACCAACCCCTCCCCTCCCTTCCCCTTCCCTCCCATCCCCTTATATGCTTGGAAAACTTTGCTCTGGTTATCATTTGAGATGTGCTCACAGTTGTCTCTAAGAGACTAATCCTATAATCAAAATGACAGGTCCAGAACCTATAATTATTAAGTTTTATGTCCCCTAATGATTTCCAAGTTCCTCCCTTTGATAAATAAATAGCAGCAAAGAACAAGGGAAAGAAGTAGTCAGCCATTTACAATTACCACCAGGGTAAAAACATGTAAATGATATGATCAAAATGTTCTTATCAAACTACATAACAGAAAAAGACAGTAACTTGAGATTTTAACACAAATGGCAAAATTGCCATAGTTTTCTACTGTCTCTAGCTATTACCTAACAAACCAGTTGAACAGTAGCAGCTTTTTAATTGTTAACAAAAAAAAATAAATATCAAGGAAAGACAAAAAAATCTTGTTTCCTTTGGCATCTCTGAAAATGACTTACACTACTGCAAGAAAATTCAAGAAATATGATCAATGAATAAAACCTTAGAAAGCAGTACAGAAAGACTATAGCAACTGGGTTTAGTATTGCACCGATATGAGTTAAAAATTTACTGTCTGTGTCCTGCAAGTATTTTTAAAGTATGAACACAGATAGAATACTGCAGGGAGTAACCCTGCATTAGTTAGGTCTTTTCCATCTCTATTTTCTAGTTCTGTTCCCCCGTCTACTTTGCTCCAGATATTTAACAAACAGTTTAATAATATTCCCCGTTGCTTCCAGTATCATTTACAAACCTGATCTTCTATGAAGTATGACACTTACAGCTCATTTTATAGTTCAAGCAAAATGAATGTACTCTTGTTAGACTATTGCTTAAGAGAAGATAGTCACGGAAAAGCCGCCTTTTATGGTACACTATCATCCACAATCCCCAGTCTCTACTCAGTTTCTTTTCTCTCTATTTTAGCTGAAAGTTTCATGTCTGATGCATTTTCAGAAGTATCCAACTGTATCCATAAAGACATTACAACTTTCTTTAGATGGATGTACTAGTGTTTGAAGTTGCAAACTAATAATTTTCAAGCTTTTAAACTCAGGATGAAATGTAATTTTAATACGAATAGAAAGACTGAGTATGTACAAGCGAAGGTAATTTCAGTTTTCGTTTATCAGAAACATCAATCCAAAAGAAAGTTAAACTGAGAACACACTTCTACTTCTATGTGCATTTGAAGTATGTACAGTAAAAATACCAACACAGCCTCCATGTATCAACTAGGGAAAAATGCAAACGAGTGAATTTTTGAAGTACCTGGTAAGCAATCCTTATACTGAAGCTCAAAATAAAGCTAGAAAGCTGTTGCAAAAAACAGCTGATTGCATCATAGCAAGTACTCGAAGAAAAAAATTTCAATAGTTTTTTTTTTTAATTCTCAGTATACTAGAGAATCAGTTGTTCTTCCCCCAAATCCAGTGAATTCATATTATCCAAATTTATTGAAGGAGTTCTGACTTCTATATTACACACACACACAAAAAGCAGCGCCACTTTTTGGTGCTATGTCCAAACATACCAAACCTTTATATGATTGTGTAGCAAGTATGATGGTTAAACACATTTACTGGTTATTCAAAATATACTATTTAAAGTGGCAACTAAGCTACTGTTAATGGCACCCAGACCCACAGATTATGGAAAGGAATCCAGAATGATATTTTAGGTTTGTGGTGTTGGGGAGGGCAGATAAGCAGATTTCCCAGTCACCTGACTAAGAAAGAGGTTCTGAACAGGTCACCATTTTGAACTTTGGGTAAATCTTGAAACGGCTTTCAGGAAAAAAGTTAACAAGAACATTCAAGTACTTAAATGGTGCTCTCTTCAGCTACCCTATCTAAAATGTCTAGTAAAGTACAAGCATGCAAATATAGGTCAATCCACAGGCACATAGGATCCATGTTAAAAACAGTAAGATAGCTGTGATGAGTGACACCAACAATTTTGATGACTGACACTCAAAAATGTTATCCGAATAATTAAATCAAAATCCTGAAGCAAATTCCTGCTAGGCTTGGTCACACTGCTAAACACTAAAGTAGGCATGTTTTCCCCCCCGCTGTTTTAGCTGAGCTCAAAGAATTTTTACAATATTTAGTAAGAAAAAATTAAAGTATTTCCCCTTTTAAATTTACACAGACGTTTAATTAGCTTTATTTACAGAGCGGTTTTTCAGTCTCCAATAGTGCTTAGATAGCATCGTCAGGCAAGAGTGCCAGTTTTAAAAGAGAATCTATATAGAATCCTAAAAATAACAGATGGTGATGCTCCTCAGAAAGGGAAAGCTGGACTACAGAAGCAGCTCTTTACATGGCTCAGTTACTCAGAAGTAATTCTGTTGCAGTCTCTACATCCCATGATTTTGAAGACAAGGCCACTATTACTGCATTCTGTGAAGACAAAATAAAGGAAGTGAGATTTTTCAGGGTGTGAAGTTGCTCTTCACATAAACCCAGCTGTAGCACTGAAGGTCAGACTGAAGACTTTACACATTTATCAAGGTCTATATTTGCTAAATTACCAGTCGTTACAGTCTCAACTGAAAATTTTTACCATTAAAAGCTTAGAAAAATCTATTCATTTAATTATAAAATGAAAATTACTAAATTACAATGTCTTATGTACTAATAAAGTATGTTAAACATCCAATCGTCACCAACAACAACAACAGTCAGCAAAATAAAGTGATCAGATTTACTGATGGCTATGAAAGTAACAAACCTTTTATAATAATTTGAACTATAGCTCATATTACATATATGGCTGCCCTGCTCCTAACTTGTAACGAAAAAAAAAAAAAAGAAAAAAAGTACACATATATACACACATACTTACCCTATCAAAGCCCATAGCACAAAGGTTTTCTATCTTTTTGGTGTATTCTGGACTAGAAACTGGTGCTCCAGCATACACATGTGCCCAAAGTCGAGCTGTCTGTTTGAACATTTCTGGGTTTTGTTTGTACTATACAAAAAGAGAAAAAAAGTGAATCCATATAACTATTCAGCAAAGTCCAATTAAAAGGCTAGTTGACTTTGGCAAATTCCATTCTATAATTCCTTCTATATATAGTATCTTCAAATCTTGTAATAAGTAGTAGTTCCAAAATGAAATTTGGAGTTTTTGGTTAGTTGTTGAGGATTCAAACCTACACAAAAACATTACTCACAAGTATCAGGTAACAATGAGTTTGCATTTATATTTTGATATATTTTACATGTACAATCCAATTCTGCTCACTGACATAAAGCCAGAATAACTACACTGATACGCAATATGCATAACCAGTGTAGCTGAGAGCAGAAACTAACTCATTGTGTTGTAATGTTCACTGAATTGCACACTCACTATATTTCTGACAGTGTTCCCCAAATTATTTTAAAAACTATCTTTTTTTAGAACCTTCATTACTGAGAAAGGGTCTGCAATGTCTCAATGAGGGTTGCCATTTTACTACTGGACTTCCTCCTGGGAAGTAGGTATATTGATATCATTTGTGACAAAAAAAGAGCTGAGAAACAGATGGTCACATGGAAATGGCTGAAGACCTGCCACGGTTTTGAAGGAAGGTTTACTTACTAGAAAAATTGTGTGGAAGATGTCAGTAGTATTTTACACTAATACTGCCAAAAAACAAATTTTCTAATAAGTAATAGAACTTTACCTTAAAACAACAGTGAAAGTTTCCAGCCTGTGTCAGGCATTCAAAAGCTGAGGTATGCTTCATTTGTCACAAATTACATTTTCAAATCAGCAAGAGAGGAGCTTCCTGTTTTAGTAATCCTTATATTTAATAACAGTTTTTTAAAATTGGAGATTTACATACTTTTACAGCAAGTTTAAATCGCATTGTTTTGAAATAAAAATCTCCCTTCAATTCCACCTTCTTAAAGGTGTACATTTTTTAGGGTCCTGAATTATGTGATCAGTGTGACAGTGCTTGGAAAACGTTGTCCACGTATGGTTTAAAGATAGAGAGGTACAGACCTGGGGCATATCCTGAAGGACACTGAAATGTATGGTTGATTATTGTTTTGAACGTCTTTTTTTATACAAGGAAACATCAGACATTTTAAATCTGTATAACATTGTCATGAAATTAGTACTACACTTTTTTGGGGGGTATTTATATTACAATAAGTTATATGTACCGTGGTACCACCTAGGATAGTGACTCTCAATCTTTCCAGTTTACTGTACCCCCTGCAGGAATCTGATTTGTCTTGCATACCCCCAAGTTTCACTTCACTTACAAACTACTTGCTTACAGAATCAGACATAAAAATACAAAAGTGTCACAGCACATTATTACTGAAAAATTGCTTACTTTCTCATTTTTATCATATAATTATAAAAAATCAATTGGAATATAAATATTGTATTTACATTTCAGTGTACAGTATATAAAGCAGTATAAACCAAGTCATTTATGAAATTTTAGTGTGTACTGATTCGCTAGTGCTTTTTACGTAGCCTGTTGTAAAACAAGGCAAGTATCTAGAGGAGTTGATGTACCCTCTTGAAGACCTCTGCATACCCCCAAGAGTGTGTACACCACTGGCCTAGGAGACCAGTCATGGACCAGAACCCCATTGTGCTAGGCACTGTACACCACCTCCCCTGCCCAAAAAAAGTGTGTCCCTGCCCCAAAGAGGTTACAATCTGTGTCATTCGTATAATCTCAGAATGAATTATACATTACAATAATTTACAAAGCAATGCTCCTTAAAAAATGCAATGGTAACAGATGAAGATGACTACATTAAGGTTGGGGGAAGTCCCCTAAAATGGAAGCAATCCATTTCATGGAGTGGCCAATAAATAGCACTGTGTTGTCATTACAACTGAAGGAAAGTTTAAACAAACCAAATGTTCACAAAAAAAGTTTGTTCTTTTAAAAAATAAATACTTAACTATTAATAGCATCCTAAAGTTTTTGCCTGTTCCTTCCCTGAGATCCAAAAATAAATCCATGAAGGTTTCTTTTCAGCTATATTTTAAAATACACCTCTACCCCGATATAACGCTGTCCTCGGGAGCCAAAAAATCTTACCGCGTTATAGGTGAAACCGGGTTATATCGAACTTGCTTTGATCTGCCGGAGTGCGCAGCCCTGGCCCCCTGGAGCGCTGCTTTACCGCGTTATATCCGAATTCATGTTATATCAGGCTGCGTTATATCAGGGTAGAGGTGTAATATTTCAGAACACTATTAGTTCATTTGTTTGCTTTCTAGGCTTCATTTTGAGAAGAGGAAAAGTTTAAAATTGTTTAATGGAGAATTTTTGCATAACAACCTTATTCAAGTCTAGGGCCTTGGCTACACTGGCGCTGTACAGCGCTGCAACTTGCTGCGCTCAGGGGTGTGAAAACGCCCCGCCCCCCCGAGCGCAGCGAGTACAGCGCTGTAAAGCACCAGTGTAATCAGAGCAGCGCTGCAAGCTATTCCCCTCAGAGAGGTGGAGTACATACAGCGCTGCGAGAGAGCTCTCGCAGCGCTGGCGGCGCGACTACACTCGCGCTTCACAGCGCTGCCGCGGCAGTGCTGGGAAGTCCCGAGTGTAGCCAAGGCCTATGTTTTAGTGCTTCAGGAACATGCACAAGTGTCTGTAGTTACTGGTAAATATCTGGTAACTGATTGAATGACTGAGAAATTTAGCAGGGAAAATTTGCATACACCTCTGCATCTAGATCCTTAGATTGCTGTACTACACTTAAATGAGCTGCAAAGTTCTAAAACTAGACTTGGTTGTGGACATTTCTTGGCTTTAAATCCCATCATCTGCAGGAGGTGTAGCTGGAACCCTATGTCTATTACATGGAAACATGGTACTTCAACACGTGCAAATAAATTCATGAATTTAAAATGTTTATGAGAATACATGCAGTGTAGTTGTAGCCATGTCAGTCCCAGGATATTAGAGAGACAAGATGAGTGAGGCAATATCTTTTATTGGACTAAATTCTGTTGGTGAGAGAGACAAGCTTTCAAGTCACACAGAGCTCTCCTTCAGGTACTCCCAATGTACAGCTAATTGCAAGATGGAACAGATTGTTTAGCCTGCATAGTTAAACACATTCTCAGGGACCATTCAAGATAGAGTGACCCATTAACACCTGATACAGTCTTCCTCCACAAAGGAAACCTGCACAACACTTTCAAAAGGCAAGCCTGGGAGCTTAAATTCATAACTCTACTAGAGACTAGAAATCATGGACTGAACAGAGACACTGGATTTATGGCTTATTACAACAAGCTGTAACTCATTAACTCCCTCTTTTTGTCCTATGACAGCAGAGATGTTAACATGCTACTTCACCTTGAATGGTCCCTTAGAATGTGTGCTAACTGCTTATGCTAAACGATCTGATCGTTCCACCTTGTATTTAGCTGTGACACTGGAAGTACCTTTCCCAGACCAGAAGAAGAGCTCTGTGTGGCTCGAAAGCTTGCATCTTTCACCAACAGAAGTTGGTCCCATAAAAGATATTACCTCACCCACCTTGTCTCTGTGAAAATGACATTCCAACAAGCGTGTGGGGGATTATCCTTGTGAATGTTTAATCTGAAAATATATAAAATATATTGTATATATGTATTTAAAAATTACATTTAAATTAGTTTCTTTGCTAACTTTTATTCTTTACACCAGGGGTAGGCAACCTTTCAGAAGTGGTGTGCCAAGTCTTCATTTATTCACTCTAATTTAAGGTTTCACGTGCCAGTAATACATTTTAATGTTTTTAGAAGGTCTCTTTCTATACATCTATAATATATAACTAAACTATTGTATGTAAAGTAAATAAGGTTTTTAAAATGTTTAAGAAGCTTCATTTAAAATTAAATTAAAATGCAGAGCCCCCCGGACGGTGGCCAGGACCCAGGCAGTGTGAGTGCCACTGAAAATCAGCTCTCGTGCCGTGCCGCCTTTGGCACACGTGCCATAGGTTTCCTACCCCTGCTTTACACTAACACATTAGTGACAGTTGCATGTAAAAACACCAACTGTTGTAATTAAGAGCTAAATCTGTATACCTTTGCAAAACCCAGTAAAATTACCTTTCTGTCGATCTTTGCAGGGAGTGGGGGCATTGAAATCCTCCCTATGACAGCAGAGCCACAGAATCACTGGGCGCCCCCACCATAAAACCCTGGTGTGAAGTGACACAGAGCATTGCTCCTCAGCACCGAGTGGTTTAGCCCAAAAGGAGAACTTTTGGCAAAAGGTACAAAGGTTTTTCATTTCTGAAGAGAAATACCTCTTCACCATCAATATTGCTAGAAGATTGTTAGACTGCCCTTATAAATCCCACTGTCAGTATGTAGGGAGGGAAATAATATTTCAGTTGTCATTGCTGGAGCAATACAGTTTTTATTTTAAACGGGGGAAAAAAACACCAATGTGAGAGCAAGGATGAATGTACACTTAGCAAGAAAACTACTAGTGCAGTCATGCTTTATACAAAATATCTGGTAGCTTTGCTTGCCTTTGCAACAATTCAGGCATGCACACAGCAACTCGGGCTCTGAGAGAACTGCTTGGGTGCATTCATTCACACAGCAAGCATTACAACATGGTTATATCAGTGCTTTCTAGGATGTCTGCACCTGCTACTGAGAGCAGGAACTTTGGTGTAGTTTCTGAAACAGCTTCTCCCAGGTAGTGAAGCACTGATCTCAGTTTGGTCTGTCTGCTTTTTTCTGAAAGTCAGTTTGGCATAGTAGGGAACTACTGTAAATCTTTCAAAAACCTGCTAGCTTAGAGTGACAAGTCAGATAAGGCAGGGGTTCTCAAACTGGGGGTCAGGGGATCACCAGGTTTTTACACGGGGGAATCGCGAGCTATCAGCCTCCACCCCAAACCCCACTTTGCCTCCAGCATTTATAACGGTGTTAAATATATTAAAATGTGTTTTTAATTTATAAGGGGGCTCGCACTCAGAGGCTTGCTATGTGAAAGGGGTCATCAGTACAAAAGTTTCAGAACCACTGAAAGGGGGACCTGACTAGAGCTGGGCAAAATTTAGTGGCATCACAATGTTTTGCCAAAACTGTCTTGGTAAAAAAAGTTATCTGAAAATGTTCAGTTTTGATATTTTCAATTGTTTGCTTCACATTTTGTAAATTGTATTTTAAAAGTAAAAGAAATGCTCAAACTAAATAAAATCTTTTGTTCAATCCGCAACAATTTCTTTGATTTTTTGGAATTGCCAATGAACCAAAAAGACCATTATTTACTCAGCTGTCGTCCTGGCACCCTTACACTTCCTGTCCAGAATTTCAACAGTATGACTTCACACTTTTAAACATACTCTAGAGCAGGGGTTCTCAAACTTCATTGCACTGAAACCGCCTTCTGATAACAAAAATTACTACACAACTTCAGGAGGGGGGGGCCAAAGCCTGAGCCCCACCGCCCCTGGCAAGGGGCCAAAGCTGAAGCTCAAGGGCTTCAGCCCCAGGCAGAGGACCTGTAACCTGCACCCTGCAGCCCTCAGGCTTTGGCCCCGGGCCCCAGCAAGTCTTAAGCCAGCCTTGGTGACACTATTAAAACAGGGTCACGACCCACTTTGGGTCCCAACCCACAGTTTGAGAACCCCTGCTCTATAGGATGTACACATGTAAGTCAGATGTACAAGCTTACTAGATACTGGAAGCACTCCGCTTTTTCCCTTTGCCACTATGAAGTTCACAGGGACCTTCACCTTTTACCCTCTTTGACTTACAGAAGCAATGTTTGCGGCTTTGTTCAACAAAAGTTAACAAAATGTTCACTTGTGGATTGATTGTATCTAGTTTTCGACAAATTTTTAAATGGCCACACATGAGTTCTAGTAAAATACATTACACTAAGACTATTTTCAAGCTAATGCTACTTTCTGTCTCTGTATACTGGGCCAGCCAGTTTTACAAGCCAACTACAATTCTATTAATATCAATTAGGTTATTAACTAAAACAGTTAATTTGAGAGTCTGCAAACATCAAATACATAGGATGCTTCCTTCATAACTCTTTAGATTATTTAAGATGAAATTTTTTTAATTCAATGTAACTTTTCATTATGCTGTTTACTCTTTGCATTTCTCTCAGAATAAATAAGGAAAAATAAACAAAAATGAAACTTGATTTTATTATAACCAGTATCACTTCCAGGTTCTCAATGCTGCACTGTCGGGGTTGCAAAAATAGCAAAGGAGCAGGGTTTTTTTTAAAACAGTTTGTCATTTGGCCTTAATATCTATAAAAGCTATTTTCTCCAAAACCTAAATTTGGAATGAAATATTAATAGACAAGGTCCCTTTAAGAGGAAGATAATTAATAAAAGGTTTTTGTTTGACGTAGTTCACTGAACATCTTACCTGATTTGCCACTACTGCATCTTGTGGATCGTCTGGTTCTGCAGCTGCCAACAGTGCTTGCAATGATAACAACACTGTCCTTAGAGTCATTGCTGCTGCCCTAAAATTGAAGTTTGAAAATGGCTTTACTGAAATCTGGGTCTTTTTTTACTTATGTTTGATGTGCTCTACTAATACCATACAAAGGGAACAAAAATACTGGGAACCACAAGCATGAGTAACTTGGAAGTGCAGCAATTGACAATGGGATACCATTCATATTTTTTTTAAGAGTTCTTAATGCGTATTTTAACACTCTCCCTTCTTAACACCACCTTCTTAGAAATCTGGAACTAACATTTCCCGGTTTAATAGTTTGTCCTTTTTCATTTTGCAAAAGATTACGTTTGCTTCCGATTAAATAAAAGCCAACTAAAGTCTGCCTCCTTTTCTTCCTTGCCATCAGCATTGCTCTGGGAATTAGATTGGTTACTCAATGTGTGCTCCCTCTGCTGGCTTTCGGTGTCTGTAGCAAAATGGCCAAATGATGTACAAACTTACAAAAGTAGAGGCTTATTTGTTTTTAACTTTTTAGTTACAAATGGATGAATTTTATAAATAATTCACAAACTAACTTTTTCCATCACATAACAGTGTTAACACAGTCTAAATTTTAGTGGCCATTTAATTTATAAAGAATATTTTCCCCAATTTTAATCAATTAATTTTGTAAATGTATTTTAAAAGTAGCTCTAAAGATCATATTAACTGAAGAGCACTAGCATAACTTTTCTTCATGTCAGGCTGAGGGCACTACCACAATTTTAACAAAAATGTAAAACATTAGGATAGAAAAACACTCCTTAAGTTACCAGGCAGATTTGGGCCTTGATCCTGCAATAAGATCCTGGCCAAGAGACTTGCAGCTGCAAAAAGCCCTACAGAGGTAAATAGTGCTCTAGAAGTGCAGATATTTGACCACAGAAATCTCACTGTGGGATGAGGGCCTTATTCAACTCAAATTCTATGTGCATTTAGAGTCAGAGGCTTCAGGAATTTATGCTGAATCCCAGACAAAACGCTGAGTTAAAATTATAAATAACCATAGTCAAATCACTCAAATCTCATTTGAAAATGTTTATTAAAAAACAGAAGTTTGAAAAATCTGGAAATTTATATTTAAGATTTCACAGTTAAGCTTTACTCTGACCCCATGCCCATCCCTCGATTTACCTAGAGATTCAGGTATACAAGATGTATATGCGACAGCTGTCATCTTGGTCAACATACTGGATATTAAACCAGGTACCCCAAAGAGCTAAAAGCATGAGTTTCTACAGCTTCAGCTGAAAAGTCAAGCTGTATAGCTGGGGGCTGTAGTAGACACTCACTGTGGATTAGGCTAGGGAGAGAGGTGGACATGACACACAATGCCCACATACACATACAACTATTTTACATTTAGGTACTTTCAGAGATGGTACACAGAAATCAGTCTCTTACAACACAGTGTTTGAGGCATGTGTGGTTATGAAGGAGGAATGTATTGTGAAATATGAGAGGCACATTATTCTTTGCAGTTGGAACACAGACAGTCCAACTTTTAGTTAACAGTGGATCTGATAAAGTTCTTTCTGGAGTGCATGCAGAGAATGAAAGGAAATGCTGCAATTCCAGTTGTCAAAGTGTGGGTGGAGAAGAGTTTGGGTTGATGGCACAGATGTGATGAGTTGGAAGCAGTTTACAGATCTATATTTCCAGTAGAAAAGTTCACAATGTGTTGTCCATAATGGAAAAACAAACAAAGTATTGGGGCATGACAATGTGGCTGGATGCAAAGAGACTGTTGGTAGACAGACAAAATATAGGTGCCAATACAATGTCAGAGTTAAGGTTGTTTGTGGAACCTTAACTATGTATTTCCACGTATTTGTAACTTCCTCAAAGATTTTGCCTGGGAATGTCTTTAACATTATAGAAAACTGATAATCCTCCCTCCACTTCCATGAGGAACTATGGTATTTTTTTCTCCATCAAAATGCAAATGATTACATCCAAAGTGACAGCTGTTTAAATTAGCATATCTTGTCTCCTGCTTGGTAGTATTACACCCTAGTTTTTCACAGCTACATCTGCCACCTTCTCAAAGTCCCTCAAGCTGACTTTGCAGACTTTATTAACTCTGCAGAGGCTCTAAGCTTTGAAAGATTAACTACAGTCTTTAAACTCCTACAAAGGTAGTCATGCAGCCTTCCTGCTTTCACAAAAGTGAAAATTCTCATTTTCAAACTCCCACTTTTCTCAAATATTTAGGCAGATTTTTCCAAAAATTTCAGACTGTTTCACTTCTAGCAAAATGCCATAATTGATATTACAGGTAGAATTTTTTTTACTTATTATTCTAAAGTAAGTTGGAGATTGACTGGCAAGATTAAAAAACAAACAGGCTTATAATGAATATTTAGTTACTAAAGCAGCTCTTTAACCTTGCTATGAAATCTTAACTATACAGAAAGTTTAATCAAATCATAATACAAAATATCTGAAATTTTTTCTTCAAACCCCATGATGGCACAAAACTGAGTACCTAGGCATTAAAGTATACATGAAAACACTTTTATACTTCAATGTGTTGTCAGGGGAAAACAGCATATGAACATTTTGCAGAAAAAGTCTATAAAATCGTAATGTAGCTGTTAATCCTATCAAGAGTAGATTTTGGATTGAATTGATCTAGAGTATGGATTGATGACAAATGTAAAATTCACTACAGTATAAGTTTCTATTTACTACAATGCTTTTTCTATTAAATGAATATTTGATGAACATGCTGAATGTTTGCCTGCAGCTCTGAATAGAAAAAAAAAGTTTTTCAATTTGTAAAACACTTAGATGTCACTGAACGCTAATCCTTTTTGTCTTTGTGTACTTGAATGAATATCATCACAGTTTTTGCACTTAAACAGATTTATGCAAGGAATTTTAGAAGCTGTAATCAGCTTTGTATATACTATAAAATCTAACTAAAGCTCTATTTCTCAGTCAAACAGCATTTTTACTACATTATTTCCATTTACTATAATTTTATTTATGCAAGAGGGACTTTACAAGATCTAGCACCAGTAATTGATTTCATGATTACTTTGCCTGAACTAAATAAAAGTTATTCTGCATTGCCCTTTATGGAAGTCGTCTCAAACTAATGGAGAAGGAAATTAATGGTGTGTCACTGCAAATATTTAAACTGGGAATGCAAGTCAGGAGACCTTGGTTTTCAGCACAGCTATGCCACTGATAAGTCTCTTCATTTATCTGAGCCTCAATTCCTAACTTCCATCTCACAGGAATAAAGATGATACATATACACCTCCCAAGAGTATTGGGAGGCATAATTTGGTTTGTAAAGCAGAAAGAGATCCTTGGACAAAAGGTGGTGGGTGTATATATAGTATAGTGTGTGAGCTGAAGTAGAGTTCAGAAACTCCTAATTGCAGCTTCTGCTAAACGCACTACACCATGCTGTCTGTGATGTTAAGAGACTGTCAGACCCATGGAGCGCTCGGTCAAGTCTGTCAGATATTGAATGAACTTCTCATAAAGTGTGTTGGGACTTGATGGACTTCTGACATTTCAATTTCTAAGGTGAGCAATGCCACAAATAAACACCTCATCCAATCAAATATAGTCCTAGGCGCTAGCTCTCAAAGGACTCTTTAATTTTACAAATCTGAAGTTTATAGGCAAACTGATTCAGCTACATATTCAAAAAAATTAACTAGTTTAAAATGCAATTTCAGCTATTTTCAAAGTCTCATCTCTCAGCTGTGCTTCTCCACAATAAAAACATTGGAAAATAAGATGAGGAATGGTTACAAAACTGGTGATATTGAATACAAACACTTTACACTGACATAAAACCTTCCACTCTCAGGATATCAACATGCTTTATGAAGACTGATATAGCCTCAACACCTGTAAGAAAAATTTTCATCTCTATGCTTTAGTTTCCATATCTGTGAAATAAAGCTAAATAACCTCCAAACAAGCAGTTTGTGGGACAGCTTAAAATAGAATTCTTGCTTCCTAATTCCCTTAATTACAGGGCACTTTTTCGTCCTCTTAGACATCTAAAGAAAAGAGGGGAAAGAGATGGCTGCTCACAAATATATTGATGGAGATTAGAAAGAGTCAGGATCAGCTGCTCTCATAAGCAAAGAAGAGCAGAACAAGTAGTTATGGGTATAATTTATAAAAGGGAAAGCTTAAGTTGGTGGTTAGAAACAACTTTAAGAAGAATGGTGAGATAATGAAGTGAGCTGCAAAACTTGATTGTAAAGTCACCATCATGGGAGATATTTAAGGCTGGACACCTATTAGGAATTATTTGATAATAATATAGTTGCTTCTGCCGTGATGCTAAGGGACAGACCAGATAGCCCACCGAAAAGCTCTTCCAACCTAAACAACATTAGGATGCTCAGTATCTTATTTATAAAGGCTAATGGTAGATATAAAGTCCACATCAAACAACATGACTGAAAACTCAACATTAGACTGCCCAAGAAAGCTTACCACAAAGACCATTACTGCATACAATACTTGTATATTCCCACTAGAATATTCCTGCTGTGAAATAACCATAATAAATATCTGCAGCCCTAACAGATGTTCCAGATATTCATATAAAGTTGTCTTTAGTGCCAATTAAGGAGCAATATCAGATAAATTAATTTTTCTTTAAGCCTAAAGTTTCTCATAGTAGTAAAACAGAATTATTAGCCTGAAACATCAACATGTTATATGGTGAGACTGCTTGACAGATCTCTTGAATAGACCACCATTAAAGTACCTCTACCTGCAAGAGGTTATTTAACAAGCTTGCATTCAAAGCTGAGGTAAAAGGAGTATTTACAAATTCACAAAGAGCAAGAGCATCCACGGCTGCAGAGAATTTCAGCTTCAAAAACTTACCACTGAGAGAAATTTATTAATTTATTTATTAGACTTACTACAAGATCATTCAAAGAAGCTACTTTGCAAGCTGCAAAAATCTCCTGCCAACAGGAAATTTAGTATTGAAGTTAATAACACAACACTATGTTAATCATGTTCATTAGAATATTGAAAGCCATTATCCCAGAAAAACAATACAACTATACAAATATATTCAACTATCTGAAGTTGTACCAGCCACAAATACAACTAATGAAAACGATCCCAGTGTTACAATTCAGGGCAACTACATTTGTATTTATCCTCAATGACCCAGCAAGGGCACCTCCTCTCAAGCTTCCAGCTTCCCAGACACTGCCTTCTGGGTGGAGACCCACATCTCTCTCCCTTCTGACCAGGGTATTTCCAGGCTACACAGTTCCCTGCCTTCACTGTGTCATTCCTAGCACAGACAAGATGCCCAAGGACACCTGCTTGCCTTCTCTTCAGAGATGGTTAATAGGTATAATTGCTACAATTATAAGGCACAATAGCACTTCCTATGCAAGCCTACTTTATTCTTAAGATTAAAAGTATTACAGAAAAAACATTACAAACAATAAAAGAACCAACACACATGCTAATAATAGGGTTGCCAGGTGTCTGGTTTTCGACCGGAACACCCGGTCAAAAAGGGACCCTGGCAGCTCTGGTCAACACTGTTGACTGGGCCATTAAAAGTCCAGTTGGTGCAGGGCTGGCAGGCTCCCTATCTGGCTCCCTGTGGCTCCCAGGAAGCTCCCGGCATGTCACTCCGGCTCCTAGGCATAGGGGCAGCCAAGGGGGCTCTGCACGCTGCCCCCGCCCCAAGTACCGGCTCCGCAGCTCCCATTGGTCGGGAACTGCAGGGGCGGCACCTGTGGGCAGGAACAGTGTGCAGAGCCGCCTGGCCATGCCTCAGCCTAGGAGCCAGAGGGACATGTCGGCCGCTTTCTGGGAGCTGCCTGAGGTAAGTGCTGCCTGGAGCCCGCACTCCAACCCCCTGCCCCAGCCCAGAGCCCCCTCCTGCACCCCAAGTCCCTCATCCCCACACCAGAGCCTTCACTCCTCCTGTACCCCAACCCCCTGCCCCAGCCTGGAGCTCCCTCCCGCATCCTGAAACCCTCATTTCTGGCCCCAGCCCAGAACCCATACTCCCTCCCACATCCCAAACCCCTCGACCCCATCCCAGAGCCAGCACCCCCAGCTGGAGCCCTCACCCCCTCCCACACCCTAACCCCTGCCCCAGCCCGGTGAAAATGAGCAAGTGAGGGTGGGGATGGAGTGAGCGCGGGGCTGGGCCTCGGAGAAGGGGCGGGGCAATGGTGTTCAGTTTTGTGCGATTAGAAAGCTGGCAACCCTAGCTAATAAGCTTATCACACACTACCCCAACTCTACCATGGGCTCTGGCAGGAGCATTTCTTCAACACCTCATGGGTGTTGAAATCCATGGGAACTCAGCATGCTCAGCTCTTCCAACCCTACCCTAAGGATTGGGGCCCTCCTTCAACCAGGCATCCTATCCATTTGCAGGATCAGGAAGGCGGCCAAGAGCCAGTTTAAAACCAGGGTTTCTGGATAGTCTTTGTCTCTTGGTCCCTGGTGAATCCAGTCTGAATTAGTATATGCAAACTTTTTCAGGGAGGTGGCTTCAAAGGGTTAATAATGGAGGATGTACATGAACATCTGCCTTCCTACCAGGGAAAGTACCTACAAGGCCACAATACAAACAATTCCATTTTTAATACAACGTACTCCAAAAGAATTAACCCTAAAACAGTAAGGCTTAAGTTAATTCAATAAAGTTTATCTTAATTCCATAAGATTTGTTCAAAGAATTACAGGATATTGCCAGTTTGTCACATTCCGTTTATCCCCGCCCTCTCCCCCCCCCCCGCCCCTAAAAAAAACAAAGAAAAAAAAATCAAGTCATTTAGACCCAAATTCTGCCCTCATATACACAGTTGTAACTCCTCCAGGCCTCAATGTCACAGATGTGCGTCAGAGTTTGACCCCAGTTTTAATTATAGTGGCAACAATAGGAATATTTAGTAAGACCATTACAAGTTAAAGTTATGCTTCAAAATCAGATCTTGTAATTCTTTTCAAATATCTGACAAGAAAAACTTATGAACTATAACTCCCAGAACCAAGTGCATAAAACATTCAAGCCTGGTAGCTGTCCATTCTACCTTTAATACTGAGTGCAATCCATTTAAAACATCAAGTTATTTATCAAGAATTTTTTGTGTGTGTTACTTTTTTAAATGCAGTCTTTCATCCCACTCACATAAGTAAATGTATTGTGGTATTTCTCAGTCTAAGTATAGTTAAATCAGCAAATGTCACTGTAAAGTTAAATTCTGCAGTACAGTAAACATTTTTTTTTAAACACAACAGTGTCACTATTCACACTGGTCCAGCAACCACTTTCATGAGGTAGATTGTATTCCTATGTAACCACAGAACTCTTTTAACCTTATGCCAGGCTGTTTATAAAAAGAAAGGATTGGGTGGAGTTCACCCGCCAACAGAGCCTACCTATAACCACATAGGTAACCTATAAGCCTATCTTTTCCCTCCAGCCAGCAAGGAGCCAGAATCACTAAAAGAGCATTCCCACCACTCTCAAGCAACTGCCTCTGACTTGAAATACTATGAGTAGACTCAGTAAGAAGCTACGTTCAGTCTTATGTGGCCACTACAACATAAATCTTTGTACAGCAGTAATGGAAAATAGAAATAAAAAGAAGAAAAAGACTTTCTGGAAGATTCTTCCGCAACTGTTCCAATCCAAACAACAACAGATAGCTATTAAGAGCAATATCGTTACAGTAGCACCTACATGCCCCAATAGAAATTGGTACCCTACTATGATGGACACCATACAATCATATAGTGAGAGGCTGTCCAGGACCTAAATGACTTTCCATGTAAATAGAAACATCATACTAAGAACAGAAGAAAAAAATATTTTACAGATGGGGATCTGAGGCACAGAGATTAAGTCAGTTGCCCAACATCCAGTATTGCCAATGTCAAGTGTTCAACTATCACAAGTCAGGCGTCAAAAAAACCATGAAGTTTTAAAAATAATAAATGTTTGGTTCTTTATCTGCCTTCTGTTTCTGACCCTTTATGTTTCACCTTTTTCAGCTTTTATCTGCAGTGATGAGGGACAGAAACTTATCTTACTTTTAAATTAAAGGTGAAATTCTCAGGTAATCATTTGACTCCTGAAGCTGGGACCAAGAAAAAAAAACACCACCAAATATTGCAAGATTTGTAGTAAAATTTCAAGAACTGACAACACTGATTAGGTCACAGAGGGTGTGTGGCAGAAATGGAAATTGGAGTCAGGAGACCTAGGTTCAATGTCAGTGCATTAGCCATAAAGGCAAACCTTTTCCTAATTAAGAAGAATATATACCAAGTATGGGGAGATACCTATAAAAGCCTACACCTTTCAAGAAATGAAGATGAGGCACTGTCAAAGACAAATGTCAAAACACCAAGATTTATTTCATGATAGGAAAAATAAGCACAACTTCTGTTAAGGAAAATTCCTGCATCTCAATTTTCAGTGGGAGATGTTGGCTGTTCAGCACTTTTGCGAAACTGTGACACATTTAAGTGCTTAAACATAGTAACAGACTAACATTTAGGATGCTTATTTTTTAAAATACTGGCTTTGATATTTTGAGTATGTCAGCAAAATAGTGGATAAAGGAGAACCAGAAGACAATCTATCTGGACTTTCAAAAATCTTTGACAATCTCCCTTCCCCACGAGGCTACTGAAACTACTGTAATTAGTAATTCGTTTTTACCACCAAGAAAGAGATCTTTGTGTCACTATGTATAGTCCCCTGAAAACTTCCACTCAATGTGCATAGCAGTCAAAAAGGCTAACTGTATCTTAAGAACTATTAGGAAAGGGATAGAAAATAGGACAAAATATCATAATGCCACTATATAGATCCATTGTGCACCCAGACCCTGAATACCATATCCAGTTCTGGTTGCGCCATCTCAAAAAGGATATAGTGGAATTAGAAAAGGTTCAGAAAAGGGCAACAAAAATGATATATGGAATGCCTTCCACATGAGGAGAGACTAAAAAAAGATTAGGGCCCTTCAGTTTATGACTGAAAGAGGTATGATACAAATCTATAAAACTATGAATGATGTAGAAAAAGTGAATAAAGAAGTGGTATTTACCCTCTCTCAGATACCAGGGGTCACCTGGTGAAATTAATAGGCAGCAGGTTTAATACCAACAAAAAGGATGTACTTTTTCCACACAGTGCACACCTAAACTGTTGAACTCATTGCCATGGATATTATGATGACCAAAAGTATAATTGGGTTCAAAAAAGAACTGGTTAAGTTCATGGAGGATAGGTCCATCAACGGCTATTAGCCACAATAGTCAGGGACACAACCCCATGCTCGGGGCAACCCTAAACCTCTGACTACCAGAAGCCAGGAGAGGAAGGTGGGTGGATCACTTCATAATTGCCCTGTTCTGAACATTCCCCCAGAACCTCCAGTACAGGCTACTGTTGGAGATAGGACATTGGGCACGATGCGCCATGGTCTGGCCCAGTATGGCAGCTTTTTAGTTCTTACATACAGGGTGAAAGATCACTTTCTGTCAGAATTAGGAATCAACTTTGAGATCGAAAAATTAGGAAAAAATGGTCCCAAATAATACAAAAGTCTGTTAATGTCAGCAGATCAAAATACAGCTGTAAAACACTAAATGATACCACAGTACACTGCCCCACAACTTGTTAAATGTTACGGTAACCCACTTCATGTGTATTGTGTGTCCCTCTCTGCACCTGATCCACAAAGGATGAAATGTTACATCCCCCAACTACAGAGCCAAGCTCTTTAGCTCAAGCTTTCAGCTATGGAGGTCCACGGTTTGATCCCTGGCCAAGATGGCAGCCATAATGTAAGTGAGGACTGAAAACATGACCTTGACAAACTCATTATCTGCGAATCGGGGGGGGGAAATGCATAACACACTGACCAATGGGTTACATGTGCTATTCATAAATCAATATGTACAGGTATAATATTGCACATTAACTTAAATAGAAGATGACAGGGTAATAGTCAAAAATAATTTAGAAGTTAAAATGTAACAAACGCACCTTTTTAAAAAACCCTAGAAGAGTTCAGTAGTTATACCATGGATTACTCGCAGATACATTCCACATGCTTTGGCAATTAGAATTTTTTCAAAAGTATACTGATGAATAAAATGTCAGGAGTGGACCAGGAAGTAAAGGGCAAGTGTCCTATTCCACTTTTACATTTCTCCAAATGCCTTACAAGTAAGCGCTGGCTAGTGAATAATCAACAGTCTTAACGCAATACACAATATTAGGATATAACTCTCTTTTCTATTTATTTTGCTTCCTGCTTTCTTATTGCTTCCCACTACTTTTCAATTTCTGAAGTTTCCACTTCATGCCCTACTACTGCTAATCTAAAGATTCCACTCCAAATATTGCCATCCACCCTATAGTACCTCTCTCTGTTCTAAGCCAAGTGCTAGCAAAGTAGCAGAATGCAGGTAAGTATTTTAATTTGCTGTGCTGCTTGCACCTACGCTGGCCATCAGGTGAGGAGGGAGAGCAACAAGAGAACCCCACAGTGAAGGATTTGTAATATTTGTTACTGAAGGGGTTGGTGGGGAACTTGTGCATAAAGGGATTACGAAAAGCACAAAATAGCAAGTATTTATACATGAAATTAGACATTCATCTTCTACCTATGTGCCTTAAAATACCTGAGCTTTTCTCCTCTTTTCTCTTTTTTGGAAGGAGTACCTTCATAAGGATACTATCTGCAACTCAAAATACTACACTTCTACCCCAATAGAACGCGACCCGATATAACACGAATTCGGATATAACGCGGTAAAGCAGTGGGGAGCCCCGGGCCCTTTAAAGCGCCACCCGAGCCCCGCTGCTTTACCGTCTTATATCCGAACTCATGTGGAGCCCCAGGCCCTTTAAATCACTGCCCGAGCCTGGCTGCCAGAGCCCTGGGGCTCCAGCAGCTGGGCTCAGGCAGTGATTTAAAGGGCCAGAGGCTCCGGCCGCTGCGGGGAGCCCCAGGCCCTTTAAATCCCCGCCCGAGCCCCGCTGCCGGAGCTCCGGAGGTGGTTTAAAGGGCCCGGGACTCCCCATAGCAGCTGGAGCACCGAGCCCTTTAAATCACCGCCAGGGAAGCCGGTCCAGTCCGGCATGGCGAACTGGACCGAACCCGATATAACGCGGTCTCACCTATAAGGCGGTGAGATTTTTTGGCCCCCAAGGACCGCGTTATATCGGGGTAGAGGTGTATATGAAAGTATTTATAAGTCTTAAAAATATGCTTGAAACTTTGGGGCCATACTATAGAAACTACATATGTCAAGTGAAGAGCAGTATGTGATTTTGCCTGTTCTCCAGGATAGGTCTTCACTTTAAGGGTATGTCTACACTACCCGCCGGATAGGCGGGCAGTGATCGATCCAGCTGGGATCGATTTATTGCGTCTAGTCTAGACACGGTAAATCGACCCCCGAGCGCTCTCCCGTCGACTCCTGTACTCCAGCGCCGCGAGAGGCGCAGGCAGAGTCGACGGGGGAGCGGCAGCAGTCAACTCATGCGGTGAAGACACCACGGTAAGTCGATCTAAGTACATCGACTTCAGCTACATTATTCACATAGCTGAAGTTGCGTAACTTAGATCGATTCCTCTCCCCCCAGTGTAGACCAGGGCTTAGTGTTCAAATCTGTGAACTGTATGGAGTATCTTACCATTGATCTTTCAGGATATCCAAACAAATGGCCCCAGTGACCGAGCTAATGTTAGGATGCCATATTTTGGTGATAAACCGCACCTAGAATATAAAATAAGATTTTTTTTTAATATAGCTATTAAATATTCTACAAAAGGCAAGACATTCAAAATACCTTTTAAAAAATTAGAACTATCACATACAGTCAGTTATTTGACTTAATCTTGGAAAGAAAAAGTACTAATTTAAGATAGCCCTGGGGCACAGTAGAACACAAGATACCCATGAAATAGCATATTCCACCAGGCTTCACTATAGTACATTTTTGTGGGGAATCTTTTGTCAGGAATTTTGCTCCATCCAGAGAGAACAGGATCCCAGGGCTAGGACACAAGGCCCTCTTTCCAATTTTACACTGAGGCCGTTCCCCAACTTCCCTTAAATACATAGAGCTCATTCTCTCCTCACCACCACAAAGCAACTCTGCTTTAAGGCCTTCTCTACACCATTCTCAGTGTGTCAGTGTACAAACTTTAGACAAGAGCATATTAGCTCTGTCTTCAGAGAACAGAAAATATGGAGAGAGTTTGGGAATGGAGCCATTAATTAACAGCTCATGTCTGTAAATCGCTTTGAAGATATAAAGAGCCACGTAAGTGCTAAGTATTATTCTTTATTTACTATGGGAAATTAATGGCTAACAACGTACATTCTGGACAGGATACACTGCTCTACAGCCAAAATGCTTCTGAAATAAATGTAGTCAAACTTTACTAATTCTGGGTCACTGAGAACGAAAATGATGCTTAACATTGTTGATTGGCTCTAGTTTTCAAGATATGCTATTGGGTCAGTATATATGACCCTTGACTTAGGAATGGCGGAGGATAAGTGAGTTATAAAGGGAAGGGATCTCAATTTAAACCAGAAATGACTAAAATACATCTTTTACTGGATCTATGAATAGATCTATGACTGGGTTTGGACAGTACTTGCTTTTTAGGCAAAACAATGAATGATGCAATCTGAAGCTGGTATTGCGTCATACATGATATGAATTGCATCATGTTATTCCTAGAAGTCATGGATGATGCAATCATAACGAAGCTTACATCACTCTGCTGAACAAATTGCCCTATATCAGCTCTAGAAATCATACAGTGTCCTGCTCTCTTATTTGTCAGTGTTTGATTTTGCAAAGGGACACATTTCTGTTTAGCCAAAGTGAGCAGAGATGCCTCGTACTTGTGTGAACAGTGCAGATAACTTCTGCTATGTTTGTGGTGAAGTGACTTTTGCAGCACAAAAGCGCAGTATAACCACTATGGTTAAGAAAGCCTATCACCTTTATTTTGGCTGCAAAATTGGAGATCAGGACAAGAGGTGGGCCCCACACATATGCTGCAACACTTGTGCAACAAATCTTCACCAGTGGTTGAACAGGAAAAGGAAATCTATGCCTTTTGCAGTGCCAATGATTTGGAGAGAGCCAACAGATCATACCAGCAATTTTTACTTCTGCATGGTGCCTCCAGTTGGGAAAGGTGTGTCAAAGAAGAAAAAGTGGACTGTGCATTATCCAAACATTCCATCAGCTATACGCCCAGTACCCCAAGGGGAAGGACTGCCGGTTCCTGATGCACCAGAATCATTCTCACTTGAGTCAGACGAGGAAGAGGAAGAGGATGAAACTTCTGGTCCTGAACCATCAATGTCACAGGACCCACATTTTCTCCCATCCTCCTCCTCTGAACCACACCTCATAACATAAGGTGAACTGAATGACCTTGTCAGGGATTTGGAACTACCCAAGAGTAAGGCAGAGCTGTTGGGCTCCAGACTACAGCAGTGGAATCTCCTGGCAGGTGATGTTAGGGTTTCCATGTTCCATGACCGTCAAAAGGATCTTGTCCCATTCTTCTTCATGGAAGGTGATCTTGTAGCCTGCAACAACATCGATGGTGTGATGGCAGCCCTCAACATCGTTCACGATCCAGATGAGTGGAGACTGTTCATTGATTCATCGAAGACGAGTCTTAAAGCTGTTTTACTGCATAATGGCAATGTTTTGCCACCAATTCCAGTTGGTCATGCAGTCCATATGAAGGAAACCTATGACAACATGAAACAACTTTTGAGGTGCATAAACTATGACCAACATCAGTGGCAGCTTTGTGGCGATTTAAAGGTTGTTGCTCTCTTGCTTGGTCTGCAGACTGGATACACAAAGTACTGCTGTTTTCTCTGCGAATGGGATAGTCGTGCAAGAGATTCCCACTACATCAAGAAAGACTGGCCACTCCGACAGTCATTGGAGCCTGGGAGGAAAAGTGTTCAGCATCCACCACTTGTTGAATCAAGGAAAATTTTGTTACCACCCTTACACATCAAGCTGGGTCTGATGAAGGACTTTGTCAAGGCCATTGACAAAACACAAGCAGCTTTCAAGTACCTCCGTGGAAAATTTCCAAGGTTAAGTGAAGCTAAGATAAAGGAAGGTGTCTTCGTTGGTCCTCAGATTCGTGAACTTCTTCGAGATGATGCATTTGACCATGCACTGCGTGGCAAGGAAAAGACGGCATGGAAAGCCTTCCAGTTAGTGGCAATAAATTTTCTCGGAAACAACAAGGCAGACAACTACAGGTTGTTGGTGGAAAACCTCCTCAAGGCATACAAAAGCCTTGGTTGCAACATGTCACTAAAGATACATTTTTTGCACTCTCGTCTAGATTTTTTTCCACCGAACTGCGGAGCAGTGAGCGACGAGCACAGCGAGCGATTTCACCAGGACATTGCAACAATGGAGAAACGCTATCAGGGCAAATGGAGCCCATCAATGCTTGCAGACTATTGCTGGACAGTGACAAGAGATGCTCCATTTAATGAATACAAGAGACAAGCCAAGAAGCGCCGAGTAGACACTGAATAGGACTAAACTATGTACAGAATAGTTTTTTGCCTTTTGTTTCATAATACATTTTATTTATATAACCCTTTTGCTGATTTTTCAAGTGTTACATAAACAGGACAGGTGAAATATTATCATGTAAAGCAACCATAAACACATGAAAAGACCTAGGTTTACAATTTATGATTAAAACTATCTACACAATATACATAGACATAAAATGTAAAAACTTAAATATCTTAGAAACAGTAGCCAATCAGTTGTTTAAATTGTCATATTTGAATTCAGCACATCAAAATACATAATAAATAGCACACTTTATCTCTGAAGCAGACAACTTCTCAAAAATTGTAGACCAGTGATATCGAAGCTTCAGAGGAAAGAGAGTTGGGAACACTAGCATAAAGCACTATGCACTAGCAACTGTAGACTATACACAGAGCCCCACTCAGACCAGCCTGCCTTCAAACTCTGCAGAAAAGGACTATGAGCACATATTTAATAAGGAACTGCAAAACCATATTCCTAGGATTAACAATAAGGCTGAGCACCTGTGCACCGAGAGAGCCAAGCAGCTCTTCTACAAATGTTGGAAACAGAGGCTACCAAGCCCCAGAGCAGCAGTTACTAAGCTGTGGTCAACAAATTCCTGGGGGTGCTGCGTCCACTCCTTGTTTCAACTCCAGCCAAAACACATGTGGAAGGAAGGAGCCACCAACAGTGGAAGTTTCCATTTTATAAAAAGACCCTTCCTCCTCCATCCATTCTCACTCCAGACCCAAAAAAAGCAATCCACAGTACCAGAGCTAGAAGACACCCGCCCAGGAAAGCCATCAAACCCTCCATATATGTGCCAGAGTGAAGCGATTCAAGATCCAGTTCAAAGAGGTGCTTTAGGGACTGAGAGAGGGAGCCAAACAAGGAGCTAGGTTTGGGGAGGGGGCAGGTTTTAAGGAATCAGACGGCTGGGTCAGGAGCCACTGATTCCAGGGACCTGGCTAGAAGGCAGGAGTACAGAGTTGGGAGAAGGAGCTGGTAGAAGCATGAGACCTGCGGAAAGCACCAAGAAGCAGGGTTTTTAAGGTTTGTAAAGGTAGGGACGGAGGAAGAAATCAGGGCCTAGACAGTAGGTCTGGGCAGGAGGGATCCAGGAAATTTAAATGGAGACAATGAACTGTGTGTATGTAAAGGGAGAGGAGACAGAATTGGGGAGTACAATAAAATTTGCATGGAAGAGAACGAATTGTATGTGGCCTCTCTCTCTCACACACACAATATTCCCCATGTCATACAAGTAATTCTCCCCATGCAAGGAATGAGTGTAATTTCCAGGCAGATGTCAGGCAATCACCAATTGGAGTGTGATTTGAAAGGGAGGTGGCTCCACAATATGATACGTCCACTGAGAAGTGGTCACACTATTACAGTCTGTCCTACAAGGATGAACTTTGAGACATTTCTTCTCAAGAATGGAAAAACTTTAGAGTTCTACCACGACAACCTGCCAGCAAGATGAATATAAGATGGTGCCCTGTGCCTTTAAGGGCCGGAGGCTTAGGGTGAGCCAGCCCTGGTCAATTATCAAACCCAGCTGGGAAGGAGTAAATGATTATAAAAGCTAGCAAGTGGCTGCAGATACAGACAATCACCTTGCAGCAGTCCCTGAGGAACAAAGTCTCTAGGTGGTAAGCCATGTGCATCATAGCTGGGTAGAAAGTTTTGTTTTCCCTTTTGAGTTTGTGGTCATTTGGACTACTATTAAAGACAAATTTGGTGTGGGTGGTGAAGAAGCTAATGTTTCAGAAGGTGGAGAATGTGGACATGATGATCAGCCCTACTACAAGGGGAGAGTGTAGTCAGTTGCAGATTTAAAAGGGGAAACTGAGCCATGGTGCCACACAGCTTCCCCAGGCCACGAGGGGGTGCAGGGACAGCCCACACTGCTACAGTTCAATGGCAACAACATGTTGAGAAGACCAGACTCAAAGCCCCAGCAACATGTAAGAGGAAAAGAGCTACCATTGCTATAAGGTATTGTCTAAGGGCCCTGTTTGAGGGTTTTGAATCCGCTTCCAGCTACTTGGGTGTCCAATAAATTTGAAGCCCACATACCCTCTGGCAGCTGGAAGACAGGAGTGCACTCTCAATGTGTTGATATTTGTACTTCCATCCTTCACCCCAGAATCTCTTAACTATTGTCAGGATGGCTTCTGTTATTCTTTCCTTTTTTCGGGAGGTTTTCCTCCCTTGCAAACAGCTCCAAACCTAAGTCTGATGATCATCATTTTCCAAAATGGCAACAGAATGAAAGTGAACTGATTCCTGTTCATTCCATTGTAATAGCTGTAGTAAGACTGCCCTGCATGTGATGTTCACTCAAGTCACAGCAGAACCAAAACAGCCATCTATAGTTTAGTTATTACTATAGACCTGGAATGTTCAAGCCAAATATAACATACGGAGTTCAAGGAACGTGTTACTTCTTTACTAGAAGCATATAATATGGGCCTATTATAGCTTTTCTTAAAAAGACGATTCAACCGTTCATTTTGAATATGAACAATCCTCTCCAAATCAAATAAGAGCAATCTTCAAGTTGGTTTATCAGAGATTCTTGACAGGAAGTGATTAAGGAGCTGCATGTTTGCTCCACTTCTGCCTCTATCCAGAAAGCATTAGAAAATAGAAAACAAGGACTCTGAAAAAATAAAGAAATACTGAAGAGGAAGTCTACTATACAGAAAAACAACAGATGACATGACATTAAGAAAGACATCCACAAAAATGTTTACAGTACCTTAGGAGGATTGAAGGGATATGTTTCTGGAATTTTTATCTCTAGTTGATATCTCCCTCCTGCAAAAACCAAAACACAAGTGAAAGATTATACTGATTTCAAGAGTGTTAACGTACTATGAACTCAAAAGAAAGTGAAACAAATGTGATTCTAAATTTGCCCTTACATGGATGCTGTCAAGTAATATAATCATATCCAAAAGAAGCTAATCTAGTGAGAAATATCTTCCAACTTTTAAATACACATACACACACTTATGCATATACATAAATTCAGCTTATTAATGTCATATTCCCACATTTTATACAAACCTAATACCTATTTCCAAGATATTCAATTTGTTATTAATCTTCAATTTCCATTTTTTCCTTGTTGGAACACCTCTGTTTCATATTAGTCAAACAGACCTTCAATTTAAAAAATCAGAATACCTAAGAAAGCAGATACTAAAATAAAAATAAATTGTATCTGATGTAATTATGCCCAGTATTAATAAGAAACACACACTAAAGAATTATCCATTTCACTCTGACCCTTAACACCCTCAGTTCTCTCTCTTCAAAATCAAAATTAGTTCAATTTAAGTTTAAATTATTTAGAGCTTGAGGATGTTCCACTGTGTAACTTAAGAAAGGAGTCCACATAGCTTTCAAGTTCTTCAGTATGCTTTGAAAAGAATAACTTCCAACACTTCAATTCACCAGGTGCTATATACTACTTAACCATTTACTATGGCTCCGATTCTGCAAATACTCATGCATGAGTAATCCCAATGAACTCAACGGGGCTACTAACATGTGTTTGCATGATTGGGACACATAATAAGGGGAGTCAAAGGCCATGTCTACACTACAAGTAGACAAGTTACATTGACATACAGCAGCCACAGTTAGAATATCGCTTGTGCGCTTGCAGACTTATCACCTTGCATCGATGCAGCATGTGCTTACCAGGAATGCTTGTGTCAATGCAGTGCAGTGCACCATGGGTAGGTATCCCAGTGTGCAACCTGCACTATTCAGCGTAATGTCTTTTGGGTAGTTGTGGCAATGCATGGTGGGGCAAGAACAAATATCGCAGTGGTGACTTGGAACAATGGCTCAACTTCCCATAAGTCAATGTTCTCCATCCCATAATATCTCTGTGCCCTAATTTTTGTGCCTAATTTCAAATTTCCATGAACTGATGCGGGACTTGTCCCTGTCTGCCATCTCTGACAGCAGCATATGAGCCTACACAGCTCTGCACTGTTATCACGAGCATGGCAACCACAGGATGCACGATCCTCCAGTATTTGTGGAGCCGCAAGAAGAACCGATGGAGAACATGACGATTTCCAGGCGGTCAGTTTGCTGTGGGACATAGCGAGAACCAATTCAAGGTTGCTGGTGGCATTCAAGAAGCAGCTGCAGATGGTGGAGTGCCCCTTCTGGTCTCCAAGAAACGAATAATGACTTGGGGGTCACATCGTAATGCAGGCTGTGGATGATGAGCAGCGGCTGGATCTGTGTGCCAAGCTTACCCCAGATATCAAGCGCAGGGACACCAAATAGAGCTGCACTGACAGTGAAGAAGCGAGTGGCGATCACACTTTGAAAACCTGCCATACCAGATTGCTACCAGTCAATGGGAAGTCATTCTGGAGTTGGAAAAGCCATAGTGGAGACTGTTGTCATGGAAATGTGCAGGGCCATTAATTGTCTCCTGCTACACAGGACTGTGACTGTTGGCAAGGTGCAGGATGTAGTGTATGGATTTGCAGCTCTGGGGTTCCCAAACTGCAGTGGAGCAATAGGCAGCATGGACAAGTGCAGAGTGGGATTCTGAGGATGGAAAAATCCCATGCACTGCTACAGACTAGGGACCGAATGGCTAGGCAGCAGTTCTGCAGAGAAGGACCTAGGAGTTAAAGTGGACGAGAAGCTGGATGTAAGTCAACAGTGTTGATTAGGGGGCTGGAGCACGTCTTATGAAGAGAGGCTGAGGGAACTGGGATTGTTTAGCCTGCAGAAGAGAAGAATGAGGGGGGATTTGATAGCTGCTTTCAACTACCTGAAAGGGGGTTCCAAAGAGGATGGATCTAGACTGTTACCAGTGGTACCAGATGACAGAGCAAGGAGTAATGGTCTCAAGTTGCAGTGGGGGAGGTTTAGGTTGGATATTAGGAAAAACTTTTTCACTAGGAGGGTGGTGAAGCACTGGAATGGGTTACCTAGGGAGGTGGTGGAATCTCCTTCCTTAGGTGTTTTTAAGGTCAGGCTTGACAAAGCCGTGGCTGGGATGATTTAGTTGGGGATTGGTCCTACTTTGAGAAGGGGGTTGGACTAGATGACCTCCTGAGGTCCCTTCCAACCATGATATTCTATGATTCTATGAATATTTCCACAGCTGGTTAAGAGTTGCACAGCCTGTTCTCCCCACAGGCCCAGGAGATCCAATTTCTCCTGTCTACTCCAGGCAGGAGCGCATTTGAATCGTGTAGCCACATAGCTGGACATTTGCACGCAACAATGGATTGCTGTTATGTGTGGTAGATCAGCTGGACATTCAGGAAAAGGCATTTCAAAAATTTGCAGACGTTTTAAAGGAGGGAGGCTACCAGTCTACGTGACATCTGAGCAGTGGCGCTCACAATTATGATTAAAGGTCAGTATCTGTTATTGAGAAACAGCTGCTGAAAAACTGTTACAGCTGACACTTGCACTACATTGACCTCCATACGTCGACCATGGTTGTACGCTACTCGGGGAGGTGGTGTTAGTATGTTGGCATAATGGGGCACTTATATCGGTGAGAGACACATTTCAGTATAGACACATGCATAACTAGGTCAACGCAAGGCAGCTTATGTCGACCTAACTTTGTAGTGTAGACCAGGCCTTAGACATCCAAGCTTTTGCTATAATATGGTACCCTGCTAGAAACATTTCTACAAGCATTCACTATTTCAGTATTATAGTACCTATTCCTAATACCACCTCCTTTGGGGGAGTTAAGCATTTCTTATTCCAAAGATATTGTTAGTAACATTTATAATCCTCTACAATATTTCTGTATTTTCAGACAATACCAACTTATCTACATTCTCTATTTGCAATTTCTCCAGCACTGCTTGCCTGGAAGTAATTTCACGGACCACAGCACTGCAAGAGATTAATAGAATCTATATAACAATTTATGTTGAGTTTCAATCAAGTTGCAGGCCACAGCACTGTTCCTTGTATACATTATTCTCTCATTCCATTCTTGTTCTTCTATTTGGAAATCAAAAGCTTTTCCTCCCATTTATCCTTACCAGTTTACTTTGTAAGATTTTATATATTCTAGCTATAATTCCTTCCCAATGAGGGTTCAGGAGTAGTCTATATGGCCCTGATCCTGCAAATTATCTGCACAAGCAGAGTTGCTTCTATTCTACAGGGGTCTGCTTGGACGGAATAAACTGCAGGATCAGAGTCTAAATCAGTTATTCTATGCACTGTCTTTTTTCCTGTGGGAAAAGTACATTACTAATAAGGAGAAATTACAGAGTCCATCTGCCTGTTTCTTACATTATAAGGGTAATAAATTCTCCATTCTCAAAGAAGTTACTGTCAAATTTTTTGGCACTTTCTGCACAGTGCCTTTCCAACTATAGAAACGCTCTGAAGCAAACATATACATTCACTAACTGGAGTTACTTTATATGTAATAGAAAAATTGGAATAAAAGCCCATATTTCTAGTATTGTCATCATTAAGGAATTTACGTATATCTTTTTTACTCACACCTGCAGAAGAGGACTGTAAGATTTCAACTGAATTTTTTTTCACCCATCTGAATTCAATTAAAAAAAAACCTATATTTAAGTCACCAGCTATAATTCAAACAAAAATGGAAGACAACATAGTTGGGATTTTAGGCATAACTCAGCAATGCCTTCCTCCTACAGAACAGAGATGGTACCACACTATTCCTAACACTTTACTGGCATAATTAGTACACTGATTTTTAAAAACTAATACAGAAAGTGAGACAAATGTTGAAAATAGGAAAGGGTGTGAAATATGTAAACACTGGGGAAGGGCTTACAAACTGGCAGACAAAAATTAATTGATTGTTACAAACTAAAGAGCAAAGGTAATGAGATGGCAAATTAGGCTATGACAAGGAAACAAAGTATTTAAAAACTGAAAACAGGAATAAGAAAGTGTGCATGGTCTGTCTTGACTGTTAACTCTTTGGAGAAAGGACAAAGGTTTTTTATGTTTTTGAAAAGCACCTAGCACAACGGTGCTGGAGGGAAGTTTGTCTGAAACACCCCAATCTGTTAGCGGGTGTAGATCTTGCTGGTAAAGATTAAGGGTCCTGCTGAGTCATTATCCCACACGAATATAAGGGAGATAGGAGTGGCTCTTTGGAAAGAGGATCTAAGGAATAGGCTTAGCAGTCAAACCTGGAGAGGTTTAAAATGAACTTAAGGCCTATTTTTTTTTAAAAAAACTTCAGAAACAGGTGAGTTTGAACTCAAAATAGTATGTACACTATGTTTGTAAGGCAGACTGGAAAAGGCAACAGGTGACACACTATATAAAGAGCAATAAGAAGAAGTACAACCCAAAGCCACATTGGCTAAAATACTAAAATAAGTCAGGGGGGAGGGCGGAAATGCTTGCCAAATTACTCTTGCGTCTCTGTACCTGTTGTTTCTTTATGTTGACCACAGGCTGTGAGGCAAAGTTGGCCAACGATTCCAGCACAGTAAGTTTGATTTGCATCTCAAAACATGAACTCAAAATACAAATGAAGGGAGTAGGCAGACACAGGCAAGACCAAAAAAAAATATAGGGGCTGATTTTCAAGCAAAGCAATCTGAGAAGGCAGTGCAAAGTTCCCTCTGTAGGACTGTTAAGAAGATTGCTGCTGGATTTCAACATCCAAAAATGCTCTTAAGATTTTTGCTGCTCCATACCATTTTGTCTGGATTTCAAATCAATATACGGATATTACAGCAGACGTTGCAAATGTAATTTAAAGGCAAGATTCATTCCCTTCAAGGACAGGGACTATCACAATTTTGGGTAACATGTTCTAGTCTGCCATACAAATAAAGGATCCACCTGAAGTTTATAACCCCAATACCTAAGGCTTTGTCTTCACTACCCGCCGATCCGGCGGGTAGCAATCGGTTTTTCGGGGATCGACTTACCGCGTCTAGTGAAGCCGCGGTAAAATCGATCCCTGATCGCTCTGCCGTCGACTCCGGAAATCCACCTCGGCAAGAGGCGGCAGCGGAGTCGGCGGCAGCGTGGCAGCGGTCGACTTTCCCGCGTCCTCACCGCCAGGTAAGCCGACCTAAAATACGCAACTTCAGCTACGGTATTCACGTAGCTGAAGTTGCGTATCTTAGGTCGGACCCCCGCTGCAGTGTAGACCTAGCCTTAGTCAGTAGGGGACAATAAACTAATACTATTTATACATCACCATGGCCATGCATGGCATTTACATACAAAAATAAATTACAGATCCCTGCTCCAAAGAGCTTACAAACTAAATTAACTTTTATACAAATTTATCTAGATAAAAGGTTAACTTTATTTGCTCACTAATTATTATTGTTACATCTGTCTTGGAATGCAATAGATTGTAATATAAATGTAACTTCTGTATGTACCTCAATATTTCTGCTGAAACTGTTTGATAAGTTCTTAAAGCAATATTCAAAAGCCTTCCTTTTTCTATTATAGTAACTACTCGCTTAACGTTGTAGTTATGTTCCTGAAAAATGCGACTTTAAGCAAAACAATGTTAAGCGAATCCAATTTCCCCATAAGAATTAATGTAAATAGGGGGGGTTATGTTCCAGGGAAATTTTTTTCACCAGACAAAAGACTATATTTTTTTATATATATATATATACATATATATATACACACACACACACACACACAGTATAAGTTTTAAACAAACAATTTAATACTGTACACAGCAATGATGATTGTGAAGCTTGGTTGAGGTGGTGAAATCAGAGGGTAGGATATTTCCCAGGGAATGCCTTATGCTAAATGATGAAGTAGTACTCGGCTGAGCCCTCAAGGGTTAACACATTGTTCTTAATGTAGCCTCACAATCTACAAGGCAGCACAAATGGAGGGAGGGGAGACAGCATGGCAGACAGAGAGACACACCCTGTGAGAGAGAGAGAGAGATGCGCATTGCCCCTTTAAGTTGGCTGACCGCCCTCTAAGTACATTGCCTTTTTAAGTAGTTCAGCAAGTTGAGACAGCAGCTGCTGCCAGCAAGCTCCCTCTGTCCTGAGCCCTGTCATGTGTCCACCCCCGCTCTATGGGGATGGGGTAAGCGGGGTGCAGGAGCAAGGGGACACCCTGACATTAGCCCCCCCTCTCTCCTCCCCCCCATGCACAGCAAGCAGGAGGCTCCAGGGAGCAGCTCCAAGGCAGAGGGCAGGAGCAGCACATGGCAGTGGGGGGAGGGACAGCTGAACTGCCGGTAACTGATAGCCTGCTGGGCAGTTGCTGCACAGGGCACTTAGGGGAGCAGGGAGCTGATAGGGGGGCTGCAGGTCCACCATGGTTCCAAGCCCCCACCAGCCAGCTCCAACGGGCTGCTCTTTCTGCAAGCAGTGCACAAAGCAGGCAGCTGCCAAACAATGTTACAAGGGAGCATTGCACAACTTTAAACGAGCATGTTCTCTAATTGATCAGCAACGAAACAATGTTAACCGGGACCACTTTAAGTGAGGAGTTACTGTACACAGATATTAGGAAGTCCTACACTTAAAGCCCAGACCAAACCTCAAGTCTAATGTTACTAGATTTACTGTACTCACTCACCTGATATAAATCAAATACATACACTAAGAAATGAAATTACTATTATTGTGGTTCACCAGTCTCTCATTAAAGAGATTTAAAAAAAAACAAAACATTAACACACCTGCTTTTAGACTACCACTTTAGAACATTTTTAGAGTGTCATCTACGGACAAGCAGAACACACCAGCCATTAATCTGGATTTCCAGAACTCTTGCTATCTACTTTTTTGTAAAGTGACTGGAAGCTGTACCAATTCAGGCTGTGATCTTTTAAACATTATGCAAGCTAAGTACAGTTGAAACTGGTCAATATTTGGGTGGGAAACCTTTAAAAAAAAAAAAAGGATGATGATGAAGGAAGTGTGTGTTGGCAATTCATTAGATGGCAAGCTTCCTTTGGATCCAGTATTAAACTAATACACCAATATGGCCTATGGAGCACTTTTCTATAGGAATTTACCACTTTCAGAAACAGAAAACCAAGGTCCTTACCATTTGTGGTTATTTAAAAAAAAAAAAAAAAAGGTCATATAGCACTTCTCCTTAAGGTTAACCCTGATATTCACCTGCAGCTTCAACTAGATATTCTTCATTGTTTACCCAAAACAGTAATGCAGTGTTACTGTTTTGTCTATATCCATTTATAGACCTATATGTCTATATACATAATCTTAATAAATGCATAAAACTATGTTAAAAGAACATTCAGCTTGAAAACTCAAGCATTCAAAAGTTAGGAAATGCCAGAATTAAGGTTGCTCATGTAATCTTAATTTGACCGCCTTATAAGTACACACTATAATACAGTCCAATTACATGATCGTGCTATTTTTTTCAATCGACATAATTCCTGCCTTATTCAGTGACCAGAAAAGGATGGTGCTCACTGAATAAGTAGTTATTCAATATTTTTTAAACTCATCAATGTGTCCATGCCTTATACACCTCACATCATCCAAACCTTGCACTAAATATGGAATTACTCATTTCCTCCTGGTGTTTCTATAGTGCCCTCATCCTGGTATCCACGTGCTTCACAAGCACTAATAAGTTTGTCTTCACAATACCCAGATGAGATAGGGGAGCATTATCACCATTTTACAGACTGGGAACTGAGACACAGAGATTAAGCCCAAAATCATCATATGGGCCCCGTAATTTTGGATACCCAGTTTCAGAAACCAACGGCCTGATTTTTCAGGGTACTCAGCATTTTTACAGCATGTTTATACAGTCAAAGCACAGATACTGCTGACTTTGGTTTCAGCTGCAAGTGCTTTGCCCTTCTACAAATCAGGCCCAAAGTATCAATTTGGGCATTCAGAAAGTGAGGGATACACAACTAGTAGTCAACTGTGAAAAGTTTGGTTTAAGTGGCTTGCCCAGCATCACATAGGAACTCTGTGGCAAAGAATCCAATTCTCCATGTTGGTATTCAGCTGTTTTAACTATGAGATATCCTCTCTCTTCCTGCAGTCCTTTGCCTCAGTCGCTACAAAACTTCTAAATTCTAGAACAAATGGGTCCTACAGGCCACAGCCTCAATCACAAAATAACCCTGATGGATTTCCTGAGCACCATCCATTCTGTATACTGATATGGTAGGATCCTGTAGGGGGAAAAAAGTATATTATCATGTTATTAAACACTATCACAGTGCATACACACAAGGAGGATGAATTATGTGGCTGTACAAGCAACCTTCATTCTGCCATTTCCTAACTTCTGAGTGCTTGACTTTGCAACTTAACATTCTTTTAACATAACAAAAATCTTAAAAGTTTTTGAAAAAACAAATTCCATTAAGTGAAATGATATTGACCCTCATGTGAGTCACTTACAGCACTAGAACCTTTAGATCCATAGCACAGACACTTGTACAACTTCAGCTAACAGCGTAACTGGTAGCAAAAACAGGATATTATCCTCTGTGGACCAACCACTGCAGGAGGGATGAGACATTTCACTAATGGGTTTCACAGCTATTTGCTTGGGAGCAGAGGAATGTTGGGACTCAGGTTACTCCTGCTTCCAGTTACAGCCTGGTGCCAAAGCAGCACCCACCAGCAAGGAGAAGCAAGCACAGGGAAAGTCCTCCTAAATACTGGGTTAAAGCATGCTCAGAGATAGAATATTCTGAGACTTTTGCTGCCAGCCTCTAACAAACCTCTACTGAGCATGTATGAACAGCAATTTTCAGAGACTTATAAATCCACTAAATTTGGGAAGATTTTCACAGGGATGATAAAAAGCAGATGTCTGACTCCAGAATGACCCCCCTATCAAATTTCAAGTCCCTGCTTCAAATCTTGGTGATACCAGAGCTTCTCAATGAAGATTTGTAAGAAGTTTTTAACATTGGCAAAAGGGCTTACTTTCCCGTAACCTTGCTTTTTTGGAAACAGCTGAACTGCTTTTGCTGAAACTTTTCCAGAGTTTAGCCTGAGGCCAGGTCTACACTACCGCGGTAGTTCGACAGCTGGCAATCGAACTTCCGGGTTCAATTTATCGCGTCTGGGCTGGACGCGATAAATCGATCCCGGAAGCGCTCGCCGTCGACTGCGGTACTCCAGCTCGGCGAGAGGAGTACCGCGGAGTCGACGGGGAGCCTGCCTGCCGCGTGTGGACCGCGTCTGAACCGCGGTAAGTTCGAACTAAGGTATGTCGACTTCAGCTACGTTATTCACGTAGCTGAAGTTGCGTACCTTAGTTCGAATTTGGGGGTTAGTGTAGACCAGGCCTGAGACAGACAATCGGCATAGAAAATATTGGCACATACAGTTAAAGTTCAGCAAAGCTACTGAAAACAGGGTCTTTTGACAAATGTCAAGCAAACCCTAACTTTAGGAGTCACTGCCAGCTCCAACTGAATTATATACACACATTACAAATGTAAAGATAATTAAGCAATTTGGGATTGCTAGGTGAAATCCCACTATCAGTTATATCTGGAACAAAATCTTTTTTTTTTTTATGGTCTGATAAACTATATACTTGGTTGTGATTCATACCACAGAGAAACTAGAGAATAGGCTATATGATTTTCAGGATAATTGTAAACACCCAGTCTACTACTGAAGATCCCCCAATGGAAAATTAAATAGAGGGATCTATGGAAACAGGTAGACCTCCAAATTTCTTCTAATGGAGAGGTGCCTCTCCTGACAAGTTGAAAAAAATATAAAATACCTTTAAAAAAAAACCCACATATATTCTCTACAACAGTGCTTCGTAACCCATGTTGGACAATTACTCTATTCTGTACTCTAGGTTTCTCCAGGCCTAGAATACACATTTGCTTCCAAATCCCAGAGACAGTTACAAACTTACATATCCCTACCAAGCATGATAACTGTATCTTGCATCACGGAACTAAACATCCTTCTTACTATATCTTTTACAATTCTATTGCACAGCCCAAACTGCAACTTAGTCCTTGCAAGTTGCATGGTAAAGTCTGTTATGCTACAGACTAAATAAATTTACATATAATCACATGAAAAAGTAACTGATACTTTTTCAAAGTTTAAATTTAAATATTTAATTTAAAACCACATAAATTAATGGCTCGTTTCAAAATATGTAGCGCTTTATTTCTTTTTATTTTGTAAATTGACTTTATAAACAAAGCAACCCAAGACACATTATTTGAAGTGCACAATGATTTCATACGCAAAAACATTACTTGCCTTCATATGGTGTGTCCGGAGGTCCTGCTATTTCTCCTCTTAATTCTGTAAAATTCTCATCTACAAGATCTACTTTAATTTGATTTTTGCTCGTCTTAAAAATAAACAGAGAAAAACAGTTATGAGTAAGTTATGTTTGATACACACCTTCCCAAAAAATATTCAATTTTTAGAACAGATTTCTAAAAACAACCCATTTCAGATAGCTATGTTGCAGTTAGTTTTATTTAATTTAAAATATAACTGTATGCAGCATTACAGTTCTCCAAAGTAGTATTTATAGAGCCACTAACATAGACAAGGGTATTCAGGAGTATGCAGAGTATCTGAAATTACTTTTAATTTTTTAATTTACTAGATTTAAAGTTGACAGTGACTCTCTAAATAGCTATTTAGTCTGAATACCTTAAACAAGACAAGAAAAAAAAGTCAGAAATTTTAACTTGCTGATGCTTAATATATCACTTGAAAGTGTATTGTTCTGTTTAAAGCAATCACCACCTTCATTGGAATACAGCAAGACCTCTCAAAAATAGCATACTGACCTATTTTTTTAAAACAATACAATATCCTAAATAATAACATTTAAGGAAGTCTTGTTAAAAAGCATTTTTTCCACAGACTTCAGCGTTTCTCAAATGTGGCCACCAGAGGCTTTTCTTGCGGCCACAGCCACCCAGGCGGTGATTGGAGGGCCAAGCATTTGCCCCTTCCCTGGGTCTGCAAGTAAGTGGTTGGGCCCTGCCCTCCCCCCCGAGCCACAAATGCTGGGGGAGTAGACAGCTGGTGTCAGTTCTCCACCTTCCCATGGGCAATGGGGCTCAAGCTTCGGGCTTCAGCCCTGGGGTGGCAGGTGGCAAGCTTTGGCCATGTGGTGGCAGGCTCTGGCCACTGGGCTTCAGGCTCACCATCCCACTCATTGCCTCTGGCCCCCGCTGCTTCCCCCGCCCCATGACCCATCCATCCCATCACCCCTGCCCCCAATGCCTCCCTACCCACCTACCCATCCAAGGCTTAATTTGTCCCCCGGCTTGCCAGGGCTGAGTAAGTCTGCTGTGAAAAGTGATACTTGTATGTTTGTTAATATCACTTTTCACTGCCTCCCAGCTAGCTAACAAGTCTGCTGCTGCGAAAAGTGATATTAATATACATATATCACTTTTCATAGAAGCAGACTTACTAACTAGCAATTTATTAAAAAACAGAAACCAAAAAGGCAAAAGGAACAACAAAAAGACAAGAATATGCAAAACACCTTATTTGTGTTTCTATTCTGTTTAGAATAGTAAATAAATTAGTAAAGAATAGAGACAACTGTACATTGTTGTTGTTACTGAGTCTGAAAAAAAAACCTACATAAATAAATTACAATGATTTGGACAGGTATATGTGCATATTTATTTGTTTTTCCTAAAGCTAATTACGTTTTTTGGAAAAACTGTCACACCAGCAAAAGTTGGTGGCCGCACTTTGAGGCCACCAAAAAATTCGTTGCAAGAACCCCTACTCTCAGACAACATTTAGGTGCAGGAGCTACTGGCTATCTGTCACCTCCTTCCCGACTTCACACTTCCCAAGACAAATTTTCTTGGAGCTCTGTAGGTTAATTTCCAATTTCTCATAATGGCATACTTAGATACTATACGATGTATGTTTCACAGAATCATTTATTAAAAGAGTTTAACCAAAAATACACATTCTATTCAAATTTGTCTTTCATCCCAGAAAGGAGCAGGAATAAAATGTATACTTGTTTTCCAAAAAAAAAAAAAAAAATTCTTTTAACAAAACAACTACCTATGGAAAGATATACACCTACATTATTTACAGGTGAAATACTAGAGGGCCGCACACTTTGTTGCTTCTATCGGCTGAGCTCTCTGCATACACCCTGGGCTCTTTGCATCCCTCCATTTCTCCCCATAAGCTGTCTGTGTGCCACTCTCCCATTCCTGTCTATTTCAGAGACTCCTGCAACCTCCACCCCTCCCTTTTCCCCATTTCAGGATCTCTGTGAACACCCCCTTTCCTTTCACTATTCTTATTTCTTCTTTTTGTCTGGAAGACAAGTCATTTCAGATGTTAACATTTTAAACTATATTGAAAGGATGGGCAAAGTTATGCTGTAAAGTATTAATAGCTGCTGGTTCTTTGATCTATAGATAATTACAGAGCTGGTGGAAGCTGCTAGATCTGCTAACCAGATGCAAGGGGCTCCATGTGACCATTTCCCCCTTCCAATTTTCCAAATCTCACCAAAATTAATACTCTTCTGCCCACTGATGTCTAGAACATTTCCTGATTTTTGGAGTTGATCAGATGTGGAGTTCAAAGGTTATCACAATAAACAAACATTAGGATAATTGATATTAAGATATAATTTTTTGAGCCAACATGCAGTTTCCAAACTAAGAAATGCAACAGATTTTATGCCTCTCTTCTATTTACAAATATTCCTATTTAGAACTTAAAACGGGTATGATGGTGACACCAGCTGTAGTGCCATAGCAGAGGCCGAGTTTGAATTCCTTCTTTTGAAATGAAATCACTTCTGTATGGAAGAATACAATACATCTTTCCCAAAATAACTACTCTGTGTATTTAAGTATTTAATGAATTTTAAGAATTTACAAGTAAATCTGTTAATTGTTTACAAGTTACAATTAATTTTAAACACATGCTATAAAAATTTAGCACTCTGTGTCAGATCTTTTATCATCCAAAATCATCTCAGCTCAGGCATTATTTACACAAAAATGGCAATGAGGTAACTGTTGAACAAATCTGATAAATTCCTAACAATTTATTTTAATAAACTAAGGATAATATTTTCCATTAATCTTCATAAATGAAATGAAAGTTTCTCCTTCAGCAGAGATTGAAGAATAGTGGTTTCCTTCAAAGAAACTTGAATCACCCTCTTTTAAATTAGCTGCCACCTCCTATGATTCTGAAAAGATTTGACTCAGGCTGCCCTTAGTAAAGTTGGCCTTCTCAAAATACCTGCCAACTCTCATTTGTTCTCAAAGAAGACAAAGACGGCCCTTAGCAAGGATGACTACTGCCTCCATTTACCTGCTTCTCTGTCTCTTGACAGCCTAAGGGGCCACCATCTTCCCTAAGGATTGTCTAGTTAAATATCTAGACAAAAACTGTTTAGTTCTAGATTAATATTCATCTGTTTCTTTGGCTGTCAATTTGTATTTAATATTTTCCAGTTCATTTATCTTTGACAGAGACAATTTGTATAATCACATTTAACACTACAGTTAAGATTGTGAAACAAAAGGAAATTAACTGTTTCAGAATGTACTATTTTAAATGTCCACATTTTGAAGCTCAGAGACCATTTGATGACTTTCTATGCCCCAATCACCGCTAAAATCTTTGGTAGGAAACCCTGGGATTCCAATTAGATACTTGAAAAGAGCCACCCTTAATCAATCAATCAGTGTGTTATGATCACTGTAACAATGTTTTTGTGCTCCAACTGCTAGTTTACCACCAACATTTAACCAATACAATGGATTTCTAAGGACTACTTCCACATACAACCATTCTAAACAAGCACTTCAAAGGATCCCTATGGAAAGTCTCAAACAAATTTAATTCTTCTATTTGTTAGAGACCATCTCCACACAATTTTGTCAGGGCCCTTGCGTAGTTAATTAATTATGGCAGATTTCATCCCCACAGCTGTGCTCACATGAATCTGTGATGCTGCTACACAAACATGTTTTGCAAAAAACTCTATAAAGAGTTAGTCACATTAGCACACTAGGTTCAGCTCTAATCAAAATAGGAAGTCTCAATGCTTCTCAAAAGGGAACAGACAAAATGCTATGGAAGAATATTTCCTTTTCCAGTTTCCAAAGTAATACTTTATTCAATGGAGAGTAAAAATAGTCCACACTAAAAATTAGTAACCTCTTTAAAAAAGTGATGCTGAATTATATCCCATATTTACATAAGAATCAGGCCCAGGCTGTGTTAACTGATCAGAATTCATTAATAGGATTCAGACATGATCTGAATTGCCCACAGAAATACAGCAAGATCTTATATCATCCCTGCTTTACAACCATAATTGGTTAGCAGGGTGTGAATCTAACAGAAATGTAATTTTACAAAAAATAAAGACACATTTGTGTTTTGACATACAATAAATTATGGATACATCTTGATTAGAAGGACATATACAATTATATCAATCTATATTTGACAAACTCAGAATATAGTACACTTTTTCCAGACTTAAATTATTAATCTGCTGTAGCATCAAGAAAACTCTTAAGAGTTCAGCATAAGCACTGTAACAATTCTTACAATACTTGTGTCCCTACAATATTGTAATTCCCCAAAACTACTTCTGCAGATATTCTATAGCATTAATCTGAACTAAACAAAACCTGAACTTAACACAATTTAAACAATCAGTCCTTGCTGCGGCTAGAGTTGATCAAAACAAAAACAAAAAACCCAACAGCAAGAAAACATTTTGGGTCAACTCCAAAGCAGAAACAAAGTCAGTGTCTTTAAAAAGATGTATTAACCTTATGCCAAATTATTGACAGAAGATGAAAGGGGGAAAAGCCATGAAATGCAAGTTCTGCAACACTTGCCACTAACACAAAAACATACTACTACAATGGGATTATGTTCAATAATATATTGTTCCCCTAAACATTTCTCTTTCCTCCCTCCCCAGACACACACACACACACACCATTTTTTTAAAGTGCTGAATGAAAACTATATATTCACACACTTAAAGCCCATACTTCAAGAAATTTTACTAGCAAGTTTCCTTCAGACCAAACCTACATCCCAAAGCCTAAAAACATAGATGTACCATGAAAGTGCTGACAAACTTAATACACCTCTACTCAATATAATGCTGTCCTCGGGAGCCAAAAAATCTTACCGCGTTATAGGTGAAACCGTGTTATATCAAACTTGTTTTGATCCACCAGAGTGTGTGTCCCCGTCCCCCCCCGGGAGCACGGCTTTACCGCGTTATATCCGAATTTGTGTTATATCGGGTCGTGTTATATCGGGGTAGAGGTGTAATTACAAATAGCTATTAAAACATAGGGAAAACTAATGGATCAGCAACTTTGAGGCACTTGTAGTGTTTCTACTTTGTTTGTAAAGTGGCCTATATAAGTAATTTTTAACAGTACATTTCCAAGCTCTATAACAATATCAGAAATAACTAGAGTTAAATGTCAGAGCAAGCCCAATGTGGTGTGCCTGGTGATCAGCATTAGCAAGAACACACAAATGTTTAGCTCATGAAGTATAACTGAGCAATTCCACCATGTAAAAGCCCACCAGCAGAACCAGTGGTGACATTATACCTGGTTGTACTGAGTTTACAAAAATTTGTATTACGAAGTTTATAAGATTTTTAATTACAATGAGAATTTGCATTAATTAATACCCATTTTGGACATTAAAGATGACTGGAAAAAACCTGCACATCAGCCATGCCCCTATATAACATATTACAAGTTTATTACTGGATGATGACAGCACACAGATAAGTAGAATGGTGTGGGTTGAGCTAGAACTGATCTTCCATTTATTTTTAAATAACTACTGTTTGCCATGAGTGACATAAAAGTTCAACATTATGCCACTCTTGATCCCAGGGCAACAAACTCATTCAAAATTCACACGAAGGTCAAAATTCTGCCCTAATTGTCCAAATTGTCCAAAACAGTCCAAAATGCTTTGATATGATAATGAAGAACATCTACTCAATAGTAAATAATGACAAATTTTCAAGATAGTGTACAGATTTAACTATGTCTTCCATTGAGGTCAAAACAAGTTCTGTAACTCACCTAAATCTTTGCATGCTACTTTGAACATTCACGCCAAACATTGGTGTACATATATGGAGCACACAAAGTAACTAAGTGCTTGTCTACACTTGAAAGTAACTAAGTGCTTGTCTACAGATGAAGGTAGGGTGTGAATCTGAAAAACTTTTCCTGAAAAACTCCATCTATAGAAATGCCCCTAACTCTACAGAACTAGAGTGTTTCATTTCAACAAAACTGTGCTATTTGCTATTTCCAGGTTCCGTGCATAACATTTTTTCTCCATGTCTTTTTAAACAGAGGTATCTTTCACTAGAAATGACACTTCTTTGGCCTGGTCTACACTAACCCCCAAATTCGAACTAAGGTACGCAACTTCAGCTACGTGAATAACGTAGCTGAAGTCGACATACCTTAGTTCGAACTTAGTTCAGACGCGGTCCACACGCGGCAGGCAGGCTCCCCGTCGACTCCGCGGTACTCCTCTCGCCGAGCTGGAGTACCGCAGTCGACGGCAAGCACTTCCGGGATCGATTTATCGCGTCCAGACCAGATAAATCGAACCCGGAAGTTCGATTGCCAGCCGTCGAACTACCGCGGTAGTGTAGACCTGGCCTTACTTCATATTTACTTTTTTTTTTTTTTTTTTTTGCTTTACAGCAAGTGCCTACTAGAAAAATCTTTAGGCACACATATACATGAACATAACTATATATGAGTTATCTATATAAACATGCATGACCACAATAAAATCAGCTGGGCTTTAAAATTTGGCAATGCCTTAGTTCTCGAAGAGTACAGCCTTTGAACATTTTTGGGGAAAATTTAAAAATAAGGTACTAAGTGACAAACGTGTTTAGAGGGTACATGCTAAGATTTCAGCAGAACTTAGTGAATATGGTCTGAAAAGTTTCCCCAATATCATCTGCTCACCCAAGGATGAAAAATACCAGTTCCTCACTCTCATCATTGCCCCACTCTCACTCCCCCAAAAAAGGCACATCTAATTTACTTTAGATTAGTTTTTGTTTGCTCCTCACCAAGTGAAGAACCTCTGCTCTGCACCAGTCTTCTACCACTTTAAAGGACACTCCTTATGCAGCACACCACATTCCTGGGTGCACAGGAAACCACTGAACACTCATCTCTTCATCTTCATTTGGACACACCTGCTCCTTCCCCTTCCTTCCAAGGAAAGCAACAGATGCACTAGAGCCTTTGCCTTTTGCCACATACATAAGATACAAGTTTAACAAGAAAAATAGGAATAAAACATGCTAAGATACATACAACATTGCTAAATGTGCTGTTCTTCACTTGTAATAAGAAAACTGCAGGTTGAATGAATGTAATGACCCAGTAATTTCTATGAAAAATATATCGTCTCTTTTTTCTATCTTCCAAAACAGAAAGTTTGTTAGATCATAAGTAGTACAGTAACTCCTCACTTAACGTTGTAGTTATGTTCCTGAAAATGTGACTTTAAACGAAACTACGTTAAGCGAATCCAATTTCCCCATAAGAATTAATGTAAATAGGGGGGGTTAGATTCCAGGGAAAAAAAAATTTTGCCAGACAAAAGGCATTATATACATTTTAAACCATTTTAAACAAGCAATTTAATACAGGTATTAAACAGGCTGACACCCCCCCCCCCAATCAGCTCCCCTACGCCCCCTCACCCAGCGCCTCCCGCCCGCTGGCAGACCCCGCGGATCAGTGCCTTCCCCCTGCCTCCCCTACGCCGCAAACCAGCTGATTGCCGCAGGCAGGAGGAGCATGGGGAAGACGCTGATCCGTTGGGTCTGCCAGCAGGCAGGAAGCACTGGGGGAGAGGCATAGGGGAACTGATAGGGAGGCTGCCAGCTGTGGACAAAGCAGGTGGCCAAACAACGTTATAGCGGAGCATTGCACAACTTTAAACGAGCATGTTCTGTAACGGAGCAGGGACGTAACATCGAAACAACGTTAAGTGAGAGGACGTTAAGTGGGGAGTTACTGTACTTTCATCAGGTAAGCTGTTTCAAGAAAGATCTAAAATTTGATTATACTAAAAACTGCCAGGTCTTAGAGAAGGAAGTTTAGTTTCTCCAAACATCCAACAACATGGCACCCTGCTTATGGCCTTGAAGTCTCAGGTTCAGAGAACCTTTCATAAATTGATGACTATTAAAAACAGTTTCCTATAAGGATGCTCTCCCTTCTTATAATATTTTCTTTTACAGCCAGAAGAAGGATAACATTTAAGTCAAATTCTGAGTAAAAGATGCTTCTCTTTAGTTTGAGGCCTCTGTACGTAGCCATAGTAGCGAGTTGTACATGTTGCAGTAGTAAAATTAATACTGTGGCACCCCCTTTATCCAATCTAATTGGGACTTGGGCCAGATTAGATAAAAATTCAGATAATCCGAAGAATAGGCAAAGAGCTTTAGCCCTGAGCCCCGTTACCCGGGGTTGACAGCCCGAGCCCCACTACCCAGGGCTGAAAGCCCCACTTCAGTTAGTACAGAGAGCCAGATAATGGAGCCTTGGATAAACGGGGTTCTACTGTATTGTATTTTTCTTTTCTCTGTTAATTTGGACTAAAACCTGGCATGCTAATGTTTCATGAAAACATGAAAGTTTGGGGGGGGGGAGGAAATCCATCACTCCCATTAGATATAAAATTAAGTACCAATACGCTGTTCAATATTATACAAGCCTCGGGAGACAGTCATAGCCTCAAGTACAATTAAGTTTAGTCTACTACAGTCACATACATATTGTACCTTGCTGCCACTAAGACTTGAGGCAATGTAGGCAGGTTGCTGGAGGCTAGTTTTGAAAGGCTTTGTGAAATAAATGTTTTTTTCGGAACCATTTACTAAAGGATGTGAGCTAAGGAAGACTGTTCCAAGCATAAGGGGTGGCATGGAGTATGGCATGAAGACAAACATAAGGATACAAAAAACATAGCTATAAGGGAGACTTGGAAGGAGCCTAGAGAGGAACAAAGGAAATGAAAAAAATGACAGAAGTTTAAAATATTAGTAGAAATCTTAGTTCTCCTGTCACATTCAAGTTGTTGCCGTGGCCAGGAGAGGGGCAGCCCGAACACAGCCCCAGCTCAGACCTGCCGCAGCCGGGGAAGGGGTGGCCCAGCCCCAGCCCAGATCTGCCGTGGCACCCCTCCCCCAGCTCGGGGCGCCTATCCCAAGGCCCCAGCCCCGGAGCTGCTGTGGCGGGGAGACACACCTCTCCCCTCCCAGCCCCGGAGCTGATATGGGGAGAGAGAGCTGTGGAGAGCCCTCTCTCCCTGCCATAGCCCCAGAGCACCCTCCTGCACCCCAAACCCCTCATCCCCAGCCCAGAACCCACACCCCCAGCTGAAGCACTCACCCCCTCGCTCCCCAACGCTCTGCCCCAGACCTGAGCCACTCATTCCTGGCCCCACCCCAGAGCGCCAGTGCCCCCATCCCCCCCACACACACCCCAACCCTCTGCCCCAGCCCTGAGCCCTTCATCCCCGGCCCCACCCCGGAGCTCTCACCCCACCCCCACATCCCAAACCTCTGCCCCAGCCCTGAGACCATCATCCCCAGCCCCACATCCCCAGCCGGAGGCCTCACACCCCTGCACTCCAACTCTCTGCCCCAGCCCTGAGCCCTCTCCCACACACCGCACCCCTCGGCCCCACCACATGAATTTTGTTGTGTGTACCAATATGAAGGTTATGTGTCACACATCACCTCCATATTGGTGCGCATAACAAAATTCATTCCGCACATGTGTGGGAAAAATTAGAGGGGACACTGGCTGACAACCTGTAAATTCTGAGCTCTGGTCTGTGCTACAGAGTTAGGTCAACACAAGGCAGCTAACTCTCTAAGCATCTACACTAAAATGTCACTCCTGCCAATATAACTCACCCACTACACCGACTTAACTTCACCTCCACGTGAGGCGTAGCATTTAGGTCAACATAGTTAGGTCGATGCAGTTTCAGTGCAGACACTGCATTACTTACATTGACTTCAGTGGCCTCCAGGAGGTGTCCCACGATGCCCCACCTTGACTGCTCTGGTACCCGTTTTGAACTCTGCTGCCCATCAGCCAGGTACACATCCCTCCCAGTTAAAACACCACAAAATGTTCAAATTGCATTTCCTGTTTGCTTGGCTTGGAGAGCACTGTCCAGCTGACCACACTGCAGATACGCTCTTGCTGGAGTACGCAGGAGGTGCTGGATCTCCTGGGTCTATGGAGAGAAGACGCTGTACAGGCACAGCTCTGATCCAGCCATAGAAACCTTGATATCTATGAGGAGTTTGCTTGGGGCATGGAGGAGAAGGGCTACAAGAGGGACCTGCAGCAGTGCCTCATGAAAGCCAAGGAGATGCAGCAGACATACTAGAAGGCAAGGAAGGCTAACAGTCGATCTGGTGCAGAGCACAGACATGTCACTTTTACAAAAAGCTGCATGCCATCCTCAGCGGAGACCCCACCACCATTGCCAAGAGACCACGGATACTTAGGGGGAGCAGGAGTCACAGGCCCCCAATGCGAACAGTGATGAGGAGGATGGGGAAAAGGCCACTGGGGGATCCAGCAGCGCAGCAAGCCAGGACCTGTTTTTTACTCCTGGACAGTCCAGCCAGTCCCTACAGTCCAGCATGAAAAAGCCTGATGCAGGGTAAGGAACCTCTGGTAAGTATGCAGGGTTTTTTGAAATTGCAGGGACACATCTGTTGATTTACTCTTTTTTAACTTATGCTAGAAGAGGTAGTGAAAGAACCAATAGAGCTACAGTTGCTATCTGCTTCTCCTTCCCCCTGTACAGTTAGGCAGAAGGGGCCCTGCAGAACAGTTTGTTTATGTGAACCGGGATGTCCCGTGAATCCTCCATAGAGATCTTGAGGAAATTTTCCTGGAGCTAGTCTGCCATCTTCTGCCGACGGTTTCTGGGGAGGGCTGCCTTATTTCTTCCGCCACCGTATGACACTTTCCCATGGCACTCAGCAATTACTTCAGCAGGCACCACTACAGCACATAGGCTAGCAGCATATGGCCCTGTCCTGCAGGACCTGTTCTCTTTCAGCCTTGGTTACCCTCAGGAGTGAGATACCAACTAAAATCTGTTTGACAGAACAAGGAGCAATGGTCTCAAGTTGCAGTGGGGGAGGTCCAGGTTGGATATTAGGAAACACTATTTCACTAGGAGGGTGGTGAAGCACTGGAATGCGTTACCTAGGGAGGTGGTGGAGTCTCCTTCCTTGGAGGTTTTTAAGGCCCGGCTTGACAAAGCCCTGGCTGGGATGATTTAGTTGGGAATTGGTCCTGCTTTGAGCAGGGGGTTGGACTAGATGACCTCTTGAGGTCCCTTCCAACCCTGATATTCTATGATTCTATGATTCTATGAAATCACTACTGCCTGTGGAAAACAGTGCCAGTATTCAGTTCAATTGCCCTATACCAGTGGTTCTCAACCTATTTACCAGTGAGCCACATATGCAGCTGTGTTATGTGGGCCGCATCCACACAATATATATACTACCTGTATGGCCCTGAGGTCACATGGGCTGCAGCTATATGCTGATTGGGCCGCAAGCAGCCCATGGGCCACAGATTGAGAACCACTGCGCTATACACATATACTCATACATGTGAGCTAGTCCCCCCACCTTATGATCCCAACTCACCCCTTCCCCCTCCCCCCCCAGCCATACTCATCATCGCTGGGACTACTGCCGTGCTCTATGAATCCCACAGAGAAGTGAGAACATGCTGCTTGCAAGTTGTGTGGGTCAAGGGGAGTGAGTTCAGTATATCAAGTTTCCATTTATCTTGTGAATACACTCACAATAGTACCTCTGTGCATTGTATCTTTTGCAGCTGGAAATGTGGCCTTGAGGGTCTCTCCATCCACATCAACGAAGCAGCTCAGCCAGATAAGGAGAAGAATGAAGAGGACATGTTCCAAGAGATCCTGCAAGCCTCTGCTGCTTTGGATACCGAGCACAGGACTTGGAGGATCACCCCCGCAGACAGCATGGACAGGGACACAGCAGAGAGGAAAAAAGCACAGGCAAAGGAGAGAGACATGCAGCAGGAGATGCTAGCACTTCTCAGGCAGCAGAAAAGCATGCTGGAGACTCTAATTGACATCAGGTTCAACAGTCCCGTGCTCGCCTCCCTCTGTACCCCAGAAAGAATCGGATTCCAGGACCTCCCTACAACCCCCCACATTCCACATGGTGTCCAGGGCTGCTGCACTATCCCTACCACTCGCCCGGGGGAGAGTACAGGCAATCACAGCTGCACATACACCAACCATGTCTCTCGCACGTCAGTGTATGTGTTTGTGAAATGGAAATGACTATTCTTTCCCCTTCAAAAGTTCTTTTCCCTGTATTTATAAAGTTTCATTCAGTTATAAATGTGTCTGTTTGCATGGGTTTGGAATAAAAGTCTATTTATGGAAACTTAATTGATCGTTCTTAGTTCACAACATATGCTGGCTGGGGCTGACATCATTCACAGATAATAGTAATAAGTGTATTTGCAATGTTATATTACTACACTCTCAGCACTCATCTCAAGGTTCATACCGGGGGTGCAAAAAAGCAATGCCAGGCAGAGCACACTACAGCAGCACACATTACCGTGGCTCACTATTAAAATGGTCTTTCAAAGCCTCCCGGAGCCAAACAGCTCTATGTTGAGCTCTTCCTTTAGCCCTGGTATCCGGCTACTCAAAATCTGCAGACAGCCATTCCACCTCCACCCTGGCAGAAACTCTTCCCCCTTTGCTTCACAGATATTATGCAGGACACAGCAGGCAGCTATAATCACTGGGATTTTTTTCACTGAGGTCCAATCTCATGAGTAGATAGTGCCAGCGACCTTTCAAATGGCCAAAGGCACATTCAACTGTCATTCTGCATGCTGAGCCTGCACTTGAAGTGCTCCTTGGTGCTGTCAAGGTGGCCAGTGTACAGCTTCATGAGCCACCGAAGTAAGGGGTAGGCTGGGTCTCCCAGGATCACTACTGGCATTTCAACATCCCCAATGGTAATCTTGTGCTCTGTGAAGAAAGTCCCTGCTTGCATCTTTCTGAACAGGTCTGTGTTCTTAAAGATGCTTGCATCATGAACCTTCCCTGACCAGCCCACGTTGATGTCAGTAAAACATCCTCGGTGATCCACAAGCACTTGCAGTATCATAGAAAAGTAGTTTTCTGTTGATGTACTCTGTGGCAACGTGGTCTGGTGTCAAAATAGGGATATTCATGCCATCTATTGCCCCACTGCTGCAAAACCATCCACTATGTCCTGCATATTGCCCAGAGGGACAGTCCTGCACAGCAGGACGTGATTAATGACACTACACTCTTGCATCACAGCAACCCCCGTGGGTGGATTTCCCCAACTCCAGTGTCTCAATGAGTGGATTAGACCAGGGGTCTCAAACACACAGCCCGGGGGCTGCATGCGGCCCGCGGGGTTATTTTCTGCGGCCCGCGAGCTCCTCACGGCCCCCCCCGCCCTCCCCCAGCGTTTACCTAGAGCGGCTCCGGCCCGACGGGCACTGGGGGCAGGGCAGGCTCCCTGCCTGCCTGCCCTGCCCCGCGCTACTTGGGGAAGCCGACGGAACCTGGGGAAGGAGGGGCACAGGGGTGTGTGTGGCTGTTGCTTCAGGCACCGCCCCCAGCAGCTCCCATTGGCCGTGAATGGGGAACCGCGGGCAGCATTGGGGTGGGGATTTCAGGGAAGGGGTTGGAATGGGGGCAGGGAAGGGGTGGAAAAAGGCGGGGCAGGGGCAGGGCCACATGGAAGGGGTGGAGTGGGGGCAGGGCCAAGGGCGGCGGGGGGGAGGTGTCAGTAAATGGGGCCCTCAGGCCAATGTACTAGTCCTCATGTGGCCCTCCTGGTCATTTGAGTTTGAGACCCCTGGTAGACGATGGTGTAAGTAGGAGGGGTTTAGATTTATTAAGAACTGGGGAAATTTTTGAGAAAGGGGGCGCCTATATAGGAAGGATGGGCTCCATCTAAACCAAAATGGAACCAGACTGCTGGCATTTGAAATTAAAAAGGTTGTACAGCAGTTTTTAAACTAAGGGCTGGGGGAAAGCTTACAGGTGCAGAGGAGCACATGGTTCGGGCAGCAACATCCCTTAGGAGAGGATCTATTAATGGAGATTCTTTATGTCCTAGAGAGGAGGAGAGGATGGAAGATGATAAAATACAGGTATGATCTTATGAGAAACAGTCAAATGAAAAAAAGTACCGTTCAATTACATCATGTAATGATAGAGAACCAGAAAGTGACAAGTTTTTTAAGTGCTTATATGCCAATGCTAGAAGTCTAAATAATAAGATGGGTGAACTAGAGTGCCTAATTTTAAATGAGGATATTGATATAATAGCTATCGCAGAAACTTGGTGGAATGAGGATAATCAATGGGACACAGTAATATCAGGGTACAAAATATTTCAGAAGGAGAGAACAGGTTGTGTTGGTGTGGGAGTGGCACTATATGTGAAAAAGCGTAGAATCAAATTAAGTAAAAATCTTAAATGAGCCAAACTGTACCATAGAATCCCTATGGATAGTAATTACATGCTCTAACAACAACAACATAGCAGTAGGGATATATTACCGATCACCTGACCAGGATGGTGATAGTCACTGTGAAATGCTATGGGAGATTAGAGAGGCTATTAAAATAAAAAACTCAATAATAATGGGGGATTTCAACTATCCCCATACTGACTGGGTACATGTCACCTCATGACGGGATGCAGAGATAAAGAGATAGAGGTTCTTGACACCTTAAATGACTGCTTTTTGGAGCAACTAATCCTGGAACCCACAAAAGGAGAGGCAATTCTTAATTTAGGCCTAAGTGGAGCACAGGATCTGGTCCAAGAGGTGAATATAGCTGGACCGCTTGGTAATAGTGACCGTAATATAATTAAATTTAACATCCCTGTGGCAGGGAAATCACCACAGCAGCCCAACACTATAGCATTTAATTTCAGAAAGGAGGACTACACAAAAATGAGGAAGTTAGTTAAACAGAAATTAAAAGGTACAGTGCCAAAAGTGAAATTCCTGCAAGCTGCATAGAAACTTTTTAAAGACACCATAATAGAGGCTCAACTTAAATGTATACCCTAGATTAAAAAACACAGTAAGAGAACCAAAAAAGTGCCAGCGTGGCTAAACAACAAAGTAAAAGAAGCAGTGAGAGGCAAAAAAGCATCCTTTCAAAAGTGGGAGTTAAATCCTAGTGAGGGAAATAGAAAGGAGCATAAACTCTGGCAAATTAAATATAAAAATATCATTAGGAAGGCCAAAAAAAGAATTTGAAGAACAGCTAGCCAAAGACTCAAAAAGTAATAGCAACATTTTTTTAAGTACATCAGAAGCAGGAAGCCTCCTAAACAACCAGTGGGGCCACTGGACAATCGAGATGCTAAAGGAGCACTCAAGGACGATAAGGCCATTGCGGAGAAACTAAATGAATTCTCTGCATCAGTCTTCAAGGCTGAGGATGTGAGGGAGATTCCCAAACCTGAGCCATTCTTTTTAGGTAACAATCTGAGGAACTGTCCCAGATTGAGCTGTCATTAGAGGAGATTTTGGAACAAATTGATAAACTAAACAGTAATAAGTCACCAGGACCATATGGTATTCACCCGAGAGTTCTGAAGGAACTCAAATGTGAAACTGCAGAACTATTAACTGTAGTCTGTAATCTTAAATCAGCTTCTGTACCAAATGACTGGAGAATAGCTAATGTGATGCCAGTTTTTAAAAAGGACTTCAGAGGTGATCCCGGCAATTACAGGCCAGTAAGCCTGATTTCAGTATCGGGCAAACTGGTTGAAACTATAGTACAGAACAAAATTGTCAGACACATAGATGAATATAATTTGTTGGGGAAGAGTCAACATAGGTTTTGTAAAGAGAAATCATGCCTCACCAATCTACTATAAATCTTTGAGTGGGTCAATAAGCATGTGGACAAGGGGGTTCCAGTGGATATAATGTACTTAGATTTTCAGAAAGCCTTTGACAAGGTCCCTCACCAAAGGCTCTTATAGCAAAGTAAGCTGTCATGGGATAAGAGGGAAGGTCCTCTGATGGATTGGTAACTGGTTAAAAGATAGGAAACAAAGAGTAGGAATAAATGGTCAGTTTTCAGAATGAAGAGAGGCAAATAGTGGTGTCCCCCTGGGGTCTGTATTGGGACCAGTCCTATTCAATATATTCATAAATGATCTGGAAAAATGGGTAAACAGTGAGGTGGCAAAATTTGCAGATGATACAAAATTGCTCAACATAGTTAAGTCCATAGCAGACAGCGAAGAGCTACAAAGGGATCTCTCAAAACTGGGTGACTGGGCAACAAAATGGCAGATGAAATTCAATGTTGATAAATGCAAAGTAATGCACATTGGAAAGCATAATTCCAACTATACATATAAAATATGGGGTCTAAACCCGTTCTGTTCATTCCCAGGGGCACCTGGCATTGGCCACTGTTGGAAGACAGGATACTGGGCTAGATGGACCTTTGGTCTGACCTAGTACGGCCATTTTTATGTTCTTATGTTAACTAACACATGCTAATTAACAAACACATGTTGAACTGATGAAGTTAAAGCATAGGGGGAACCTAAGGCTTACCTTTACCAGTTAACACATTTAAAACTATAACTTAATTTATTAACGCTAAGATTTTAACGTGCGTTAGTTAACATATGTGCTAAACATACCCCTTGTCTTCCTAGTGAAGAAAGGACCTGTATGAAGGACACCACTGCTATAAAACAGACCAAACAGTTTTTTCAATCTAATCACTATTTTTCTTTCTTATGGTTTTCTCAATTTTCACATAATTAATCTCAGCCCAAAGGAGATTTTTTTATAGGAAGCTTCAAAAAGTCAGATTAAAATTTTACAGTTATGAAAGCATAGAAGAGTACATGCCTTTCTTGGAAAAAATAAGTGAGATTCCTTTCACACTTTAACAACAAAAAACAGCTCAGTCAGTAAATGGAATGTCATTTTTACTAATATATATGATACTAACAGAATATTTGAATGCACAGAATTAAGATGCAAACAAGAGTGTTCAAAAACATTAAGAAAAATTGAGTACTTGCATGGCCAGACCATTATTTTAAAATTTCTTATAATTTTAATTATGAACTAAATTTCTATTAATTTCCTAGGCAAGTGTAATTATAGAAAACTCAGTCCACAGCAACTTTAATTTTAATAACCAATGTACTTTCAGGTATCTGCAACAAAAACCACCTTAATTTTTGTTTAAACAAGATTACACACACACACACACACACACACACACACACACACACACACACACACACACACACACTTTAAAAAGCTCAATCAAATTTACTGAAACTGTTCCATATAAAAAAAGTTAGATTTGGGCTAATAAAGAGAGGTTTTAGTCCAAAAGGGAAGTTGTTGAAACCATTATGAAGAAGTAAAAATAGGTGTTTAGAACAGGATGGCCTCAATGTGTTGAGTGTTGAGATATTACTATTACAAAATGTATTGCTCCGATTACTCAAAGAGCGAATTAGTTTAATGAAATTTCAAAAAAGAGAGCTAAGAAGCACACACTTCTTCCTACCTTGGAATCTTATGCCTGGTCTATGCTGAAAAGATTTACTGGTATAATTATTTTAGCTAAGGGTCTGACTTTTTGACCAAAATAATTACGGGTAAAAGCATTTATATCAGTATAGTTATCCCCCTTCCAGTACAGGACCAGCTGTACAGGTATAAAGCACCTTTATAGCAACATAATTATGTCCACACTGGGTTGGGGGGGGAGAGGGGGTTTATATTGCTTTAACTATACTGCCATAGTTAAACTGTTACAACTTCCTAGCATGGATAAACCCTTGCAAACATGTTTTGGTAGGCATCACTAAACATTGAGAACCTGAACACCATTTGAGTGACAAAAGCATGCTAAATACTCTACAGGACACAGTGCAAGGGTTCCCTGCACCGAGGAGTTTACAACATAAATCATACAGAAAACAGTAGACACACAAAGCCCAGATGAAGGATCAACTTCACAGGGGCGTAAGATTGTATTTTTGTTTTGATGTTATACACCCTTTTCTCTTTGATTCTATAAAACTGAAAAGCTTCACAGACAAACTGTGTTTTAATGAGAAATGTTAATTCCCCACTATATGTGCAAATACACAAGATTATTGGTTACTTCAGACCTGATCCAGCAGTCAATTCCACAAGTTAATTCCCACTTTTGGTCACTAGTGGTTCTACATGTGAGGAGATTGCAGGATTACCCTTGTTTCAAAAGATTATACTCCTTCCTTCTCACCCACACAGTCTAAAACAAGACACCTTTAACTTCACTTTTAAATAAAAAGAAAATTAACTATAAATTTCTAACATGGAAGGATCTATTCTATCTGCTTAAGTAAACTAAAGGAATTATTGATTTGGGATATTTTTAAACAATTATAAATGTTATTTTACAATTTGGCCATACATGAATTTGATTTATTTTTTTTAGTATGCAGACTCACTTATCAACCATATTAACTGTATTTTAGTCCACAAAATAGCTTTTACTCCCCAAACTAAAAATATTCCTAAATCGGAGATTACAGAACAACAAAAAAAAAAAAATTAATTAAAGGAGATATCCTATCTCCTAGAACTGGAAGGGACCTTGAAAGGTCATCGAGTCCAGCCCCCTGCCTTCACTAGCAGGACCAAGTACTGATTTTGCCCCAGATCCCTAAGTGGCCCCCTCAAGGATTGAACTCACAACCCTGGGTTTAGCAGGCCAATGCTCAAACCACTGAGCTATCCCTCCCCCCCGACTAAACAAATTTAGTCAGTCAGTTACAAGTGCAAAAAATAGACTGGGAACCCAGAAAGCACCGTACAATATTATCAAAATTAATGAACTTTATTACATAACCTTGAGCAAAATTGTTTACTTTTCTCCATAAAAAGGAGAAGTTTTGTTCAGAACTCTGTCAAAAAGTAAGACCCTCAGCACATTAGCTATGAAATATAATTAAATGTATTTTCAAGTATACTCATCTTTTCTTAGGCTACTATTGTTGGTGACTATTGTTCTAAAAAAATTAAAAAATTACATGGACAGTGTAACAAGTCCTTAAAGATTATGAAAACAGGCTAGAAACTGGTTAACTCTTGACTATAAACTTAAAAATTACATAGTAAAGTAATACTAATTTAACAATCAGAAGGCAAAGTAATTTAAAAACTTGTTAGCACAGTTTGACATTAGGGTCCCAACCACTGCAAATGACATCACTTTTTTTTTAAAGCAAAATTCCCATCAGCAGCAGTATCTACAGTATCTACATCTAACTGTAATATATCTATTTTCAAATACATTTCAGTTCAATGTAATGAAAAGTGTTACTCTTTTGGAAATTTCAGGCTGCTAGGTTACGTCAGATTAAACTAGAAGGTCATACACTTCATTGCTTATGTAGGTGGAACTGTACATCTAGCAGGGTCCTTCGCCTCCACTATGACCAGGCCCCTCACCCCTGTGTCGCCATTTGGTCATTCAGAATACAGGGGTAAGAGTCATGGTAAGGGGCGTGCTGGCCAGATCAGGGGATGAAAGGCTTCCAAGCATCCTGATTTCCACTAAAATCAGGCCCAGTATCTCCTTTTGGTGCTCTAGGCAAAGGAAGTTCTCTAGTACCCTAACCCCATCCTCATCCCTAACCCTGAGATCCCAACCTCATGCTCATCTCCACAGAAACTTTACTTCCCTCCCCACTGTCCTCTATGAGGTCGGTGTGTCACCGCTGTATCTTGAATTTAGTGAGCCTGATTTTAGTGGCTCTTCCAATTTTCCCCGAAATCAATAGGGTTCTTTCTGCCCATTGATATCAAAACATTTCCCTGAATGTTTACAATTGATTAGCTGCAGTTTTCAAAAGTTATCACATTACATACATACAGGCAGAAATGCCATCAAGTTGAGTGGTGGACCTCAATTCATTTGTCCTATTATCCCGATTCCTTGGTCAACCCACAGGTCTAGTCAAATGGTCATGCACATGTTTAATGATATTTTACAAAAAGGGTTCTGAATACTTACAGGTCATAATGAAATACTACATTAGTGTAAATACTATTAATAGGAACATTAACACACTATCCAGTTATTCTATTAGCATTTGCATGAGAAAAATATTGATTTTAATAGTGAATACAGCACACTGGATTCAAAGGTCTTGAGGAGCAGCCATAAAATTCAGATAAACATGTTTAGGATAAAAATGTGAGTTAACAAGCAGGTTTTTAAAAGAGTACTCTCAGTTCTGGAGCACAATCTTCTGAAACCCTGCTAGTAAGTTCCTCTGCTTTGAGCAAGCTATTGAACACCAGCTAACTGTAGTGCAGTCCCTTTAAAAACCAGCTGACACTGCAGGATGATTTTGCATCTCATCCAGTACCACCTGCGGGACATACACCCCTGGCTTCCTGAATTCTATTTAACTCATGTTTGGGTATTGTACACTAAAGAGTGATAACATGCTATTAACTTTGTTTATGACAAATTGTTTACATAATCAACATGGGCAGAGCTTGAAAAATCTACTTATGATTAAAGAGTAGAAAATTCCCTTCATAAGTGGGGGGTGAGGCAAAGAAGCACTCCAACCAATAATTTCTGTAAAATTTAAAGATTGTCTTCACTATGACAAGTGACGGTCAAAGACAGACATTGTAGCATTCAATATCTACTCTCACTCCATGATTCTAGTCCAAAAGACAGCTCAATATAAAAGCAAAGATATGTTCTTCCAACTGCTAACAATAAGAATTCAACCTGGGATCTGAAAATTAAGCATGGTTCCTTCTGGCTCATAACAATGGAAAATTCTGAAATCAGAGCAGAGATCCTAATCCGGCAAACTCGTAAAGTCTGTCTATATGAGAAAGCTTTATCAGTTATACCAACATAATTATACCAACCATGTGAGGACACTTGTTCTGGAACATGCGTGGGTTTTTTGGTTAGCATACACCCTTTCTCAAATGCCAAATCAACCATAAAAAGGCACTCCCATACTAGAATAAGAGCATCTACTTTATACCAGGGCTTTATAACAGTATCAATTTAAAATTCACACCTCAGGTTATAGCCAAAAAATGTTAGCATGTAGACACGGCCTAACTTTATTCGTGCAAGTAGTTCCCTTATGCTCACCAACTGCACTCTGATTTCAATAGGACTACTCATATGAATCAAGTTAAGTGCATGTGTTGGCAGGAACATTATTGGTTCTGTTCATTAACAATTCTGTTGCTGCTGCACAAGTCACAGTAGAAGCTACCTCACTCTTTCGTAGCTATATTGGTCCTGCAGTGCTAACAGGAGCAAAAAGCAGCAATGTGCTATTTTTAGTCACTTTTCCAGAGTAGAACTGAATTTTAAGCTTCTATCTGCCAACCTGACAGGATGTCCCGGGATGTCCTGCTCATCCACCTGGGCACTAATGATATTGTCAGGTAGGCCCCTGCACAGTGACTGCACGGCTCTGGGAGCAAGGGTGATGTTCTTGTCCATCCTTCTGAGTTAGGCCCTAGGCAGGGACACCAACTCACCAATTTAGTGAGGAGGGCTTTAAATCAGGTTCAAAGGGGTCAAGTGATAAAAGCCCACAGGCAGGTATAAAAATGGTGACCTTAACAGAAGGGTCACAGGACCAACAAGAGGGAAACAGTGAGGGAATCACACAACATCTTGAACGTCTATACAGAAATACAAGGAGTAAGGGAAATAAACAGGACGAACTGGAAGTATTAGTACATAAGCCAAAATATTACTTAACTGGCATCATGAAGACTGGGTGGGATAAATCTCATGACTAGCATATTGGCATAGAGCAGGGATAGCCAACCTGTAGCTCCGGAGCCACATGCGGCTCTTCAGAAGTTAATATGCAACTTCTTGTATAGGCACCTACTCTGGGGCTGGAGCCACCAGCACCAACTTTCCAATGTGCCAGGGGGTGCTCGCAGCTCAACCCCTGGCTCTGCCATAGGCCCTGCCCCCACTCCACCCCTTCCCCCCCCCCCGGGGCCTGCTGTACTCTCGCTCCTCCCCCCCCCCCGAGCCTCCTGCATGCCACAAACCAGCTGATTGGGAGGTGTGGAGAGGGAGGGGGAGGTGCTGATCGGCAGAGCTGCCAGTGGGTGGGAGGCGCTGGGAGCGGGGTGGAGAGCTGACGGGGGGCTGCTGACATATTACTGTGGCTCTTTGGCAACGTACATTGGTAAATTCTGGCTCCTTCTCAGGCTCAGGTTGGCCAACCCTGGCATAGAGAATTATTCCGTGTTCAGAAAGAACAGGCAGGGGGGAAAAGGAGGTGGTGTTGGGTTATACACCAAGAATACAGACATTTGTTGTGAGATCCAGAAGAAGGTAAGAGGCAGACCAGTTGAAAGTCTCTGGGTGAAGAAGCAATATCCTGGTAGGGGTCTACTACAGACCACCAAATCAGGTGGAGGAAGTGGATGAGGCATTTCTAGAACAAACAACAGAAATATCCAAAACACAAGTCCTAGTAGTAATGGGGAACTTTACCCAGACATCTGTTGGAAAAGTAACATGGCAAAACAAAAGATGTCCAATAAGTCATAGGAATATATTGGGGAAAACTTCTTGTTTCAGAAGTAACCGGGGGTGGGTGGGGGTGGAACAGCCAGTTTAGACTTGATTCCGACTAACAGGGAGGAACTGGTTGCAAATATGAAGGCTGAAGGCAATTTGGATTAAAGTGATCACGAAACGATAAATTTCATGATTCTAAGGGCAGGTCTACATTACCGCTTAAGTCGATATAAAAAGTCACCCCCCTGAGTAACACAAATTACAGCAACCTAGGCGCTGTCCTTACTGGCGCTATGTTGGCAGGAGACTGTCTCCCACTGACATTACCTCATCTCTGTGAGAGGTGGAAGCTATTATGCCGATAGGAGAGAGCTCTCCCGTCGGCATAGAGCATCTTCACCAGGCATGCTACAGCAGCGCAGCTGTGCCAATGTAGTGCTTCTAGTATAGACTAGCCCTAAGAATAAACAATGAGTGAGAGCAGAATAAGGATAATGGACTTCAAAAAAGCAGACTATAACAAACTCAGGGAACTGATAGGTAAGTCCCATGGGAAGAAAACCTAAGGGAAAAAAAGTACAGGAGAGCTGGCAGTTCCTGAAAATGACAATATTAAAGGTGCAACAGAAAACTATCCTGATGCGAAGGGAAGATAGGAAAAATAGTAAGAAGCGAATATGGTTGCATCAGGATCTGAAAATCAAAAAAGAATCCTACAAAAAGAAGAAACAGACAAATTATTGCAGTTGAATATAAAAGAATATCACAAGCATGTAGGGACAAAAACAAAATGAGTTACAACTACCCAGGGACATAAAGGGCAATAAGAAGAGGTTCTGTAAATACATTAGGAGCAAGAGAAAAACTAAATAAAATGTAGGTCCTCTATTTAGCAGAAAGAAGAGCTAACAACAAACAGCAAGAAGGCTGAGGTATATGATGCCTATTTGGCTTCGGTCTTCACTAAAAAGGTTAACGAAGACCAGATACTCAACACAATTAGTATGAACAACAAAAGGGAAAGAATTCAAGCCAAAATAGGGAAAGAACACGTTAAAGAATATTTAGCTGAGTTAGATGTACTTAAGTAGGCAGGACCAAATGAAATTCATCCTACGGTGCTTAATGAATGAGCTGAAACAATGTCTGAACTGTTAGCAATTATCTTTGTTAATTCAGGGAGGACGGAGTGAGGTCCCAGAGGACTAGAGAAGGGCAAGTCTAGTACCTATCTTTAAAGAGGGGAACAAAGAGAACCAGGGGAATTATAGACCAGTCAGCCTAACTTCAATACCTGGAAAGATACTGAATTAATTATTAAACAATCAATTTGGAAACACCTAAAGGATAAACAGTGTAATAAGCAATAGCCAACATGAATTTGTCAAGAAGAAATCATGCCAAACCAACCTAATTTCCTTACTAAATAGGGTTGCTGGCCTAGCGGATAAGGGGAAGCTGTAGATGCGATATATCTTGATTTCAGTAAGACTTTTGACACAGTCTCCACGATGTTCTCATAAGCCAACTAGGGGAAGTGTCGTCTAGATGAAAATAATACGTGGCGGGTGAACAGCTAGTTGAAAGACCATACTCAAAGGGTCATTATCAATGGTATGTTCTCAAACTGGGTCTGAAATTAACAAGATGAAATTCAATAAAGACAACTGAAAAGAACCACAAGAACTGGGAAGAAAAAATTAAATGCAAAACTGCAAAATAGAGAATAACTGGCTAGAAAGTAGGACTACTGAAAAGGATCGGAGGGTTACAGTGGATCACAAATTAAATATGAGCTAACAATGTGATACAGTTACAAAACACTAATATTCTGGGTTGTATTAACAGGGGTGTCATTTGCAAGACACAGGAGATAATTGTCCGACTCTACTCAGTGCTGGTAAGGCCTCAGCTGGAATACTGTGTCCAGTTCTGGGCATGACACTTTAAGAAAGATGTGGCCACACTGGAGTCCAGAGAAGAGCAATTAATATAATAAAAGTTTAGAAAACATGACCTATGAGGAACTGTCAAAAAACTGAGCAAATTTAGTTTTCAGAAAAGATGCCTGGGGGGCACCTGATAACAGTCTTCAAATGTGTTAAAGGCTGTTATAAAGAGAACAGTGATCAAAATTGTTCTCTATGTTCACTGAAGGTAGGACAAGAAGTAATGGGCTTAATCATCGGCAAGGAAGATTTAGGTTAGATATTAGGAAAAACTTTGTAACTATAAGGATAGTTAAGTACTGGGATAGGCTTCCAAGGGATGTTGTAGAATCCCCATCATGGGAGGCTTTAAAGAACAGGTTAGACAGACACCTGTCAGGGGCGGTCTAGGTAATCTGGTCTTGCATCAGCACAGAGGGCTGGACTAGATGACCTCTCTACATCCTTCCAGCCTTACATTTCAATATAACATTTCTATCAATGATGATTGAAAATGTTATGGTAGTCCAAATATGAACAAATATATAAGTAATGCAGTGCTGTCTCTCTGAGCCTGAAGACAATATGAGCCAGTGCTTTGGCAGCTGCTCATAACTTCCCCAGTTAAGTTAACTCCGGTCAGTTTCACAATTGCTATTTAGAAACTGTGGGCAAGATTCATCAGGATGCTATGAGCAGAGGCAAACACTGAAGCTATTCACTGGGCAACAGAACCGTAAAAGCGTAAGGGAGGTATACAGTACTAGAGACCTCACATTCCTTACAGCAGTTACTTTCCCCTTTCCTCTATATCCCCCCACCAAAAAAAACAGAAGCCTCCAAGAAGGAACGGGGCAAAAAAGCTCTCTACCTTTCAGCAACCAGAGTGAGGAAGGTGATGTTTCAAGTTCATCACCTATGGATTGTCTATACTTGAAAGATATTGCAGATTAAGGTAGAATGTGAATTTAAAGCACAATAGCTTTTCTGAAATAGCTACCCATGTGAACATTTATTCCAGAATAACCGTGTCCACATGGGGAGCTATTCCAGTTAGTTTCCTGGTGCAGCCAAGCCCCTACTAACTAGAGGCTGACACGAAACATTGGAACCAGGTAGAAAACCCGGTAACTTCCCAGTTGCTAGGAGGGAGCTGAGCTTCTCGCCAGCTCCTGGACCTTACTGGAAGTCCCATCACACCGTTTCTATCAGCCTGACTTATAGGTAACTAGTAAATGGTTAAAGTTAGATACAGAAACTATATTACCATTGTGCGTTTTCATGTAATAATGAAAAGCCTAAATTGGATTTGCTAGAGGCAGCACTTCTTGTCAATGGTAGACAAGAAATACTATTTATTTTTAGATATATAAGGAATAAACTTGAAAAACTAAGTGAAGTAGTCTCTGTGGCTGATGTGGGGGCAGGGAGACACGGGCAGAGACTGTTTGGGAAAAAAAATCAAGACCTTCTTTTCAAGAGCTAGAGACATCTTTCATCCACTGTACTACCACTACTGGCACTAGGAGAAGCTAGCTCAGGGGTCGGCAACCTTTCAGAAGTGGTGTGCCGAGTCTTCATTTATTCACTCTAATTTAAGGTTTCGCGTGCCAGTAATACATTTTAACGTTTTTAGAAGATCTCTTTCTATAAGTCTATTATATATAACTAAACTATTGTTGTATGTAAAGTAAATAAGGCTTTTAAAATTTTTAAGAAGCTTCATTTAAAATTAAATTAAAATGCAGAGCCCCCCAGACTGGTGGCCAGGACCCGGGCAGTGGGAGTGCCACTGAAAATCAGCTCGCATGCCGCCTTCGGCACCCGTGCCATAGGTTGCCTACCCCTGAGCTAGCTTATTCCTCCATCGAAAGTACTCTCCCTTTACTGGCTCCTCAGCCAGCCTCCATAACTTGTCCAGAGAAAAAGAACCAAGAACGAAAGTAAATCTTGTCATTAAAACAATATGCCAGCTCTTGATAGTGCTAGTAGCTCCTACACTGAGTAAAGGTGCTGTTTCTCTAGAACAGTCTGTAGTTTTTCACCCTCCTCTCCATTTTCATCAGTTCTCATTTCCTGTGTTTGTCTAATTTAGATTGCAAACTCCTCAATGCTGGGACTCTGTCTTACTTCTGTAAAGCATATACATCTATAACACTACATAAAAATATTAGATCAGTGATGGGCAACCTGCAGCCCGACAGGGTAATCTGCTGGCGGGCCGTGAGACAGTTTGTTTACATTTACCGTCCACAGGCACAGCAGTCCGCAGCTTCCAGTGGCTGCGGTTCGCCGTTCCCTGACAACTGGAGCAGTGGGAAGCAGCGGCCAGTCCGTGCCACTTCTCGCAACTCCCATTGTCCGGGAACGGTGAACCGCGGCCACTGGAAGCTGCGAACAGCTGTGCCTGCGGACAATCAATGTAAACAAACTGTCTCACGGCCCACCAGAGGATTACCTTGACGGGCCGCATGTGGCCCATGGGCCGAAGGTTGCCCACCACTGTATTAGATCATAAGAGATTCAATGTGCCTGTTGAACTAAACCTGGTCCTCAAAGTGTCTCTCCAAGTGACCACCTTATTTTTCAACACATACTCCCCACTGAGATTCTTCCTCCTCCACAAGCTAAATCCTTAGAGATGGACAGGAGGGAAGGAGTGATTCAATTACCTGTTGCACTGCTCCAGCAAGACTACACTGAAATTATGTAAGATGCCTATTCTACTCGGCTCCCCATCAAAGCTACCTATCATATATGTCAAGTGGAAGAAAATTGGGCCTGTACCCTTATTTGCTTCTTCATGATGTTTAAAGGCAACCTACAAAAAATTTGCGCAAAATATATTTTTGTGATATTAGAAATTCTGAAAGTCTACCTTGTAAAACTAATGTGATGGAGAAGTAGTGAAATAACATCACAAGAGAATAGACTGAAAGCTGAGCAACTGAGGCCTTTTCTAGATTAAGATTTAAAGTGTGATATTAGTTAACACATGCTAACACATTATAAAGTTATAGTGCAGACAAACTATACTGCCTTTAACAACTACTAAACTGTTCAAGTTAAAAGCTGTGAAAGCAGACGCAATGAGGTTTTAACTTGACCAGTTTAATACATATTAAACGCAGCTTGTGCCTTGTCTATATTAGAATTTTTAATTACATTTGTTAGCACAAAAGCCAACACGTGCTAACATAATACTCTAAATCCTAGTCTGAATAAAGGCAGAGAGAAGACAAGTCTTCCACTGTTTAAAACTCATTTTTGGTCATACCTGTTTAATTCAAATACACTAGGTTAAAAGGATGTCTGCTAAAAATTCAACATCCCACTCCTTTAGTTCAGGTGTGAGAACTCAAAATAAACTAATAGGCAAGAACAAAAAATATTTTTTTTAAAAGCATTCCAGGTCCTCACACAAAATAAGCAAAAGAGAGCACAAAATCAATTTAAAAAAAATCCTTGGCCCATCAACTTTAAGCCAGGAAGTAAAAGCAGGTCCGGGGGGAAGGGGAGGGGGAATTATCTTAAAGATACACCCAAATTAGCATTTCTAGACCAAAAAACAGGGCATTAGATATGAAAAGTATGGCTAGGAAATATACATTTTATATATCTTTCATTCACCTCAGATTGAAAATTGGCCTGTATCTTATTGTAAAGATCTATGAATTGCAGAAGAAATTGAGTATTTGCCACATCCTCTTCTTAAACTGCCTCTGGCTGGCTCCCACTTAGCTAGGCCCAGAATGCATTCTGGGAAGAACATAAATGGAAAACTCTGTATGTTCTCTCTCCAAAATGCAATATGGGAGCAAATGCCATTTGGTGGCATTTATAGGGAAACAGATTGAGTGCCAGTTTTCATGTTCAGCTAAAGCTCAGCACACCACTCCAAGAAGGCTTAAGTGCAGATAAGATCAGCAACTTCTCCTTGATGCAAGACAATTTTATTTTAAAAGTAACACATTTTAGCTATATGATTTGTGACAACCATTTTTTTTTTAAGTCTGAGATTCAGATTGTCAATGCACAACTCACTTTATTTAAAAAAAAAAAAAAAAAAGTTACCTAGCCTCAGCAGTTTCCTCCCTGGACCAGTAATATCTAGTCATCCCTCCATTCTCCTCCTCATATTGAATGTTTTCACACTACAGCTGAAAAAAAAGTTTACTCAGACTTTGAAAAATCAAGCCAAGGTATTCCCAATACAAGTATCCAGAATCCGTTTGCCATTATATTAAACATCCACAATTACATAAATGAACTATGTATTCAGAATACCAGCAGAAAGTGTGTAATGTAAACAGTGATTACTGTATATATGTATTGATAGTTTAACTACTAGTAATAGCTGAATACTGGAAAAGAGGCAATACTCTCTTACATGTTTAATTTAAAAGATGAAGGAATCCTACAAAAGTAAGGGTTGTATCAAAATTCAGTCAACTGGGGGAGTATGTATTGTAATTTTTTAAATCTTCAACGCACTAAATACCTCCAGCACATATATTAATTAACCAGGAATTGAAAACAAAATTGCTCCCTGGTCCCAAGCTTTTTTATAAGAAAAGTCAAAGATTGGACTATGTTTATATCACTGTTGCATATATTAAGGTTTCTCTTTTCTAAATAATGCCAGGGCAAAATTTGGAGTGTTCAGTGAGTGCTTTCTAATACAAAGGCATATGCAATCAACTTTAAGCTGTATTGTTCAGAGAAAGTAAACACTATGGGCTATTCTAATTTCAGCATACGAATACACAGCTGACCACTCAGGATCACTTCTAATTTAGTATTTGGGTTCTGTAATCATTGTGCACTAGAACTCACATTGAAATCAATTTGAGTATCACATTGCACAACAGCTCTAGAAATTAGGCTTTAAGATTTTCTGGAGAATAGTTTATTTTGAGTTGCATAATAACAACATTGTTAGCACACTACATTCAAAAGCACATCAACTACAGCAATACTAAACATGTTTTCTGTAAGGAACACAAATCCTCAGGAAGTTACTAGCATCTTGGTTTTCCGAACATGAATGTGCCTGATCTGTACAGAGTCTAAAACCATCAGTTTTCAGAGTCAAACTGCACATTAATATTTCACAGGCATACAACATGCCTCATCATCCTTCTGAGTATGATAGTGACGACACAGCCATCAAAACCTATCTGGCTGACAGTTACCAATAAAGATCTACAGACACAGTGAAAACAGCTCTGATACAATCACTATCAATCCTATTACACAGTCCCTGGAAATAAACTGAAAGTTCTTTATCACTTCCCTAAAAGAAGTCAGTTTCTTTTCCCAATTACTGTACATCCCTGTTTCAGGGACGATTACATCTGATAAACAGGGCATCAGATAACTGGGATATCAGGGGGTGGGAGGGTTAAAGCCCTGCACACCCGGGTGACATAACCTGGTATAAAAGGAAGCCCCTGGATTAAGGAAATCTAGGAAAATAGGCTTTTACTTGCATTCATTTAAAAAAAACGTATCATTCTCTGCAGTATCAGTCACACGCCGACCAGGGAGCTAAATGAAATGCACCGAGTCATTACCCGCCCCTCCTGTCTCTGCCCCACCGCCTTTCAGACCCCATGGGAAAGCATCTCCCCAGTGCCCCTGCCGCGAAATACAGGGATCACCAGCTGTGTCAGTAGGGAGCCGCCGCCCCCCACCCGCGCGCGGCCCGCCTTGGTATTAGGATCCCCTGAACCTCCCTTTTGGGCCAGACCAACCCCAGGCTGGGTGGGGGAGGGGGCGCTTTACCCGGGGGTTTCCCGGCCTTGCCCAGGCAGCTCGCTCGCTGCCCAGCCGCACTTCCTACCCCTTCCAGGCCGGGCCTCTGGGTCCTTCTCCCCGGCCCCCGCCCCACCAGACTCCCGCTGCCCGCGGCGGGGGAGGATTCCCCGAGTCCCCGCGCTGTTGAGTCCCTCATCCCCGGGAGGCGCCGTTACCCTCCCTCTCTGCCGAGAGGCTGGGACAGACCCTCCCCCAGCCGCGGGAGGAGGAGGGGCAGGCGGGCACACCGCCGGGGAAGGGGGGAGCCTCTGACCTCCTCGCTCTTCAACACCTCCTTGAACTCCCGCTTGATCCTCTGCACCGCGATGTTGGCCATCTCCGCAGCCGGCACCCACTCGCCGCTGCCTCCGAGCCGGGCCCAGCGAGCTCCGCCGCTCCCGCTGGATAATTCCCGGCCCCACCAAAATGGCGCCCGCGCCGAGCATGCGCGCTGCGGCCCCCGGCGCCGCTGCTCAGGCGGGGCCACGGCAGCGTGTGCGGCGGAGATGCAGGGAGCAGAGCGGAGCGGCCCCTGAGCTAGAGCGGGAACTAGCGGGCGGGGGCGCGCTGGGGTCTGCTGGTGGGGGGAAGGGACTGCGAGAGGCTGCCCCCCCCGTCCCTGAGGGGAGGCTAGTCCCCCCTCCCCCGCCGGTCCTGAGGAAACACCAGTCTCCCCGCTCCCTCTGCCGCCTGGTCTCCGGCCCTATCACACGAGGAACCGCTTTCAATGCAGAGCTCGGGGCTCAGCTAGAGCGCGACGTCCCTGCGGTGACACCTCCTCACAATCCACGGGTCAGAGCTAGGGTCGCTGTGTTGTGATGAAGCAGCTGTGTCATCCCTACTTAGGTGTTGTACACAAATCCCTTCAGCCATTTCGGGGGGCCTTTCGCGCTCGCCTGGGAAAGGGGTGGGCTAACATGTGTCCTAGCTTCCCCTCAGAGCCTGGCGTGGACGGGGCGAGGTAGACGCGAGGCTGAGCGGGCTCGAGGCTCGCCGCCCCTTGTTACTGGAGCGCTGGGGAAGAAGGACTCGGGAGGCTACAGCGAGGAATGCTGGGGAAGGACCATTTAACGCCCTGCCCTCCGAACAGAGATTGTGACCCCCAGGGGGCCGCCTTCCAGGGAGAGCTCAGGGGAGATGCCTGACCTGTGGTGGAGGCTCTCTGGAAGAAGTAGGAATGGTGTATGGGCCTTTCCAGGGAAGGGGAGGCCTGTAGGTCCCTCTACAAAAATAACCATGCCCTGAAAACCTGCCTGGCTTGCCTATAGAACCCTGTGAAAGAGGGGCTTTGGGGACTCAGCCCATGATTTTGAGCGGAGCTGGTAACCCCAGAGAAACCTGTATTTTGTTTACTTCTGTTGGTTTTGCTACAAGACTCCAGGAAGACAGAGTAAGGGACGAACATGCCAGTCCAGTCGATGCCTCAGAAGGGGTGGACTGTGTTTTTTGGCCAGAGGGCTAAATTAATATGCTGACAAAGGGGATAGAGCAGGAGCTGATGCAGTGGCTACACCTGATGATAGAAAGGTAGGCCACTGTTATAACAACAAAATATGAGGGTAGGTCTGGAGAACAGCCCACCTAAGATGTGATCTCACTCTTAGGAGTGTTGTTCACATGGGTATTAAAGTCTCCCAAGGAAATGAATGAGTTTCACAGAATAAGTTGGACAGCAACTCTTTTAGTAGTATAGGAAGCCAAGGACAGATATGTCACTTCCTGGATGATGCACAATGTGAATGTTGTACCCTGACAATTAGAGAATGATTCTCTAGTCTCAGTGATGCTACAAGGAATGGTTTCTTTAGAACTGACTCCAAACTCACTCATAACATGGCCGTCATCTGTGTGTGCTTTTATTTTTTTGTTTCCAGCAGCACACACAATGTGTTCAGTACTGCACAAAAACTAAAGGCACAGTCCCTGTTGATGAAAGTGTGGGCAGCAAAATACTTGTTAAATATGGTTTCTTTTTGTGTGCTCTCTTCCTCTGTGATGTGCATGACTGATGCATAGCATAATGGTCTGTTTTCTTCAAGCTGTATTGCACCAAGTGCATTCTTAGATGCATCTGTTTATAGAGTCAGCTCTTTTTTAAGATCAAATACCTTGCTTTTGACACAATAGGAGAATGGTATTTTACAAAACAAGCTTTTAGTTTTTACTTTGCAGGAGGAGGATCTTGCAGTTAAGACACTGGCCTGATAGGAAATCTGGCTTGATTCCTTTCTGTCTCAGACTTCTTGTGTGACTTTGGGCAAGTATCTTCATGACTCAGTTCCCCATCTATAAAATGAGGATAATAATGCTTCTCTACCTCACTAGTGTCTTGTGAAGATAAATTAATGAATGTTTATGAAGTGCTAGGGTACTACCTAGATGAGTGCAATAGAAAAGCCTTTAAATAAACTAAATTAGCATCCCTGTTTTAAATGCATCTGCCTTTTCCCATCAATCCACAGTAGTAAGAAGCTGCATTTTTAATTTTCAGACTTTGCTCTGTAGGGAGCAGAGAAAACATTAACTCCACAAGTTGTCTGAAGTCTTTCTGTTTTTCCCATGAGATTGCCAGTACTTTCTGGGTGCTGGAAATCCAGTAATATCCATAATAATGTAAATGGCAGTGGATTTTGTCTGTTTTGTGTATGGAACTCCCATTTCCATTTGATAATGTACAATTCCCATAGTGTAAACAAACTGATCAAATTAATTCAGATTACTATAGCACCTTTTTATAACAGCCTCCATTTAATTTGCTGCACTCCTTATCCCTATTTTCCTCATCTTCCCCCATCCTTTATTCATTCTCCCTCTCATCTCTACTCCAGACTCACCTGAGTCTCACCATATGCTTTTCCTGTTCCTGCTCTCAGTTCTCCTAAAGGGGAAATAGGAAAGAATAAAGATGCTGAATTTAGTGGCATTCTGAAGGTTTGGTTGTGCTAAGGTTATTGCAAGACGGGAATTTGTAGGATTAAATTATGGCTTTTCTGACTACCTGTTTTTAATGCCTTGTCCCTTCAATTTTCCCATTTTATTCTAGTCAGATTAATGGGAATTTTGCTATTATGACTTCTTAGGGTTAATTTAGAATTATTCAAGTTCTTCCTTGGGTTCAGAACATGAAAAAATGCATTTTTATGACAACTTTCCAGTGTGCAACTTTAGGCCCTGATCCTACAAATGTTTGTGCACAGGCTTAATTTCAAATACATGAGTAGTTTCATTGGAAATAAAGTTAAATACATGAATAAATGTTTGCAGAATTGGGTTATTAAGGACTCAGTTTTCCAGTAGAGTCTGCATGGATGTCCACTCACAAGTCAGTACGTTTAAAGGCCATCTATGTGTATTCCTTTGCAAGCTTAGCCCTTAAAATGTTATTTCCACTTTTCTAATCTCACTAATACAAAGTTGTTGAAAACAGCTTAACATTTCTTCTCTTCCTTCTGACACTTTCGGGGTTAAGTGATAAGTAAAGGCAACCTTCAAAGGATTTATTTTAAAAAATCTGTTTGCCCTTTTTTGCTTCTTTATGATATATAGTGAGGCCTGACATCCCCCCCCCACCCCTTCTTGATTTTTAGCTTGGAAATATCAGAAATGTCAAATCCTTTTTCCCTGGTTTTGTTAGCAGACTTCCTGTAAGAGGGAGGGATGCCGCAGGAGATACATACTGGGACTTCACACACTTTAGTAGAAGGAAGAAGTGTTGACTCTGTAATGAAGACATAGAACAGATCTAGGCTACAAATTTTTGCCAGCATAGCTATGTTGTTCAGGGGTCTGATGAGATGTGACTTGTGACTGACATGGCTATGCTGGTAATGTAAACAGTTATACCTGTAAAACTGTGTTTTTGACAGTATAGCTTATTTCACTTGTGGAGGGGGAAGCTGGAATAAACTATACTGGCAAAAGCACAGCTTGGCAGTATAAGCTGCATCCACACTAAGTGCATTGCTGATGTAAGTATCAGGCACTCCGAATGTAGACCTAGCCATGGTTTGATTTTTATATTGTTAGTCCTTGTGAGCCATCCAGAGATGGAATAGTATTACTGGCCACAGTAGGGCTTTTATACAGCATGGTATGTTCATTTTATATCAAAAGTTATTTAAAATCTTTATTAAAAACAAATGATAAAACACAAAATCCAAGATGGATGCAGAATCCTCAAGCTCTTCTTTATAATCCTTATCCCCCATCCTCTTCCTCTCTTTTTGTTACCCCTCATCTTCTCTTTTTTATATACATTAAGCTCTTTAGGCCAGAGGCTGCCTTCTTATTTGTGTGTAAAACATCTAGCACATTTTTGGGTACTGTAAAAATAGTAATTTACAATAACCATGCAGTCAAGTCTATCAAATGGAGTTCCTCCTATGGCAGCTTCTGTTTCAGATAAATCTTAATCAGGTTGGCAACTTTGTGACTCAAGTGATTCAAAGATCTAGAGTCAATAGAGTATTAGCTTTATCACAAAAATAACTGGTTCTACAAGTCTACCCAGTTTAAGCTGTCATCAGAACTTTCCTGTTGTTCCTCCTATAGGTTGCAATGTCCTGGTTTGTGTACAAGTGTAACACTGCCCTCTACCGGATGGAATATGTCAGATGTGCCTGCTCATGTAAAACAGATCCTTCTATTGACTGAGCTAAAGTATCACTGCTACTACTAAGCCATCCAGTCTGTTTTGTGAGACAATTCAGAGAGAACTACAGGAGTCTTGCAGTCGGAGAAAAATCAAAAGAAAATGGATTATTTGATTTTCACCATATGGAGGTGTACCATACTGTACTACCAGCTACACTTATTCTAAATAGTATCTATTTCCTGTCCTTACTAGCTTGATTATATATTCATACAAATATGGTTAGTGTATAATTGATATGATGAGCCAAATTCACCTGGTGAACTCAATTGACTGAGTCTAGTTACACAAGAGATTAATTTAGCCACTGAGTTTACACCAAATAACAACCTGCAACTTAAACAGCAAATTATAGTAAATTCTTTGCATAAGGATTATTTATAACTCATTTACTAGGATGAATAATAGTAGCACACTGCTACTATTTACATGTTGAGCATAACTGCAAGTTTTTATTAGAAAATGCACTCTCATCTAGATCTTTCATCATTTGGCTACCTCCCTGACTTTAGCTTCTAAATCAATCTGTCACACATGAAAACCAACAATATCAAGCAGCATTATTGTTTTCTTAAAGGTTTATTTTCCTGCCATTCGGGGGGATAGAAAGTGACTCCTACCATTGTAACAGAAATTACGGATACTGACTTCTTTCTACCAACAATATGACCAAAAAAAGACAGCTGCCTTCTTAGGGATCCTTTAAGAAGTCAAAGCAAACTTTAAATATTAATGATACATTTCAGGACCTGAAAGAACTAAAAGTTGTATAGATACTGAAGTAATGATGGGAGAGAAGTGAGGATTTGGCCATTATCACAAAACATAAATTCACCATAATCCATTGGTGCTGTATTACATACCATTTGGAAACATTATTCACCACTGTGAGATAAGTATTTGTACTGGTATAAGTATTTTCTGCATTGCTAGTATTACCATCTAATAATTTTTAAAACTTACATAGTGTGTTACATTTTCAACGCCTTGTGATGTTTAATACGTTAATGTTACAATCTCCCTATGGGATACATAGGTGGTCTCATTTTATCCCCTCCTAGCATCCTTTAGTAGAGTCCAGTAGGATGCATTGGGGGTGTGACTTGAAAGCACTGTGCTCAGACAATCCCTGCTCCTTCTAAAGCATGTGAAGTCACAAAATATATCTCTTGAGACATCCCTTCCTCTCACAATAAGTCCTTAGGGGTGCTCTGTTTTGCTGTCTTGCCCTGTTGTTAATGATGTTGCGTATGTCCTCTTCCCCTGCTGGTACTGCTTCCTCACACCAGAAAAGCTAGCTCAGAGAAGTTAAGAGCCTAGTTTTGCAAGGCATGGAATTGAAGATGCTCAATACCTCACATGATTAGGCCTCAAATGATTTGCCAAATGTCACACACTAAGTCAGCAGCAGAGCCAGGGTTAGAAATAAGGAATATCTGGCTCTTTGCTTTATGATTGTTCCATTACATCACCTTACTTCTCTGTTTAAAAATAACTTTTTGTATTTTCGAATTGCCCTGAAGCGTGCTGTCTGCCTTACAAAGCAAGTAAAGACATGGTCCCTGGTTAACAGGACACAATTAGTTAGGGTAATAAGAGAGGGGAGGGAAGGACAAGGATGAGAATTATAAGATGATATGGCTATTCAGTCAGGCACAGGGGTCATGGATCAGTGTTTACATCGCACTCCCCATCAGTACCTGGCCCAAGCTGGGGCTGCTAATGATCCAACTAGCGGACCAGATTCAGTGATGAATCCTAGTCACATGCCACCTGAGGCACATTGCACATCCGCTAAGAAGAAGAAATCAGGCAAATACACATCTTAACGGTTCTGTTGTTGGTTTTTGTTTACCTTTCCTGCCCCTCATCCATCATAAGCAAAATGGCAGAAGTGATTTTTTTAGGAGGGATTGAAATGAAATTAGGGAGGTAGGGTGATCAGATGTCCTGATTTTATAGGGACAGTCCTGATATTTGGGGCTTTTTCTTATATAGTCACCAATTGCCCCCTACCAGATTTTTCACACTTGCTATCTGGTCACCCTAGAGGGAGGTGACTTAGCCAACAGGTTTGGAGGGCAGTATTTGGGCATAAGGGACAGCCTGAAAGAAGACACAAAGACATTTGTAAGAGAAAGGATATCAAGGCTGAAATCAATTAGTGTGGGAGTGATGTGCAAAGGACCCACAAATCATAAATGTAGGTAGGGGTTGTGCCATATCATCCTTGAAGACTAGAAGTTAGAATTTAATGTGCAGTGTAGTGGGTAGCCCGTGATGTCTCTCACTGAGGAGAGTGACACAATGGAAAAGACAGATGGTTTGGCAGCAGTATTTTGGATGATCTGGTTGGGGTTGAAGTTAGGGTGCATTACAGAGTGCTGTAGAGTAAGAATGTGGATGTGGGACTGGAATAGCAAATGATGCTATAGTTCAGAATTGAAGAGCATTGGTAGATCTGCCTGGGAATCCAGAGAAAAGAATCTGTTTTCAGACAATAGATGCAATCACAACATAGTCACATTCACACAACACTGGAACTAGATCCCTGGTCCATCAGCAGCTAAATCAGATTTCTCTTCCTTAAACTTAAAGGAGAGCCATAAGTATATATTAACAGATGTAAGACACTGTGTATGCAACAGCAAAGAACTTCCCCCAGCAAAGAGTTTATAATTTAAAGGCATAAATAAGTACAATACAAATAGTAATGAACAGGCTGAGGGAACTGGGATTGTTTAGTCTCCAGAAGAGAAGAATGAGGGGGGATTTGATAGCACCCTTCAATTACCTGAAGAGGGGTTCCAAAGAGGATGGAACTCGGCTGTTCTCAATGGTGGCAGATGACAGAACAAGGAGCAATGGTCTCAAGTTGCAGTGGGGGAGGTCTAGGTTGGATATTAGGAAACACTATTTCACTAGGAGGGTGGTGAAGCACTGGAATGCGTTACCTAGGGAGGTGGTGGAGTCTCCTTCCTTGGAGGTTTTTAAGGCCCGGCTTGACAAAGCCCTGGCTGGGATGATTTAGTTGGGAATTGGTCCTGCTTTGAGCAGGGGGTTGGACTAGATGACTTCCTGAGGTCCCTTCCAACCCTGATATTCTATGATTCTATGAATGTGCAGGTAGACTTCACAGAATATGTGGGATTCTCAAGTGAATTGAAGGAAAAGCCAGTGTATTCCAGGGGATCGAACATCATCCAGTGTTGTGAAACCCTCTATGGGATTCTATATCCTGTAATGCACAAAGATCTGAATTAAAGATGTTGCCACAGTCCTAACTTAGAATTTTCCTTAAAAAATACTTTAAAAAATCTAGAAATGTACTCGTTTTGTTCAGTCTACTAATCTTTTAATGTTTTAAATTTCAGAAGCACTTCCCACTCTTAATTTAATTTTAAATTACAGCTGGCATTTCTGAGCCTGTTTCTAGTGGCAGCCATCTTGCTAAAAGGGCAATATAATCTGTGATGGTAGGAATCAATCTTCATCTGGTGTAAATCTTTTGTAATATCAAGTAAATCTTTTAGGTCTGCAATGTAAATTTACAAAAAAGTGGGAAAATGTATGTTGTTTTTTATAAATTAGTAAAGTCTTGGATCTTGTTGCTTGCATTAAGATTGGCTCATCCCGAAAGTGACATGGAGGAATCTAAAAAAAGTTGTTGGGAACACTGATTACATTTATGTATGTTAATAGTAGCCTAGAACATCTGTATTTTGGAAAATGGGACAGTCCTGTATAAAAACTCTCCATTGATCTTATTGTGTTGGCTAAACAGAGTAGTAATATAGGGCCAAATCATGAATTCTTTCTCAGGCAAAACTCTTGTTGAAATTAATGGGAGTTTTGTCTCAAAACAAACTAAAAACCTAGACAAGAATTCAGAATTTGACTACAGGGTTATTGGTTTTTGTTGTGGGTTTTGTTCTAACACTATATTAAGAATACATTTAGAATTTTGTGCGTATGTATCTGTCACATACATCTTCTAGTGCAGGGGTGGGCAAACTTTTTGGCCTGTGGGCCACATCTGGATGGGGAAATTGCATGCAGAGCCATGAATGTAGGACTGGGGCAGGGGATTGGGGTGTGGGAGGGAGGGGGTGTGGGAAGGGTGTGGGAAGGGGTGCGGTGTGCAGGAAGGGGCTCAGGGCAAGGGGTTGGGACAGAAGAGGGGTGCGGGGTGTATGAGGGGGCTCAGGGAAGGGGGTTGGGGTGCAGAAGGGGGTGCACAGTGCAGGAGGGGGCTCAGGGCAGTGGTGCAGAGAGGGGTGTGGAGTGCAGGAGGGGGCTCAGGGTTGGGGTGCAGCAGGGGGTTGGGGTGCAGGAGTTCGGGGTGCAGGCTCCGGCCCAGCGCTGCTTACCTGGAGCAGCTCCGGGGTGGCAGTGGTGTGCACCGGGACCAGGGCAGGCTCCTTGCCTGCCTGTCTGCCCTGGCCCCGGCCCCAGCCCTGCGCCGCTCCAGGAAGCAGATGGCAAACGAGGCCCCTGGGGGAGGGAGGGCAGCGCGCGGCCAATGGGAGCTTCGGGGGAGGTACCCACAGGCAAGGGCAGCATGCGGAGCCCTCTGCTTCCCCTCCCCCAGGGGCCACAGGGACGTGGTGCCAGCCGCTTCTGGGAGCGGTGCAGGGCCCGCGGTGCCATGGGGGTGGCAATCCCACGGGACAGATCCAAAGCCCTGAGGGGCCAGATCCGGCCCGCAGGCCATAGTTTGCCCACCCCTGTTCTAGTGGCTGCTACTTGTGGCTGCAAACACAGTAAATAGCTTTACAGAAGAAATAGTGATATGTTGCAGTGTATTTTGTTTAAAGATTTTGAATGGTGCTTGGCACTGGGGCAACTTAAAACAACTGTTATTTTGTATCTGCAGTCAGAATTCACCCTTCAGAGCCTGAATTTTAGTGGAATTGAGTTCTATAGCTAAGAGCCAAATAACACAAAAAACATACAATCCACGAATCCTTTTGCAAGCTGAAAAACAGGGAATGTCCTGGTGAGTAAGAAAGCAGAACATCTTATACAAAGTGGGAGTTATGCCAAATAAGCCTTACACAGCAAGTACAAAAATATTAAAATGAACCCTTTACTAGATACAGAAGAAATTCTTTTAGCATAAAGATAGGACAGGCAGACTTAATCCATATAGCCAATATGACTTTTGAACCTTGTACGAATAGAAAAGAATTAACTGGAAAACCTACAGACAAAAATTACAATAGTTAGTTCTTGATGTGACAAAAGCATTGATTAAAATGTCAACCACCTTGTGGCCAGATATTTTCTGTCAAGTATTAGCAGTGTTGAAAGAGGAACTAGACTATGAGTTGTTTCAACTTCTCTGACCTTTGAAGGTAATATTACCCTCTGCATTAAAACTGTCTATTTCAAACAAAGCTCTTTTCAAATATAGTTTACTTATTTTTAGCCCATGTCTCTGACCACTTTCTTCCTGAGTCCTTTGGTTTATCACTGATTCAGTTCAAATATCTTATCCACATGTTCTCATGGTATCCCTTGTACATCCTGAAGACTTCTAACATATCCCCTCTTAAACACCTTTTCTCCAGTTAGAACAATCCTTGTTCTTATAGCATTGTTGCATAGGTTATCCTCCTAATCTCAGGATCCTGAAAGAGGCATCAGAGGAGATTACTAATCCAATAACAGGTTTTTAACAGTTACTTGAAGAGAGGGGAGATACCATGAAAGAATTGGAGATAAGCAAAAGAAAACATAATCCTAATCTTTGAGGAGAGACAATAGGGAGGAGCAAGTAACTGTCTCATCAGTGGCAGGCCAAATTGTAGGCATTAATTAGGGATGAGATCACAAATAGGATTTATATATTTCCATTTAAAACAATATTGCAAGTCTGGTGTTAAGATCAAGTCCTATCATTATTACTCCTGGGAGAATTCTGTGCCAAAAAATTTAAATTCTGCATACAATATTTTAAAATTTTGCTTTTTTTTTTTTGTCAAAACAATGCAATATAATCCAGCTAGTTTCAATTATTTTGGTAATTTATTTAAACTACAATACAATGGATGGAGAATGAGAGTGGGGAGCATTGGAGGAAATCATCAACCCCCCTCTGTCTAATAGTAATGTAGCTAGTATTGACCCTTTACTTCTAATTATTAGTCAACAAATAATATGCAGCTGTATGCTCAGTGTTACATCATAGGCAACTGAAGAGCAAGTGATGGCTGGGGACTCAAACTCACAATTTATACTGGCTACTGACCATCTCCCAAAAGGTCAGTAGTAAACCATTCATGGAGCATATTTTGTTAGGAAATTTTTTCAGTACAAAAATTTAGACCAATTCTAATCACTAAAGCACCATAAGCATTTATAAGGCCTTACTGTCCTGTACAATAAGGCTCCTTTCCACCACTCTGGCAATGTAAAGGAGCCTTAAAATGTTTATACCTGTTTTATACTCCTGGGGGAATTCACAAAGAACAATGGGAACAATTCACTAAGCAGGCAGGCTGCTACATTCTCCTCTGTCAGAGGGAACAGAACCTGCCCTATGCCTACATCTTCAGAAATACACCAACGCCCTGCCCCTCCACGCCGAGCGTGCTGCAATAGTGAGCGAGAGGGACAGTGTCTCTCTCTCTCACACACACACACGTGACTACCCAGCCCCTCCCTCCAGGCGGTGATTTACATCTCTGCCGGTTGCTCTGGGTGCCTAAACCGACCCGTCTGCCTGCTGCTGTCATTTTTCTGCAGGTAAGCAAAGAAATCTGTGGCCACCATGAATTCTGCGCACGCACAGTGATGCAAAATTCCCCCAGGAGTACATTATGTAAGTGGGGGAATGGTCCCACTATTCGGGGGAACTTTCCTGGCTTATACACTACCCTGGTGAAACTGGCTAGTGAAAGGATCTGAGTCCTTGCTCCCACTCCCTTTACCCAGATGCCTGCCTGACCTTGAGGAGTTACCTTCCACTCTCTTGTGGTCACTTAGGACAGGGGCTAGTGTGTCCCCACTCTGGGGTACTCTCTCCGCTCTGGAAGCTTCACTGACACACTGATCATTGCATATGGTTCAAGCAAATACAATTTATTAAACAGCAATCCATTTTAAAAATAAGGGAAAAAATGGGAAAGGTTAAATGAAAATACATAACCCTGCTCTGTGGCATGGGGATATCATAAACAGCAGTTTCTGGACTATAAGGGAAGTTCATAGTCTGTCCCTCACATGGCCCAGGCCTCCTTTTCGGGCCCTGACTGTGCTGCAGGAATGCCACGGATTGGACACTTGCTCAGGCTCTGGGCACATGTCCTCAGGCTCTAGGTGGCAGGACCCCTCCCAGTGTCGGCCCCCCTGTCGGGGTTATGATCCCTGCCCCCCAAGTCTGGCCTGCCAGGCCTTTTCGCTGGGAGCATCTCCCTGCATTGGGCCCTCTGCCCAGGGTTCCCCTCGCTCTTCCCAGCTGCTCACTGCTCCGGCTCCAGCACTGCTGCTGGTGCTCTGCCTCCACCTCCTGGGCTGCTCCTCTGGCCAGCGCAGCTCTGCTCCCCAGTTCAGCTCAGGCTCCTGCTCTCTCCTTAGCTTGGCCCTGTTATGGCCCAGGCAGTTCCAACTCACACGGAGAATGGAACTCCTGGAGTTCTGACTTCCTCATTAACCTGCCGGCCGTGTCAATCAGGCTGACCTGGAGCTTTGACCTCGCCCCATTGTCCTTGAGGGCTGTCAGGGTCCTGGTTTCCCATCAACCCTTCCCCTTTTTTTTTTGGTACTGGGAGCTAGCCAAGCAAAACCCCCCACTAAGTTTTAATAAGGGGCCAACAGTCCCCTTACAAATAAATATTAGATCTATCTATAATGCTGTGATAGCTGAGCTCCTGATCAAGACTGAAAAAGTCTGACATTTTTAAAATTTTCAAGTTTCTTGTAATTGTCATGCAAATAAATTTTAAGATTTCAGTTACAGATGGCTATATAATTACAATACTCTTTTCTAACATTATTCAATATTTTCTGTTGAAATAGGAAAATTCTCACTGAGCAAAAACAAATACTATGATCATACTGCAAAGCCAACAATAACTGAACTTCTGATGTTTTGTTTACTCATTTATATATGCATAATGCCTGTTGTATTCATTTAGATATAATATATGTGCCAATAGTGTTAACACAACCCATCACTGTCCAACATTAAACAGTGTTAAATAAGATCCCGGGTTTGTTATACAGAGACCTCAGCCTGCTCAGTACCATGGTGCAAACACCATTAAAAATCCATGTAACGTTTATTAAAAGATACAGACGCTCCCCGACTTACGCAAGCGTTCCGTTCCGGAATGCCTTGTGTAAGTCAAATTTTGCGTAAGTCGGGAAGGTATACCTGACAATTACGCAAAAAAAAAAAAAAAAAAGCTTACGGAACTTTTCCCGTAAGTGCGGATTTGCATAAGTTTGTGTAACCCAGGGAGCGTCTGTACAGAAAACGAAACAGTTAAAGCATTTATAATCTAAAATATTAAGTAAGGCTTTCATTTTAACAACGTTCCTTGTTCCCTTTTCCTTTAGCTGAAGAGAGCTTTTTAAGAAGGAAAAAAAAAAAACATTTTTGACAATCTTTTAGATGGCACTAAAGGGAGTAACTGTCCTTTTGGGTGAAAGAAAGGACATTCTTTGATATGGGCTAGAGCTGCTGCTGCTGCTGTTGTTAAAGTCCAATCCTGTTTCATCCCAGATGGTGTTTGGGATTCAGCTGGAGCACCTGTAGAGGTGGTGAAGTCATCTGGGTCCCTCTCAGGCCCACTCTGGTCAGGACATCTCTCAGGATGATGAAGGCCCTGGTTCTCAGGAGACAGTAGGGTGGCAGCCGCAGCCATGATGGTGAAGTTTGCTCCAATAGCCAATTTTTCTCCTCAAAATCTTTTTCTTTAAGGACCCTGTTACAGGGCTCAACATCCACCACTAGATTGGTGCCTCCTCCTGGTACTCTGAGGATTAGCTCAAGGCCGATACCTCCTCCCCTCCAATCCACAGTTTTCACGCTGTCACTCTGTCTCCGCTGTTCTCCTGAAGCCTCTCTTGCAGCCTCAAGAACCACAGTGTCCTCTTCGTGACTCAGCCCTCCGACCATGTCACTATCTGTGTTCCCCTATTCCTGAGGAGTTTAGCTATTCAGTAGTCCTATGCAGTCCTCTTACTCACTACTTCAGTGCCTCTCGCCTGGTGGCTGGTAGGGAAACCCAGGCCTGCCCTCATCTTCTGGTTCTAGCCCAGAGACCCTCAGCTCAGCAGTCTGGGACTTCTCTCTCTGGCCTCACTACTCTATCCCTGAGTTTCTTCCTACTGCTAGGTCCCTTTTTCTTCCTGGGCCTACCAATTCTCCAAAGTCTCATCCCTCTTTTAGGGTTGCCAGGTGTCCGTTTTTTGACTGGAGTGCACAGCACAGCTGACCGGGCCACTAAAAGTCTGGCTAGTGCAGAGCTAGCAGGTTCTGTGCCCGGCTCTGCGCGGCTCCCGGGAAGCAGCTGGCATGTCCCTCTGGCTGCTAGGTTTAGGAGCGGCCAGGGGAGTTCTGTGCGCTGCCCCTGCCTACAGGCACCGCTCCAAGTACCGACTCTGCAGCTCCTATTGGCCGGGAACAATGGCCAATGGGAGCTGCGGGGGCAGCGCCTGTGGGCAGGAGGGAGCCCCCTAGCTGCCCCTCTGCCTAGGAGCCACAGGGACATGTCGCCACTTCCTGGGACCTGTGCGGCCTTCCTCCATCCCCGAGAAATGCCGGGGCCTCCTAAGGTCAGCGCCACCCGGAGCCTGCACCCCAAACCCCCTCCCACACCCTAACCCCCTGCCCCAGCTCGGAACCCTCTCTCGCACCCAAACTTCCTCCCAGAGCCTGCACCCCAACCCCCAGACCTGAGCCCTCTCCCCTTCGCCAAAACCCTCAGCCGCAGCCCGGAGACCCCTCCTGCACTCCAGACCTCTCGTCCCCAGCCCTACCCCAAAGCCTGCACCCCCCCAGCCAGAGCCCTCACCCCCTCTGCATCCCACCCCCTGCCCCAGCCCAGTGCTCCCTCCCACACTCAAAACCCCTCGGCCTCAACTCGGAGACCCCTCCTATTCCCCAAACTCCTAATCCCCAGCCCCATCCCAAACTCCACCCCTCCAGCTGGAGCCCTCACCCCACCCCACCCCCGCATCCCAACCCCCTGCCGGTGCTGCCTCCCACACCCCAACCCCCTGCCCCATCCCTGAGCATCCCTCCCATATTCCAAACCCCTCGGCCACAACCCAGAGACCCCTCCTGCTCCCTAAACCCCAGCCCCACCCCAAAGCCCACATCCCCAGCCGGAGCCCTCACCACCCCCACATCACAACCTCCTGCCCCAGCCCAGTGAAAATGAGCAAGGGTGGGGGAGAGCAAGTGATGGAAGGAGGGAGTGAGCAGGCTAGGGGGTGGGGCCTCGGAGAAGGGCAGGACCTCAGGGAAGGGGTAGGGCAGAGCAAAGTGTTCCATTTTCTTCTATTAGAAAGTTGGCAACCCTGCCCTCTTCCCAGGGAGTGACTGCAATTTCCACTCACTCCCCCGTCTCCTGGGAGTGTCTGCCTTTTCCCAGCAGCCCCTTCTCTTTCAACTCCTGGGCTTTATAGGCCCCGCCTATTCCTGTCTAGCTGAGCCTCCTTAATCAGCTACCTAATGGGTTAATTAGTTCATCTGGCCTGCATTCAAACCTGCAGGGTGAGTGTGGGGTAGTCACCCCATCACAGACCCACGAAGGGAATGGTGGGTGGAATAGTCCATCCCCTCATTATTTTGTCTGCCAATTAGGCCTAGCTTCTGACACACCAATTTTGGTTTGCTAATTTCTGATTCCACATTTTTCTTGTTTACCAAGCATGAACTTAACACAGTCTTTGAGTTTTATCAGTAGGCCTTTTTGTTTGGACTAATTCAGTTTTTGTGTCTCCCTTTCGTACCCTTTTCCATCAACATTTGTTGTTATAGGTTATTGTGACATCTTATGAATAAGGCTGCAAGTCTTTCACAGAGGTCACAGATTCCGGGACCTCCGTGACTTCTGCAGTGGCTGGTGCGGCTGACCCCAGGGCCACCGGAGCTCGGACAGCCCCAGGCAGCTGGTCCCAGGCGCTGCCCTGGAGCAGCAGCCAAGGAGCAGAAATGGTGGGGCCCTGGGCTGCCCCCTGCCTGGAGCAGCAGCAGTGGTGGGGCACCACCCCCTGCTCAGAGCAGCAGTGGTGGCAGGGTCCCAGGCCATCCCCCCCCCACACCCAGAGCAGCAGTGGCGGTGGGGTGCGGCCCCCTGCCCAGAACAGCATCAGCTGCGGGGCTCCAGGTTGCCCAGTCTGGAGCAGCAGCAGCAGCAACGGGACCCTGGGCCGCCCACCCCCCAGCAGCAGGATCGGCAGGGCCCCAGAGCATCCCCCCAGCAGTGGAGGGGCTCCACAGTGGCCCCCCCCGAGCAGCATCTGCAGGAGTGCCCCCCCCAGATTTAGTTTGGGGTGTTTTTAGTAAAAGTCATGGACAGGTCACAGGCAGTGTCTCTTTGTTTATTGACTGTGACCTGTCCATGATTTTTACTAAAAATACCCGTGACTAAATCATAGCTTTTTACTGTGAACTTGTAAATTATGGTAAATTTGTAGGCCCATTTATTGCAACAGGACCATTATACTTACTGGATAGCTTATATTTTTGAGTTTATTTACTTCAGCTTGGTATCAGTGTCACTGTGGTGGGAAGGGAAGGTCTGTTGTATGCAGTACACAATGTTAGTTACTCCTGGGGGAATTTTGCGCCACTGCGTGTGTGCATAATTAATGAGCCGTGCATACTTTTAATTTTTTGCGCAGAAAAAAGCTTCTGCTGAAAAGTTGCTGCAATGCCACCTTTTGCCCACCAAAGGGCACTGTGGCTCTAGAACACAGCAGCAGCTCCCAGCAGAAAATCTCTTCTGTAGTTCCTCCTTTTTCCCACCAGAGGGTGCTGTGGCAATAGAACACAGCAGCTGCTCTCAGCCAGCTAGGGAAGAGAAAAAGCCTGCAGAGCCTTCTCCACAGTGCCTGTCAGGCCACGTCAGGAGACAAGAACTATGGGGAGACAGACAGTGTGGGGTGCTGGGGGTTCAGACAGAGGGGGTGCAGGGCCACATGGGGAAGGGGGAGTGGTGTCTGAGTGGGGATGGAGGGACACTTGTGCCTGACTGAATGGGAGAGGCTAGGGGTCAGCCAGGGTCTGCATGGGGGAAGCTCCCTAACAGTCCCTTCCCCCCCGCCCAAAGAAAACAACAACAACCTGTTCCATACTTTTCCCACCCATACCCAACAACCCTCCAAATTCACACCCAGGCTCCTTCCCAGCAATTATTTCCCTCTCCCTCAGCTCCTTGTACTGCTTCTGGGGGTGCAGGAAATACATTTCTGTATTGTAGTTTAAATTAATTATTGCTCAGAGAGCTGTATTAACATGCCTAGTAAGGAATCTATTTGTCAAAAAACATTTTCTGAATCTTTATTGTTGTCTGTATTGTTCCAGACATACTTGCTGACAGGTATTTTGAAATAAATGACCAAAAATAATTGAAACTGGTGTGATTATATTGTGTTATTTTGACAAATAAAATATGCAGAATTTTGCAGAATTTTAAAATATTGTGTGCAGAATTTTTTATTTTTGGTGCAGATTTTTTTATTTTTGGTGCAGTAGTCCCCCAGCAGTACTAGTTAATGATTGGGCTGTCTGTCAGGCAACAGTCTATTGTCTCCAGAGGGCTGAAAAGAGTGGGTCGTCTGTGCTCCTTGCACTGCTTCTGGGGGTGCAGGAAATACATTTCTGTATTGTAGTTTAAATTAATTATTACTCAGAGAGCTGTATTAACATGCCTAGTAAGGAATCTATTTGTCAAAAAACATTTTCTGAATCTTTATTGTTGTCTGTATTGTTCCAGACATACTTGCTGACAGGTATTTTGAAATAAATGACCAAAAATAATTGAAACTGGTGTGATTATATTGTGTTATTTTGACAAATAAAATATGCAGAATTTTGCAGAATTTTAAAATATTGTGTGCAGAATTTTTTATTTTTGGTGCAGATTTTTTTATTTTTGGTGCAGTAGTCCCCCAGCAGTACTAGTTAATGATTGGGCTGTCTGTCAGGCAACAGTCTATTGTCTCCAGAGGGCTGAAAAGAGTGGGTCGTCTGTGGCTTCTCCACCCCCTTTCTCTTCAGTGTTGCTAAACTCACACATTTGGGGGGGGATACACTCTTATATGCAGCACAAGCTTTATGATTAATAAAACCCCAAGCAAGAGTGAAGACACAGCTTGCTGGGATGGAAATGTGAATTCTCCACTAGTTCTCAGTGTGTGTGTGGGAGTCTCTCTGTGTAATCAGTTACTGTATGCCTCTTCCTCCGGTTCCATTTATGAAAAGGGGCATCAAGCCATGAATTGCTTAGCCTATGCTAGATCCTGAAAATTGAGAGGCCCTAAAGTAGTTGCTTTCCTTGTGTGTATCACTAACTGTACACATACTGGTGATTTAAGGGCAGTGCTCTGCTCAAAAATGATATCACTTTGCACCCCTGGGATATGTAAATATTTTGAGCCAGATTCACTAGTATGCACTGTGATGCAAAGCAGCTCCAGTGATGCAAAGAATTTAGATACTAGCATAGAAAGTACACTTATAAAGTTTGCAGACGATACCAAGATGGGAGGGGTTGCAAGTGCTTTGGAAGATAGGATTAAAATTCAAAATAATCTGGACAAACTGGAGAAATGGTCTGAAGAAAATAGGATGAAATTCAATAAGGACAAATGCAAAGTACTCCACTTAGGAAGGAACAATCATTTGCACACATACAAAATGGGAAATGACTGCCTAGAAAGGAGTACTGCGGAAAGGGATCTGGGGGTCATAGTGGATCACAAGCTAAATCTGAGTCAACAGTGTAACGCTGTTGCAAAAAAAGCAAACATCATTCTGGGATGTATTAGCAGGAGTATTGTAAGCAAGACCCGAGAAGTAATTCTTACGCTCTACTCTGCACTGATTAGGCCTCAACTGGAGTACTGTGACCAGCTCTGGACACCACATTTCAGGAAAGATGTGGACAATTTGGAGAAAGTCCATAGAAGAGTGACAAAAATTATTAAAGTTGTAGAAAACATGACCTATGAGGGAAGATTGAAAAAATTGGGTTTGTTTAGTCTGGAGAAGAGAAGACTGAGAGAGGACATGATAACAGTTTTCAAGTACATAAAAGGCTGTTACAAGGAGGAGGGAGAAAATTTGTTCTTCTTAACCTCTGAGGATAGGACAAGAAGCAATGGGCTTAAATTGCAGCAAGGGTGGTTTAGGTTGGACATTAGGAAAAACTTCCTAACTGTCAGAGTGGTTAAGCACTGGAATAAATTGCCTAGGGAGGTTGTGGAATCTCCATCATTGGGGATTTTTAAGAGCAGGTTGGACAAACACCTGTCAGGTATGGTCTAGATAATACTTAGTCTTGCCTTGAGTGCAGGGGACTGGACTAGATGACCTCTCAAGGTCCCTTCCAGTTCTATGATTCTATAAGACATAAACCCAGTTTAATTGGTCAGTTAAATTTAAATTGGGATTATATATATTTGGCCCTTTGATAGGTCATATATAAAAATGTTACATGGTATGCCTGATACTGGGCAGGTAACATTCACAATCCAGGATTTCAGATTATTGGTGTAGGCAGTTTTTGGCCATGTAAATACAATTAAGTGCTGTGTGTCACGTTGTGGTGAATTAAACGATTGGGGTGGGGGATTTCTTACCCCAGTGTCGTTTAGTGCCTCTCAGGAGATCCAGCTGTGTGTTTCAAATAAGACCTTCATAGCCCCACTCACCAGCTGTCTGTTTGTGCGTGTGGAAATCTCCCTGGTCTCATGATGGCCTGAGACACAAGCCCCTCACCAGTGAAGGATGCTGTGTCTGGCGCCGCTGCATCCTGGCTTTGCCTGCATGCTGGGGACACCCCCCGTCTGCATGCAGTGGGCAGTGCCAGGCGCTCCGCACCGCCCAGTTAGACGTGAGAGCAAAGAGAGGGAGGCCGGGAAAGCTCTTCCCCCGTCTCTGAGCCGGCAGATCCGGGTCTCGTGGTCTAGACTGACGTGGTCAATCGAATCAAAACAGAAGGGGAAAGGTTCCGCAGGGCTGGTTCCTGGAGCTGAGCCGCGGCTGCTTCTGCCTGTCGAGCAGCCGGAGCGAGAAGGCGGCAGCAGACACGGCACCAGACTCCACGGCTAGGTGAGTGTCTGCCTCCCGCTGCACCGTGTCTGCAGGTTTGAGCTGTTTCCACATTCACGGTAGGGTTTGGGGGCGACGGGGGGAGAGGGACGCAGGGAGACTGCCCCTTCCAGCTGTGTTGCTGTGCAGAGCCAGATTCTGTCAAAAAAGTTTCAGAGGAACCCCTCCCTTCAACCCTTATTTACTCTGAGATCTGATAGACTGGAAAAGCCCTTCAGGGGAAGGGGTAAAAGCCCCAACGTTGGAGACGCTGAAAACTAGACTGGACAATAACAACACTGCACTTACAATAACAACGTTGCACTGACCCCAAGGCCATGGGTTAGTTGGATCCGGTGAGGCTTTGTGAGCTCTCCTTTAAATTTGATCTGTGATTTAAAGCCTGTTGAAGTACAAAAAAATCTCTTGACTTCTCTTACACAGACATCTATAGATGTCAAGAAAAGATGCACTGCTAACTGTCTGGGAGATCTTGTTTTTTTTTTTGGGGGGGGGACACCCTAGTGAAACATCTCTACCCTTTATATTTGGAAATGTAATTTAATTATTTTTTTTACATGCAAAGTTGTTAATATCTCTCAGGCAGTGCATGACATAGTCTGGGTTCAAATAATATTTTGTTAGCTAAATCAGTTTTGTATTCACTCTTTGGCAATGTTAACTATTGAAATTTTGGGTGAATTTTTTTTGAAAAATAAGTTATTGGTGGACAGACAGGTAAACCACAATATGTAGGTATGAGCTATTATGCTTTCTGAAAAAGCACACACTACTAAGTGGGAGAAATCCGACTATATTTTGCAAGCCATATTATGGCAAAAAGATATAGTGTTATGTTATCAATCAGTTCGTAGAGGTGTTTGGAATATTGATTCTGCTCAGTGCTTATTCACAGTGCTATAGTGGCATGTGTTTATTATACTAAAGTAGGAACCTATTTCAGAACGCACAGGTACCATATATGATTATTTGTATATTCATAACCATTATGAGGTCAAATTTGTAGAGAGGTGCTGACCTGAAACTCACCCAGTGACTTCAGTAGGAGTTCTGAGGGCTTAATAGGTGGTCAGCACCTCTCTAGATTTGATCTGTGCCTCAGATTTTAAGTGCCCTCAGATTTTGGATATTTAATTTGAGTTACTGAAAACTAGCAGCTATTTTTTTAAATATTGGCTTTAATGCATGTTGTGATCACTGATGAAGGTCCCAGTCTTGCAAGGAGGAACAAGCACTGATGGGTTGCCCCCTTCTAAGAGCTTTTTGCCGGAATGGGGCCTTACTGACCGTGGTCATTTCTATAAACAGTGCTTCACAAAAGCAGATCTCATTTGAAAGACCTCAAAATAAAAAACAAACTAATTTTGATTCCTTGTTACATACAGTTACAGGAAATAAATCCTAGATAATCCCACTGAATTCTCCATATTCTCCTGACCTGTTCAGATTCAAGAAATCTGCCTAATTATTATTACTGACAATCAATTTAAAGTTTGACCTTGTAGTATATTCATGACAATCTTAAGAATGTGGTCTGAATAGTGAAAGCAAATGACAACAGAGAGAGTGTATATATTGTAATGGTTAGAGGTGAGGGCAATGAGTTAAATCCTGATTGCCATTCCTTCCCTTGCCACTGCTGACTTGGGAAAGTCAGTTAATGGTTTTGGTTTTTATTTTCTCCTTAGGCAATATATGGGAATAACAATTCTTGCCCACTTCAAAGTGGTGGTGTGTGGATCAATTGATATTTCTGAGGAGATTGAAGATCCTTGTATGAAAGGTGCTATAGAATTGCAAAGTAGTACATATTAGAATTATTGGTCTCCTTACGGATCAGCTCAGCTTTGCTTAATTGCTAGTGCACTTCGCAGATCCACTGGTCATTCTTTGGCCCTCTTTTGGAGCATGAACAACAAAACCCTACCACAGATTTGAGATTGCAGTAGCAGCCACTGAGTGGCTGTAGTGTTTTTCTGTGGCCTAAGTGGCTAATTTCTCCTATTCTTGATTCCCATAGAATCATATTCATTATATTTATTTCTATCTAGTTTCTTATACTGCACTCATCACCATGGTTTTAGAGCACCCGTCCCAACTTTATCTCCTCTGCGTTCCCAGCACACAGCCCAGTAATTTGGTCTATGTGCTGGGACCAGTATTGGATCCTGAATCTGAACAAAAATCAGCATGATAAGAATTACTGATGGCATACATAGTTATTAAAGATGTTGTCAGCATAAATAGCATTTTGCAGTGCAGTTTAGGATTTATTCATCATTTTATAAATGGAGAGATAAGGTCTGTTTTTATAAGGTGGAGTTCTGACTTTGGAGAAAGTTAGCTTCTTATTCACTTCTTGTTTGGTGGTTTCTCATTTCCTCCTTTCATATATTTAGACTTGAGAAGTACTGATGTGTGGGATTTATTTGCATAACAGACTTGTCATAAAAAAACCTGATAGTCATGCTTCAGAGTATATTGTAGCTGATATTTTAGGTACTAAACTACCTCCTTAAATGCCCAGTCTTGCTCCTGCTGAAGTCCATGGCAGCAGAATTGGTCACTAATTTTGTACATCGAGAGTCTCAGTAGGGCCTCAAACCAGAATAGAAGAAGTGGCATGACCATATCTCTGAATGTGACTGAATTTGATGGAGGAAACTGGTATTTGTTTGGCAATACAAAATATCACAATCTTATTTCTGTGTTTTTACACTGATCTAATAGTTCTTAACAGTAAATGCAAAAAATATTTTAACACACTATACATGGAGAAATGTATATCCTAAATATATCTTCAACCCACATTCTAGAGCAAATCAGAGCAAACTGAACATGATTTGCATACACTTAACTCTCAGATAAACCAAAGAATGCATTTCATTCAAACTTTGTAGTCTGCATATTCCATTTCTTAATATTTTCTTTATAAAGCTTTTTTTGCTTTCACGGACTGTTCTTGCATTCTAGTTGTTAATATAGAACCCAATTTTGTAAGGTGCTGAATCCCTCTTGGGAGGTCCTGAGTGCTCTCAAATCCCAAGTCAAATAGCAGTTGAGAGTACTCAGTACCTTGCAGGATCTGGCTCGTAGAGTCAGTTCCTCCAGTTCCTTTTCAAGTAAGAATTGGATTAACTTCAGCAGCATGGCTCCCTTCAACCTCTAGTGTCTAGGTTCCCTTCATTGGCAGCTGCCTCATGAAATTTCCCTAGAAGGGGGTTCCTCAGAATGTAAGGCAGGGGTAGTCAATTAGTTTTTGCTAAAGTCCAGATTTCTTGGTCAAGGTAGAGTCAAGGTCCAGACTCCAGAGAAAATAATGACAATAACAAGTAAATAAAAAGATTTCGGAGTCCATTCAAAAGTATCTGGTGGTCTGGATTTGGCCTGCAGGCCACCTATTGGCTACCCCTGATGTAAGGGATCCACACTCAGGAGCTTATACAGCCTCAGCTTGTATTAATTCCTTAGGCCTGGTCTACACTAGGCTTTTATGTCGAATTTAGCGCCGTTACATCGAATTAACCCTGCACCCGTCCACACCACGAAGCTATTTAGTTCGACATAGAGCTCTCTTAAATTCGACTTCTGTACTCCTCCCCAACGAGAGGAGTAGCGCTAAATTCGAAATGGCCATATCGAATTAGGCTAGGTGTGGATGGAAATCGACGGTAATAGCTCCGGGAGCTATCCCACAGTGCACCACTCTGTTGACGCTCTGGACAGCAGTCCGAGCTCGGATGCTCTGACCAGCCACACAGGAAAAGCCCCGGGAAAATTTGAATTCTTTTTCCTGTCTGGGCAGTTTGAATCTCATTTCCTGTTTGGACATCGTGGCGAGCTCAGCAGCACTGGCAACGATGCAGAGCTCTCCAGCAGAGATGGCCGTGCAATCCCAGAATAGAAAGAGGGCCCCAGCATGGACTGATCGGGAAGTCTTGGATCTCATCGCTGTGTGGGGCGATGAGTCCGTGCTTTCCGAGCTGCGCTCCAAAAGAAGGAATGCAAAGATCTACGAGAAGATCTCTAAAGCCATGGCAGAGAGAGGATACAGCCGGGATGCAATGCAGTGCCGCGTGAAAATCAAGGAGCTGAGACAAGGCTACCAAAAAACCAAAGAGGCAAACGGACGCTCCGGATCCCAGCCCCACGCATCCCGTTTCTACGAGGCACTGCATTCCATCCTAGGTGCGGCCGCCACCACTACCCCACCACTGACCGTGGACTCTGAGGATGGGATATTGTCCGCGGCCGGTTCCTCGTCGGAAATGTTAGCGGACGGGGAAGATGAGGAAGGAGATGAGGAGGACGAGGCAGTCGACAGCGCTTGCACCGCTGATTTCCCCGACAGCCAGGAGCTCTTCATCACCCTTACCGAGATCCCCTACCAACCGTCCCCATCCATTACCCCGGACACAGAATCGGGGGAAGGATCAAGCAGTAAGTGATTTAAACATATAAACTTTTATTTTTAACAGAACTGGAATATTTATAATATTAACAATGGGTTTTTCATGATTTCTTTGCCTTAGGCGCTTAACTATTTAGTCCCAACTATTTAAAAAAAATCTAACAATGTCCGGTTTTTCATGATTCTGCTGCCCAAGACGCTCCACTCTGTAGTCCCTGCCAGTACAGTTACACCAAAATCCGGTCTATATGTCCGGGGATAGAGACGAAATCCTCATGGGAGATCTCAACGTAGCTCTCCTGGAGGTAATGTTCAAGCCTGTGCATCAGGTTCCTTGGCAGAGCGATCTTATTGGGTCCTCCATGGTACGAGACGTTTCCGCGCCAGGAGTCAATCAAGTACTCAGGGATCATTGCACGGCAGAGCATGGCGGTATACGGCCCTGGTTTTTGCATGCTTTCCCTAAGCATCCGTTCCTTGTCGCTGTCCGAGATCCTCATCAGGGTGATATCGCTCATGATGCCCTGCTTTGAATTAGGGAGGGGAATGTTAGTATTGGGACTGCTTTACAGCCACGCGGTGGAGGCGGGAGAGGGGCAGCATACAGGGATCTTTCCCTGGGACAGCCGCGAGGGGGTGGGACAGGGGCAGAGTTCATGCTTGCCTGATTGCTGCCAGCAGAGACTGGCATTGCTTTCAATGTGAAAGGAGGCCAGTGCTACTATTAAAGTTTTAAGCAGCCACAAGTCTACGGCTTACCATGTTTGCCTGCTACACAAGTTCAGGTGTCCTGCCCCGCTTCTCAGATCGGCAGTGCAAGACCCCAGGCACTGAAGGCGAGGGCCGAAAATTCGACCTTGTCCTGAGTGCGCATGTGAGAGGTGCAGTGCATGGTCCTGTTCACAGAGAAAGACTATGTTCTTTGTTCACAACTTCATTTATCTGTCTCAGGAATTCACTCCCTTTTTCCCATTCCCACAGACACATCTGCGACTGTCTCCCAACCCAGCCTGGCATCACACTCCCAGAGGCTAGCGCAGATTAGGCGGAGGAAGAAGAAGACGCGTGAGGACATGTTCTCAGAACTAATGGGCTGCTCCCGAGCCCAGGCAGCCCAGCAGACACAGTGGAGGGAGAACTTGTCCCAAATGCACCGAGCAATCATGGAACGGGAGGAGAGGTGGCGTCAGGAAGACCAGCAGGCGACTCAAACGCTGCTTGGACTAATGAGGGAGCAAACGGACACGCTCTGGCGCCTTGTGGATGTTCTGCAAGACCGGAGGCAGGAGGACAGAGCCCCGCTGCAGTCTATCTCTAACCGCCCTCCCCCGCCACCAAGTCCCACACCCCCCTCACCCAAAGTCCAAAGAAGGAGGGGCGGCAAGGGCCGTTAAAACTTTCAGTCAACCCCTGCAGACTGCTCTAGCACTAGAAGGCTCTCATTCCCCAAAATTTGAAAAGTCCTTTCCTACCCACCTCACACAAGCCCCCGTCCAAGTTTCACCTCCACCCCGTTTCATGTATGGTTCATAATAAAATATTCGTTTCTGTTAATTACTGTTTCCATGATTTTCTTTTGGAGGAGACTCTGTCTGAAGGGGGGGAAGGGGCTTGGTAATTGCACAGGACAGTCACCTTTAGCAGGGTACAGAGGCGGGGGCAGGTCCAGCATCAGGACACATACACAGTGCAGTCACTAGTTACCCTGGTCAGTCTGGGAGGTGGTTTTCATGTTCTGTGGTGGGGGGGGGTTGATCTGTGACTTTGTGGCGGGGGAGGGCAGTTACAGATCTTATGCCGCGGTCCTTATCCTGGATCACAGAGCCACGCAGCAGGGGATCTGTAACCCTCCTCTCCCTGCCAGAAAGTCACATAGCCGACACATACACGCAGTCCCGCCCAGGAGTGCTGGCAGGCTCCGTTGAAACAACCAGTCCACCACTGCAGAGCCTGTCATTCCTGGAGTTTAGAAGCATCATTTGCATCAGAACACTAAACCCGCCCCCCGCCACAGTCTGCGTCCCCGGTTTAAAACATTCCCGCGAAAACAGTAATAAAGACAACGGTGTTCATTAACAAAACAGAACAGATTTTATTTTTTGGGAAGGTGGTGAAGGGCGTATGTAACTTGGAAGGATAGTCAACATTAACTGGGTAAAGAAACGGGGGCAGGTTCAGCTTCTATGTCCACAAACGTAACAGTCACTGGTTACCCTGCTCAGTCTGGAACCTAGCTTTCAAAGCCTCCCGGATGCACAGCGCGTCCCGCTGGGATCTTCTAATCGCCCGGCTGTCTGGCTGGGCGTAATCAGCAGCCAGGCTATTTGCCTCAACCTCCCACCCCGCCATAAAGGTCTCCCCCTTGCTCTCACAGAGATTGTGGAGCACACAGCAAGCTGCTATAACAATGGGGATATTGGTTTCGCTGAGATCACAGCGAGTCAGTAAGCTTCTCCATCTCCCCTTGAGACGGCCAAAAGCACACTCCACCACCATTCTGCACTTGCTCAGACGGTAGTTGAACAGTTCTTTTTCTGTGTCCAGGGCGCCAGTATAGGGCTTCATGAGCCAGGGCATTAGCGGGTATGCTGGGTCCCCGAGGATCACTGTAGGCATCTCCACATCCCCAAGAGTTATTTTGTGGTCCGGGAAGTAAATACCTTCCTGCAGCCGTCTAAACAGACCAGAGTTCCTGAACACGCGAGCGTCATGAACCTTGCCCGGCCATCCGACGTTGATGTTGGTAAAACGTCCCCTATGGTCCACCAGTGCTTGCAGCACCATTGAAAAGTAGCCCTTTCTGTTAATGTACTGGCTGGCCTGGTGGTCCGGTCCCAGGATAGGGATGTGAGTCCCATCTATAGCCCCACCGCAGTTTGGGAATCCCATCGCGGCGAAGCCATCTATAATGACCTGCGCGTTTCCCAGGGTCACTACCTTTGAGAGCAGTACCTTAACGATTGCGTTGGCTACTTGCATCACGACAACCCCCACGGTAGATTTGCCCACACCAAAGTGGTTCGCGACTGACCGGTAGCTGTCCGGCGTTGCAAGCTTCCAGAGGGCTATGGCCACTCGCTTCTGGACAGTCAGGGCTGCTCGCATCCGGGTGTCATTGCGCTTCAGGGCAGGGGACAGCAACTCACAAAGTTTGAGGAAAGTCCCCTTCCGCATGCGAAAGTTTCGCAGCCACTGTGATTCATCCCAGACCTGCAGCACTATGCGGTCTCACCAGTCCGTGCTTGTTTCCCGGGCCCAGAATCGCCGTTCCACAATATCCACAAGACCCATTGCCACCGTGATGTCCTGGGCACTGGGTCTCGTGGTTTCTGACAGCTCTGTGCTACTCTCCGACTTCAGGCCCTCACGGCGGTGCCGTAGCCTCCTCTCCTGATTTCTCTGCATCTGCCTCAGGGAAAGGTGTATGATAAGCTGCGAGGCGTTGAGAACGGCCACAACTGCAGCGATGGTCACAGCGGGATCCATGCTCGCAGTGCTGTGGCGTCCGCGCTGTCACTGATCAGAAAAGTGCGCGAACTGATTTCCCGCCGGCGCTTTCAGGGAGGGAGGGAGGGCGGTAGTGACAGACGGATGACGACAGTTACCCAAAAGCACCCTCGACACATTTTTTTCCCCAGAAGGCATTGACGGCTCGACCCAGAATTCCAATGGGCAGCGGGGACTGCGGGAACTGTGGGATAGCTGCCCACAGTGCACCGCTTCCAATGTCGACGCTTGCCCCGTTAGTGTGGACTCACAAAGTCGAATTACTGTCCTTAGTGTGGACACATACGTTCGACTTTGTAATATCGATTCCACATATTCGATTTAAGTGAAATCGAACTACTCTCGTAGTGTAGACATACCCTTAGTGACTTCCCCATGGGATTCGATAGAGGTAGAGGGCAGGTTTATGTTTCGTGCCCTGGTCCTTCTATACCAGCATTTCTCAAATGCGGCCACCATGGCCACATGCGGCCATCAGAGGCTTTTCTTGTGGCCACAGCCACCTGGGTGGTGATGGGGGGGGGCAAGAATTTACCCCTCCCCTGGGTCTGCAAGTACAGGTTGGTACCTGCCCCTGTCTGGAACCACAAACGCCAGAGGAGCAGACAGCTGGTGTCAGTTCTCCACCTTCCCATGGGCAGTGGGGCTCAGGCTTCTGGCTTCAGCCCTGGGGCGGCAGGCGGCAAGCTTTGGCCATGTGGCGGCAGGCTCCGGCCACTGTGCTTCAGGCTCACCCTCCCCGCCCATCGCCTCTGGCCCCCGTTGCCTCCCCTGGCCCGTGACACATCCACCCCATTACCCCTGGCCCCCAATGCCTCCCTACCCACCTCCCAATCCAAGGCGTAATTTGTCCCCCGGCTTGCCAGGGCTGAATAAGTCTGCTGTGAAAAGTGATATTTGTATGTTAATATCACATTACTTTTCACAGAAACAGACTTACTAGCTAGCAAGTCTATTAAAAAACAAACAGAAACCAAAAAGCAAAAGGAACAACAACAAAAAAGACAAGAACATGCAAAACACCTTATTTATGTTTCTATTCTGTTTAGGTCCAGTAAAGAATAGAGACAACTGTACATTGTTGTTATTACTGAGTCTGCAAAAAAAACCCTAAATAAATTACAATGATTTGGACAGGTATATGTGCATATTTATTTGTTTTTCCTAAAGCTAATTAAGTAAAAATTGTCATACTAGCCACCAGCAAGAGTTAGTGGCCGCACTTTGAGGCCACCAAAAAATTTGTTGCGTGAACCCCTGTCTATACCATACCCATTCATTCAGGATCCTTAGCAGTACAGAGGGGCCACCTGGGACAAAAGAGAGTGGTGCTCTGGGGGTGAATGATCTTGCCTTTCATGTAAGTTAAGAGATCCTCGCACAACTTCCCCTCCAAATGTTGTTCCTGAGCAAGACGATTAGGGTGTTATAAATTTGCATGGATGCTGCACAGACTTCAGTTAAAATAGTTACCTTATATTTTAAAGGTAATGAGACACATTCATATAACTCTGTTGAAGTAAATGGAGTTACACCAGGGACGAACTTGGTACTGAGTCCAATCTTGATTCTGGGGCTGCAACAGATGTACACTCATTAAAACTTCTGACTGTCTTGCATCAGAGTAAATACGGTTTAATTCTTACTACAGCTAACACAATTGTCTGATCCAAAGCATTTAACATCTTAAAAGAGAAAAATCCATTCTAGAAAAGAATAAAGCAGCCGTTTAAAGATATAGGGCCAATTTCTGTCTTGATATAAGCGGGTTTAACGCCATTAATTTCCACTGACTACTCTCAAACATCTGGTGACCTCTCTGGCACAAACACAGTCTTTTTGGTGTAATCCACTAAGTCAATTTGTATATTTCTTATTGGTCTGTCATAAAAGCTTTATTTTTAGTAGGACAGTATTTTTAGAAAACTTGAAATATTTGATCTCTGCATTTCATATTTAGAAAGCCTAGTTAGAAAAAGAACAGTCCAGTCATATGAAGATGTGATATCTCTAAAGACAGCAGTTAGCTGTTTAAATAGTAAAAAATAAATAAAACCTGAATCCTTGTACCTGCCAAACCTTGCTCACATGAATAGGCCTTACTTACCCAATGGAAGCCCATTATAATTGTTGGCGTTCGCTCAGCACCCTTAATAGTCAGGCAACTTATTTAGATGCCTAAATATGAAATTAGGCACCTGTTACACTAATAAAATAATACCAACAGGATCTTATAAGAGGGATGAGGCAAAATGCCAGGTTTATTGTAAATACAGAGAAAGAGCAAGAAATCAGGATACGCAATTCAATATTATTTCACTACCATTCCTTATTCATTCACACACTCATTCATACAAGTTCTGCAGAGTTGTTATAGTTACCAGCCTAGAGGTTGCTTGTGGCAGAGTACTGGCCAGGTAGCCTGCACACGAGGGTGGAGCCAAGTCCTTGTCAGATGCGCATCCGATGCTCGTGGAGGGTGGTTGCAGAACCAGACTCCAAGTCCCTTAGTTTTTGGTTCTGTTCTTATAGGATTTTTTCTTTATACAAGTCTATGGGAATCTCTTCATCATGCTGATGTTTGTTTGAAGTGATTATCAATCAGCAGATGGCCCATCCCTGACGGCTGAGTGTTATCTTGTTCTTCGGAGTCTTCAGCCCTCCATGGGTGGGGGGGGGCACTTGGGTGTATTCCGGCTTGCCCTGCGGGGTCATCCGGTTATCTCCATGCTACGCATTCTTCAGCCATGGGAGGTCACAGTTATAACTCTTAGGCTGGCACCTTTGATTTGCTAATTATTTATTTGCATCACACATATTCATCCTTTATCTTTAAATCACATCTTACACTTTTGTTTTACTACCTCCTCTTCCTTGATATCCTTATTTTACAATTCTATTTTCCAGATGTGACAGACTTTCATCAGTCTATTTAACCTTTTTAATACAATAGCAGAAAACAAGCAGGATAATAAACGAAGGGGATAAGGGATTTCTGCAAGACAATTTCAGAGCACAGTTGTTTTTACAACAACTCTTATCACCTCCTCGGATGTGTAATTTTTCACATAGAGATACAGGGGGGATGGTTTTAATTAGCTTGTCCTTGGTGCTTGAGCGTCTATATTCCTTTCTGTTGGCTTGATTTGGTTTGGGGCCTAAAAGGGGATATATCTATACCTATGAAATTACAAATATATATATATATCTCAACACACCCACGTTCAAAAAATTGTCAAAGCTTTTATGATAGACCTATAGCAAGTATATACATGTTCTTATTCATGGACTACACCATAGTGACTTTGTTTGTGAGGTTGCTGGATGGTTGACCTTCAAGAGATAATGGCAATGGAACCAAATGCGGGCACAAGATAATAGTCTCTCACTTCTGTACTGCGTAAAGACTAATGCAAAGCTGTGATGTGTATTTTGAAAGCAACTAACTCTGATCCTGCGCTAAAGCTATATTACAATGACTTATACTAGGTGATGCTATCCATTTTTTTTTTTAAACCTTTCATTAGTACTGATAATACTTTGCACTCATTGACAATTGCAATTCAGAATATGGCATCCATACTAGCCAGTTAGTCTGCTGAGTAGAGGGGCATCATTCTCTGATAAAAGCTGGGTTTTCTTTTAATTGAACATCAGTGAAGAAATCAGGTGTCAAGAAATCCTATTGATTAGCACAGAATTCATGTGGTATACGTATTGATTAAAGATAAAGGGGTGGAAGAGTGAGGGGAATGAAACTGGATTGCCAGTCAGAAAGCAACTTGTTCATGACAATAAAGCAAAGTGAACCTTTTTAAAAACAAAAGCAAACATATTCTTATTGATAAACCAGTATTGGTTGGTTCATGTATACTAAGCATTTGACCAAACTCCTACTGAAGTCAATGAAAAGACTCCCATGGGCTCCCTTCACACATGTGTATCCCTTGTGCACATGGATACTTTGGCTCCTGGCTTTAGCACAACTTAGCACAAGTTTAGCACAACTTGTATTCACAAGGAGTGCTTGTGTCAATGCACAGTGCAGTGCACCATGGGTAGGTATCCCAGTTGCAACCCGCTACCGTTCTGCGTAATGTCTTTTGGATAGTTTTGGCAACACATGGTGAGGCAGAAACGACACACGCAGTGATGACTGGGAGCAAGGGGGCTTCTACCCCGGGGGCTCCGGCAGCAGGGCTCGGGTGGCAATTTAAAGGGCCTGGGGCTCCGGCCGCTGATACCACAGCGGAGCCCTGGGCCCTTTAAATCTCCACCTGAGCCCTGAGGTAGTGGCGGCAGCCGGGAGCCCCTGGGGCTGCGTCGGCAATTTAAAGGACCTGGGATCTGCTCATAGATGTCGAAGTTTCTACAGCTGGTTTGGAGCTCTGCCTGCACAGCCTCTTATTCCCACAGGCCCAGGAGATCCAATATCTCCAGTCTGCTCAAGGCAGGAGCGCGTCTGGCAGTGTAGCCAACATGGTCAGCTTTGCAGTTGCACAAAACAGCAGATAGAGGTGTGCTCACCAAATTGGATAACCAGGAATTTCCCAAATTTGCAGGAGTTCTAAAGGCAGGGCTTCTGGTCTGCATGACCCCAGGCAGTGGAGCTAATTGTGACCAGAGCAGACTACACAGCCATATTAAAGCGCTGCCGGGGCAGCGCTTCAACATTGCTAGTGAAGACATACCCTTAGGCATTTAAATTCCATGGGAGTTCTTGTCTAAATGACGACTGCGGAATTTGGCCCCACATTTGTTCTCTAAGCCAATCAGAACAGAATAGGTCAATAACTTTACAGTGAACAGCACCCTGTATTGCTTTTGCATCCGTCAGGCAAAATGATTAAATCTCTTTTAGTCATTTGATATAATAGAAATAAATTCAGTGTCCTTAGAACTCTGTCACAGTCTCCTACTTTAGAAATAATTGTTGAAGTGAAGCTGAAACATTTATCTAACAGCAGGAGGATATTATCTTTGCACAATGTTCTAGTCAATTGACATCTTTCATTAATTAGCTTTTATATCAAGAGATATTTCTTACAGAAGAATTCATCTTTTTAACAGAAGGGTGACCAGCTGCTGACAGTTGGATTTTGCCAATAACTCTATATCAAATAATATAAAATGGGCTTTAAAATGTTTACATTTCTTTCTGAACCATGACTGGATCTGGCTAATTTGCTCCTTTTCAACTATTTTGACCACAAGAAATAAGCCACCTACATGTGAATAAGTAAATAAATGTTAAATATAAAAGTGGTTCTTATTTAGTTTCCTCTGTGAATTCAGTGCTAATGAAAGATGCCAAACTGTTATCCTTGGAGACTGAAATATTCTCTCTCTCTCTCTCTCTCTCCACAGAATGGGGAATGCCAATAAGTATATACCAATTGGAACAATGGTTTTGATATATAGACACTTGTCCTCTAGGGCAGGGGTGGGCAAACTTCTCGGCCCAAGGGCCACATCTGGGTGGGGAAATTGCATGCAGGGCCATGAATGTAGGGCTGGGTCAGGGGGTTGGGGTGCGGGAGGGAGTGCAGGGTGTATGAGGGGGCTCAGGGCAGGGGGTTGGGGTGCAGAAGGGGTTGCGGGTTGTGTGAGGGGACTCAGGGCAGGGGGTTGGGTGCAGGAAGGGTGTGGCAGGGGGCTCAGGGCAGGGGGTTGGGATGCAGAAGGGGTGGGGGGTGTACAATGGGGCTCAGGGCAGGGGGTTGGGGTTCAGGAGGGGGTGCAGAGTGTAGCTGGGGGCTCAGGGCAGGGAGTTGGGGTGCAGGAGGGGTGCAGGTGTACAAGGGAGCTCAGGGCAGGGGGTTGGGGCGCGGGGGGTGCGTCAGGAGGTTGGGGTGCAGGAGGAGTGTGGGGTGCAGCAGGGAGGTCAGGGCAGGGGTTCAGGGTGCAGAAGGGAGATCAGGACAGGGAGTTGGTGCAGGGTTAAGGAGGAGTTCGGGGTGCGGGCTCTGGCCCGGTGCCGCTTACCTGTAGCAGCTCCGAGGTGGCAGTGGTGTGCACCGGCGCTAGGGCAGGCTCCCTGCCTGCCCTAGCCCCGCGCCATTCCTGGAAGCTGCCGGCACCACGTCCCTGCGACCCTGCGGGTACCTCTCCCAAAGCTCCCATTGGCCGCGGTTCCCCGTTCCCAGCCAATGGGAGCTGCAGGGGGCGGTGCCTGGAGGTGGGGGCAGCGCATGGAGCCTTCTGCCCCCCACCCCCACGGGCCTCAGGGACGTGGTGCCGGCCACTTCCAGCAGCAGTGCGGGGCCTGCAGCGCCATGGGGGTGGCAATCCCATGGGCCAGATCCAAAGCCCTGATGGGCCGGATCCGGCCTGCAGGCTGTAGTTTGCCCACCCCTGCTCTAGGGACTGAACTAAGACCTGGTCTTCATACAAACTTGTACCAGTTTAGTTATACAGATTAAAAACTCCTGTGGGGACACTCTCTTTTTTCAGTATGAGTGGCTTATTTAAGTTTATTTTAAATCTGTTCCTACCAACTTACTCTAAACTGAAATAAGCCCTGCTCAAACCAAAATAGGTGTCCACAGAGTCTTTTGGCACTGCACTTAAATAACACCTTGAGTTAAACAGATGTAACTTGGCAGGTAGACAAGCTTTAAGACTGTCCCGCATCTTGTATAAGATGCCAGACAGCCAGCAAATGGAAGTGGTTTCAATTGCTACAATCTTGGGACCACATCCTGCTCCCATTGAAATCAATGTGAATTTTGCAGATACTGGAATGGGAGGAAGATTGTGACCCTCAGCAGGACATGAGCTGATCTACCATAGAGGTGGAAGATTCCATCTCATTACTTTTCCGAGGCAATCTTGTACCACTCCTTATTTTAAAGTCTATTTTGTAACCCTGAATTGCGTTTCACACTCTTTGTGTCTTCTTGATTTTTTTCCTCTCCTTCTGCTCGGGACTCTCCTCCCACTCTTTCTGACCTTGTCCACAGTGTGGACTTTCTGAAATTCTTCCATCATTTGCAGCTCCATTGCATTGGTGCAGTGCTGCTGTAGACTGGTTTCCCTCCATGTGCTGCTCAGAGCAGATGTAAATGACATGGTGGTAAAAATCCTAGTGGCCTGACACGATTCACCACTGCTAGAATAACTGGAGATGCACTGGTGCTAGAGAAACCATGGGAGAGCATCAGAAAATCCTCAGTGTAGTTACAGCTTCTGTGCTCAGAACTTCTTTCTCCACTTAGTATTCCCCCTCCTCAACCTGTCCTTGCTCTGGATCCCCTTCCTTAGCCAATGCATATCCCTGAAGTACCTCCAGTACTCCTTCATTGGCAGTATGAGCCCTTTTTTTGTTTTTATTTCTGTTCTTATTCTTGTTTCTTCTTCTTAAATGTTATCTAAAGTGAATTTGGTGCTTGTGAGAGGTGCCAGATGGACAATCCTGGAAAATGAAGCCCTAATTTACTTACAGATAAAGGGCTTCACAGACAGCAACAGTGCAAGCTTCCTCTTCAGTGACCCCACTCTAGCATGCCTCAAACCTGACTTAGTTCAGAGTAGTTTACTCCCCAGGCCTATAGTATCCTTGGCCTCTTTGATCAGTGTTTATGATGTGTGTGTTTAAGTAGACTTTCCATAAAGAAATGAACGTCTGTTTAATTTGCATTGAAAAGTTCAACTGGGATCTGCTTAATTATCCTGAGTAAAGTTTCAGTGCAAAAATAAACTCACCAACTCATCAAACTGCAGAAACAGTTCCAGGGGACATGTGTAGCTGCTTTCAAGTACAGAAACGGCCTTTTCTTCTTGGAATAATGAAGAAAGGAGAGGGGAAGAATTATTTTAAACTTGTAAAAGTGTTGCTATGGCTGAGAATACCCACTGGGTCCTGTAGATGCCACATAAACCCTTTCTGGGTTGTTGTTTTTTCAGTAGACAACTAAGTTAAGTGGCTAATTTGAATCTGGGAGGAGCAGCAGGAGAAAGCCCTAGCAGGAGCCACATTTGAGCCATGGCAGCACTCATGATGGCAGGATCCACTTTCACATTTGAGAACAGTGCTGCTGCTCTTCCTTTGTAGCCCAGTCAGCCAGTTTTTCTTTTGCCCTAAAAACTCAGCCAGGAGATCCTTAATGTCACCAGTTGAATTTCTAAATAAAGACTGAAACTGCACAGGTAATAGGCCATATGAGGAATGGCCATGAATAGTGCCCTGGAAACCTGTGGCTCTCTGTAGGGCACTAAGTCCTGGTTCATTGAAGGTCATTGGGAGTTGTATCACTTGCTTCAGTGGAACCAAGATCAAGCTGTAAGTGGGGAGAGATGCTGAGAGAGAAAATTGCTTTCCAATAGAAAGGGGGTTAAAACAATACCATGGGAAAAAATGCAATGTCTGAGCTTCATATAGTGCAGAGGAATATTTGCTTAAACAGTTTGCCCTAGAATATAAAGGGGAACAAATCATGGAAATATTTTAATTGGTTTTAGGTTAAAAACTTTTTTACAAAACCTAAATTTGGACCAAATTTAATCCAAGAATGTCTCTTTGTAAAGGACTTTGGCCCTTATAAAGACTTCAGAGCTGGTCTTGCCTGTTCTGGTGCTCGAACCATCTCCGCCAGCTCCTGAATAAGGAGGGCCATGCCATCTCCCCTTGGTTCCTGTGAGAAGGCATGACTCTGCCCCTACATTCTGGATCAGTGGTGGACAACCTGCGGCCACTGGGAGCTGTGGGGGGCTGTGCCTGCAGACGGTCAACGTCAGCAAAATGTCTCACGTCCCGCAATCAGATTACCCTGATGGGCCGCATGTGGGCCTCAGGTTGCCCACCACTGTTCTGGATCATATTTCTAAAATGTATTGGGGATTATGATGTCTCTTGTGATATATAGTATTGAACCCCTCTACTGCCTTAGGGATGTGTATTCTCTAGCTCCATTCAGCTATGCTGCCTCCCCCCTCAGCACATTGTCTATTTATCTTTTCTTTCTACATTATTTATATCCACCTTCTTTTTGTGATGCTTCACACCTACTCTCTTCTATCCTCTGATCCTCCTTTTGTTACCCTGTCCTCTCCCCCTAGTCACTCCTTTCTTTACTAACCTTTTTTTAAAAATGTGTATGTTCTCTCTGGTACAGCTCTGCTCTTTTACGATTAATCTGTTGGTAGGAAATTTACAAGCTTTCTGATGCACCAGAGAATAGTGATTCAGAGGCCAGGATTCTCATTAAGGTTGTTGCAAGTGAAGTCATCCTGTGGTGGTTTAACACCCTCATCTGATTTCTTTATTTAGGCTACATTTAAAAGAATAAAGGTGCTACATAGAAAGAGAGACACTTACAATAAATTCATTTGTAATTTTTCTAACTATTAATTATGCTCTAGCTCAACCAGAAGTTATGTGCAGGAAACACTTGGTGCAATTCTATGGCCTGGATTATGCAGGAGGACAGACTAGATGATCATCATGTTCTCTTCTGGCCTCAATTTTCATGAATTTATGAACATGTAGTACATTTCTGCACAGTTATGAGTGATGTTGTAAGAAGGGAGGGGAGAAGATGGAGACTTCCAAATATATTAGACTTAGGAAGCCATTCATCTTTTTGCTGATGTTTCCTAACTTTGTTTTGTCACATGCTTTTTCTAGAAAATATTTATATTCAGAGGTGGGCTTTACCCAAGACCCTCATCTTGCAGTAAAGTCTTAATGCTGAATTTATGTTATCACTTTAGTTTCTTTGGCAACAGCCAGGATGTTACCAAAACAGCATTATGACTTCACTGACATAACCTCGGTAGAATGACTTAATTGAACAGAAATGTAGTCCATGATTCAGCACATAAGCTTGTGCTCAATTTAAAATCCCTTTGATTTCTATGGGGTAGGCACACATTTAAGAAATTTCCTGAACTGGACACTTAACAGGTACCTGATGGGGTGCGTAGGAGAGAGGTTCAATCTATTTTTACTCTGGAAAGTGTGCACTTCATATGTAATTTTTTCCTTCTGTTAGTGGAATAGAAGTGACACACAGAGAATTTTTTAATGATTATGTCTAGTAAAGAGTATACTTCTTAAAGTAACTTCTTTTCCCAAGAATGAAATAGTGGCTCCAATGAAGTTAATGGGAGTTTTTCCATTGACCTCAAAGGAACCAGTAATTCACTCTCATAGTTCAGTCTTGGTATTGATACTGTGGTCATAGTCAGTCCGTCTATCTGGTAGTTTCTCCAGATTACAACTCAAGTTGCTGGATAGACCAACACATGTGCTACTTCCACAGTACAAGCTTAGTATGTTACTTTAGACAGTGGGAAGCAGGGCCGGCTTTAAGCCGATTCGGCTGATTCCCCGGAATGGGGCCCCGCGCCTAAGAGGGCCCTGCAATGTCCAGGGCTGCCGGCGGAGCGGGGGGAAAAAAAAAGCCACGTCCTGCTTCTCCCCCCTCCCTCCAGCACTTGCGCCGCCATACAGCTGATCAGCGCAAGCCTGGGAGGGAGGGGTGAGGAGGAGGAATGCGGCGTGCTTGGGGAAGACGTGGGGCCAGGGCGGGGATTTGGGGAGGGATCCAATGGGGCAGGGCCAGGGCGGGGATTTGGGGAGGGATCCAATGGGGCAGGGAGGGGGCGGAGTCGGGGCGGGGCCAGGGTGGAGTTGGAGCAGGGGGAGTGCGAGACAATTCGCGTCCTGGCGTGGGGCCCCGCACCTGCTAAAGCCGGCCCTGGTGGGAAGGGAATATGTGGAAGCCATTTGGGTGAAGGGTCAGGTTACTTGAAGTAAGGGAGATTTAGGACTTGTAAAATGCTGGGAAGGGAATGTTTGCAGGAAGGGTTGTGTGCCTAAAGGGAAGAGCTAGATGTGAAGACAGGTTGAGTGCAGGTGGGGAGGGGCCGGGCAAGACGTGCCCTGTTTATGGGGAGAAGGATTTTCTGGCAATCACGGAGGAGTGGGGAACTTGGCTGATGCACTCGACTGGATTCCGAGCTCACCCCAGGACAGAAGTAAACTCTCTGAATGAGATGCTTCAGACTTGTAATGGCTTATAATTTTTAGCCCGTTAGCACTTTTCAACAGTGCCAAAACCGCTATAACAAATTGTTTCCTTTGTCTTTAAATAACTTCATTTGTACAGTGGTTTTTATTAAAGCTGATTTCAAAAGCAAAATTAATTAAATGATTTGTTATAGCATTTTGACAGGTGCTTTTAGATATTGCTGCTATCTGAAACCAAATAGCAAGGAGAGGATTAGGAGGACAGTCTCTTCAGTCTTCTTATAAAATTCCACAGTAGCATCTGTGTGTAAAGACAAGACTCAGTGATCTAAGGTTAACACTAATGACAACGAATTTGGATAAACCGAAAAGGTTTAAAGCACTGTGGAAAAACTCCAGCATTCCTCCACTGAGTATAGTGGTATGAGGGCCCATGGGTTGCAGGGTCCTGGGCAACTAAAATCTATGTCACCACTAAGGAACTAGATGTAGTAGCACCCAACAATTACTAGAGGGGTAGACATCACAGGAAGTATTGCCAGAAGAGGCCAGAGCTACAGGACTCTGCAGCCGCCTGATACACACCAACTATTTAAACCAGGAAGTTACCCCAGAGAGCCATCTGAGCAACAACACAGACTCTGGCTTGCTACTGCTATAGACATCGTCACTTGCTCTTTACTCCTGCCTTGGACTCCGGCCTAGCTTGACCTAGGTACCCATCTCCTGCTCGGCTTGGTAACTAATCTCGACTCCTGCCCTTCAGCCCCAGCCCAATGGACACTACAGGTCCAGCTGTCTAAACCCCAGCCATTACCAGTGCGCTGTGTCTAGAGCTACATCCACCCAAAGAGCTTCTAGCAGGAAAGGAGCAGTACAATTGCAACACACATTGACAGGCAACAGAACAGTTTCCTGTGGTGGAAATATTAAACCAGTGTTATACACTGGCCTAGAGGATGTCAGATCATATCTCCCTGTAGTGGCAGGCCCTAGGAAAGAGAAGAGCCTGCTACTTACTCAAAGTTAATGGAGTTATTTCGGTAGCTCAGGGAGTCAAGGTTTGTGTTTTTGGTGCTGGAGGTGCAGAGTTTGATCCGTTCTAATATCTGTACTGTCTGTCTAGGCACATATGCAACCACTGTGTATTCTAGCCGCAATGGGTGTTTCTTTGAAAACCTGAATTTTAAAAGATTTTTTTTAAATTGCATTTTCTTCCCAAGTAAATATGTAGAGCCCTGCAAATCGGCAGATATCCTCTTTATAGCCTTCGATATCCACAGAGCATTTTTGTGGATTGTGGATCGGTTGCGGATAAAATTTTGTATCCACACAGGGCTCTATAAATATGTACATACTGACCTTTTACCATTAGCGCTAATCACTGGAATCGTGGAGCCACACCCGAGAGCTTCTAGCATATGGAGAATGTACAAAGCTTCCTGCTTGCTTTGGCACAGGAAGTTCACTCTTGTAACAAGCAAGATGATTTCTGTGAAATGGAAACAGTATATTTTGTCTCCCACTGCTCACCAGCTGCAAACTGTTTACTCAGGAGAGGTGTTGCTGAGCTGGAAAAGAATATATAGTCATTTCTGAAGCTGGGAAGTAATTTAAGGAAGAGAAGTCTCCATAGGTAGAGAGAATCAATCAATTTGTGTTCATAAAGATTGTTTTATTGATAGTGCGATATATCAAGTATAATACACAGCTGCAGGACTGTTATTGGGTGAGATAATGAAAGGGAAAACATCAATTCACAGCAATTAATGTGATAGCTGAGAATGCTAATTGTTAAATCATAAAAAACTAGAAATATGCTCCAATATATTATTTCTTCCTGTAATTTCAGATAGTTGCTCAAGTCTGGCGATAATGGTGGTTTTTCACATCTGGCTAAAATAATTGAAGATCCACCTCCATTTTGCCCCGAGGACTATATAATAACCTCAGCTGTGTGACAGCAATACATTTCAATTTCAGTAGTAATCATTTTATGATTGTTTCTAATGTCCTGCCTAAACTGCAAAACTGTAGTGTTAAAGGATTGTGTTACATGGTATGTAACACAGTTTAATCCCATCTACACATGCAGTTGTGTATATCAAATGTTATAAGATGGCTGAGAGATAGTATGTTACAACAAGACCCTGCTATGAAATAACATTTGCTGTGTAGAAAGACCCTTAAACTATGCAATCACATTGTTCTGTTAAATGTTCTATACACTGCTAGGTCCTCTCTATCCTAGGGTTTGAAACAGAGTTATTTCCTTTCTCGCAAGCAACACTTAAAATAGTTCTTATTAATCCAATTTGAACTCTGTATTTGTCCCTTACGGTAGGTTGCAAAAGAAAAAAGGTTGGTTTCAGAGCCCCTTTTTCTGTTTTCTGATAAATTACCTAAAAAAAAATATTTTCAGTCCTCTTTAAATATGCTTGTTTTTACCTTTAGAAATATCAGTCAAGTGTGTGTGATTTTTTTCACTAATTCTGCTGGAGTACTTGTAGTATACAAATTGTAGATTTACTGTCATTAAAGTGCAGGGGATGTGAGATCTTTAACAAACATACCTTTCTTCCAATTGCTTATCAGTGGTTTGAGTTAAATAGTGAGTAACAATAACAAGGAAAAACAAAAAGAATTTCAAACAGAATAAAAATAACTCTCCTGTCATTTTAACTAGTTTCTATTTGCTTGATATCTCTAATGTCATAATTCTTCTAGGTTTTAAATTGTGCAAAAAGTCATCTAGGAAAAACAAAAAAGACAAAGAACTGGATATCTAATGGTAGGAGGGGGAGAGGGAGGCATGCAGATGGAAAAACCTTTTTGGAGAGGGAAAAAAAATACAAGCCTTCTTTATACACCATAAGGAAGCAAAAAAGGGCACAACCCTTCTCCCTCTCATTCCTTAGCGTCTTTATAGATGATCTACCGTATTTACAAAAGGCAGAGTTGCTGTGACTCATAGTGGAGAGGGATATATGACAGAACTGGGTGTAGGGATGGGTAGGAACTGACATAAGATAAAGCCAATTCTGCTTAGTGTGAGGTAAATGGAAAATACATTGTGCAATTCTGTAACAGGATTTTGATACCATGTATGGCCAAAGAACACACATTGGAGCCAAGATATACTATTGGATTATATGCTCCCATGAGTCTAGCTGGTAGAGACTGCTGAGCAGATGTGCTTGATTCAGCACATCTTCTGGTTACCCTTATTACATGGCTTCCAACTTGCGGACTAACACTACTCATATGAGGCTGTGATGATGCCCTACTGCCAGAGGAAAGGTTGCAGCTGCTTTCTGCTTCTATAGCCTCCAAACTTGATGATTGTTCCACCTCAGGGGTCCTGCGCGGCCAGCACAAACCCAACCTGAATCTAGCCATGATAGTACCAGGTTAACAATGATGTTTTGACCACAAGTATTCTGCAGAAGTGATCTGAAGATTCTTACATTGTGTTAGTAGAGCGAGAAAGCAATTCTGATTTGACTGCAGGAATGGAAACTACGGGCAATCTGTCACCCATTTTTGCCATTAATTAAACCACTGAGAAGACTATTGATAAATGATAAAAATACACTTGTAGAACCACTGGAGTGTATGGTGGAGACATGGTTTTAACAAGTGAATAAACTAGAATGGATTCCCCACTGTTTCCTATTATAATTTCTTTGAACTCTGAATCAGTATCACTAGCTGAATTACCTTCTTTGATCTAAAATTAGTGTGTGAGGCGCTTTCTTAAAATAGCTCCAACTACATCCTTCTCCACCCTCCTTCTGCCTGTTTCCATTAGATGGCAAGGGTCATTGTGTCTCCCAATAGTAAATAAGTTACAGGGTCTTAATTTTTATTCCTTGCATATACTAGAATGTTGACCTAGGGGAGAATTTTATAAGTGTCTAATAAAGGGCTTAGGAGTACAAGTCCCACTGATTTTCAAGGGGAATTGTGCTCCTAAATCTCTTAGGTGGTTTTTAAAATCTTCCCTCTAGAGCAGACATGGGCAAACTAAGGCCCCGCGGGCCACATCCTAGTCCCCGGCCCCTCCCCCGCAGCCATGCTGCCGCACGTGCCGTGCTCTGGCCCGCTGCTCCCGCTGGGCAGCGTGGGGAGTGCAGCTGGTTCTGGTCAGGTGTCACAACTGCGAGCTCCTGCTGCTGGTAACGGGGCAGGGAGCGGGGGGTTCTGGGTGGCGACAGGGAGGAGGGGGCGGTTGGATGGGGCGGAGGTTCTGGGGGTGGTGGTCAGGGGATGGGGAACAGGGAGGGTTGGGAGTGGGAGTCCTGGGGGGGCCTGTCAGGGGACGGGGATGTGGATAGGGGTTGGGAGGGCAGTCAGGGGATAGGGAGCAGGGGGGGTTGGATAAGGGGGTGGGATCCCGGGGGGCAGTTAGGGCCGGGGGGTCCCAGGAGGGTGTGGTCAGGGGATTAGGAGCAGAGGGTGGTTGGATAGGGGGTGGAAGTCCCAGGGGGGCTGTCAGGGGGCGGGGGTGTGGATAGGGGTCAGGGGACAGGGAGCAGGGGAGTTGGATAGGGGGCGGGGGTCCCGGGAGGAGGCGGTCAGGGGACAAGGAGCAGGGGGGTTGGATGGGTTGGCAGTTCTGAGGGGGGCAGTCAGGGGGCGGGAAGTGGGAGGGGGCAGGGGCCAGGCTGTTTTGGGGAGGCACAGTCTTCCCTACCCGGCCCTCCATACAGTTGCACAACCCCGATGTGACCCTCGGGCCAAAAAGTTTGCCCACCCCTGCTCTAGTGAATTCTTTCAGTGGTATGACAGTACTGAAATTTGTCCAGTTCTAACTTGAACCATATTGTTCTCAAACCTATTTTGGAACCCCTATGCATGGCATGACCTTTTTGGGATGCAGTGTCTTGCTTGACAATCTTCTGAAACAAATCCTTGGTTATGGTTGACTTCTGACACTACTGAATTTAACAGAGAGAGCTTCTTTACTATACTTATACTTATATATTTAATATACTTTACTTAACTACTACAGTGATGGGATAAGAACCTGGATGGAGATTAAAAGTATTCTGTTCTTGCTTTTCAGTTCATATGTGGAATAGACTTTTTTGTCTTAACCATCTACATAATTCTTTTTTGCCCCATATTTCTGCCCCAGTCTCCTCCAGTAGGAGTTGTGGGAACTCAGCACATTTCAAATTTAAACCATTTATTCTTGCAAGGAACTCCCTCTGATGTAGTGGAATGAGTATGGAACATTTCATAAATAGAAATTTTGCAATTAACCAACTCACTGTGCAGCTCAGAGAGCGATTTTACCTTTGTAGTTTTGTCTGTGAAGGGATCTTTCATAATGGCCTGTGGGAAATCCAGATTGCACACACAATTTAGTAAAAATTATTTGGACCTCTGATTAAGGGTTTACCAGACACCACTTTAAAAAAAAAAAAAAAAAACCCACTACCTCCTACTCTACTTTTTGATTTGTTAAGTAATCAAACATGCCAGTTTTCTCTGTTCATCCTGCCAAAAGGAATATTATTGGATTACTATGTTTTGTTTTGTTTTTTCCCCTTGGACTAAATGAAGTGAAATTTGATGCATTAGTCTCTGTAAAATAAGGTCAATTGAAAAAGAGTTGATTGTCCTTTTTATTATTGTTCTTTCTAGGTGTTCACAGCCAAGTTTAGATTTCTCCACATAATCATGGCAGAAGGTGGATTTGATCCCTGTGAGTGCATTTGCTCGCATGAACATGCAATGAGAAGGCTGATCAATCTGGTGAGGCTAACATGAGGACGCTGCTTTTTTTTGTTTCCCAGTGCTGACTGCAGCAATTTTATAATCACAGTTAAATAGGCTGCTGCCTCCACATGTTCTATTGTGTGTGCATTTAGAATGACATCTTCTGGATTTTTAGCATGGTTTTAATTTAAAGATGATACCTTTCTGTTTAAGATATTTACCAGGGTTGCAGTTGAACAGCATATACTATAGCTGCACAGCTGCCTTCTGTATCCATTGACTTGTGTCAGTCAGTATAAACTAAGGCCCCAATTCTGCAAACACTTGGACTTCATAGGATGACACACATGTAAAGTTTCTCACATGCACAACATTTGCAGGATTAAGTTCTAAATTTGGAAGACCAAGACTGTAAAAATGAAATAGTTGAAAGGCAGAACCTAGAAACTGTGTGTTTTTCCCTGTTCTGCCACTGACTTGCCGAGTAACCTTGGGCAAGTTGTTTTACCTGTCGGTGACTTAATTTCTGATCTGTAAAATGGGAATAATTATTCTTTCACCCATATTTGTAATGTACTTGAAGATCTGTGGAAGAAAACAATTTCATAAACATTTGTTCTAGATATTGACAGGTGTTAACTGTGTCCAGCTAGGGAAATATGGTTACAAGTTTAAATATAATTTGGCTATTTTAAATATTTTAAGATTAGACTTATGCGCGCACCTACAGCCTCTTCCTTTAGAGTAGACTACTTCCCCTTTTTTACTTTTGCAGGTTTATTTTATTTCAATTCCTGCCTTAGGGCTGGAATTAATGCCTTTTTGAGGTAGTGAGCACCCTCAACTGCTATTGAACCCAATGGGAGTGGAGAGTAGTTGGTACCTTGCAAGATCAGATCCTTTTTCCAGTGCTGTACTACCAATATTTTAACAAGGGCCCACAACAAATATTTCCCCCCTTAGTTTGTGACTAACTCCGTGTTCCAAGGGTATGTATGGCTAGGAATGAGGAATCTATTAATTTGTTTTCCCATTTAAACAAAACCACTTTCTCCTACCCACAATCAAGAAAGGAGGCAACAAGCTTATATTAAACTGCATTTTGAAAGGAGTATTCATACCTTAGACTTTGTTCCTGAAAGTATACTGAGTCTATTGGTGGTGTTGCTCAGTGATCGACTTCCGAAGTGGGAGTGGAGTTTGGGATGAAGATTTTGTAAGGAGGAAGGGGTAACCTCACATGGTAAAATACATGTTTGGTGCAATCTGGTCCATTTTAAAAGACAAAACGTTTGCTTTTAAATATTTGTAAGGGTCATGCTTGGCACAGATAGTTCAGCAATATCCAGAAAGAGAGTGAGTCAGAGGCAAGGAAATCTCCTACATTTGATCAGGGACAGAATTTTAGCAGGACGCTCAGTCTAGCCCCAAGAATCCCATCCAGCATATTGCTTCAATAAGAACCTTTTTTATGAGTTACCAGGGCCATCCTTAGGCATATGCAGCATATGCGGCTGCGTAGGGCACCCGAAAATGTGGGGCACCCCTGGGTTTAGGATATGTCTTCACTAGCAACGTTAAAGCACTGTTGTGGCAGTATTTTAAAGTGGCTGTGTAGTTGCAGCACCAGTGCTGGGAGAGAGCTCTCCCAGTAATGTAAAAAACCCATGTCCACGAGGGGAGTAGCTCCCAGCGCTGGTGCACTGTCTACACTGGCACTTTATAGCACTGCAACTTTCTCGCTCAGGGGTGTGAAAAAACACCCCCCTGAGTGCTGCAAGTTTCAGTGCTCTAAAGTGCCAGTGTAGACAAGGCCTTAGTGTCCACCCTCCCGCCTCTTCCTATCCCTGTTCTGACCCTTCCTGCAGGCTCCCACCACAGCTGGCTGTTGCAGCCTGGTGAGTCTTCCTCCAGAGGGGATTTAGTACTTAAAAGTGAAAAAGCCTTCCAGCCTGCCAGACCTATTAGCACAACATTGAAACTGTTAAAGAGCCATTCAAGTGGTAATGAAGCCATTTAACAGGCATTTGCCAACCCCCAGGTATATACTGTCAGGGTATGTCTACACTACGGGATTAATCCGAATTTATATAATTCGAATTTAGGAAACCGATTTTATAAATTCGAATGTATTCGGCCACACTAGGCACATTAATTCGGTGGTGTGCGTCCAAGCTACCGTACTAGCATTGATTTCCAGAGCGTTGCATTGTGGGTAGCTTTCCCATAGCTATCCCATAGTTCCCGCAGTCTCCACCCCCCCTTGGAATTCTGGGTTGAGACCCCAGTGCATGATGGGGCAAAAAACATTGTCGCAGGTGGTTCTGGGTACAGCCTCCCCCTCCCTCCCTGAAAGCAATGGCAGACAACCATTTCGCGCCTTTTTTCCTGAGTGAACTCTGCAGACTCCATACCGCAGCAAGCATGGATCCCGCTCAGCTCCAGAACGCAGTCATGAACATTGTAAACACCTCGCGCGTTCTCGTGGAGTTTATGCTTACCCAGGACCACAAAAAAGAGGCGAGGAGGAGGAGGCGGCGACTGCAGCGCAGCGACAAGCGTGATATGGACATGGACCGTGAATTCTCTCAGACCGCGGGCCCCGGTGCTTTGGAGATTATGATGTTAATGGGCCAGGTTATAGGCTTGGAACGCCGATTCTGGGCCCGGGAAACAAGCACAGACTGGTGGGACCGCATAGTGTTGCAGGTGTGGGACGATTCCCAGTGGCTGAGAAACTTTCGCATGCGTAAGGGCACTTTCATGGAACTTTGTGACTTGCTTTCCCCTGCCCTGAAGCGCCAGAATACCAAGATGAGAGCAGCCCTCACAGTTGAGAAGCGAGTGGCGATAGCCCTGTGGAAGCTTGCAACGCCAGACAGCTACCGGTCAGTCGGTAATCAATTTGGAGTGGGCAAATCTACTGTGGGGGCTGCTGTGATGCAAGTAGCCAAAGCAATCACGGAGGTGCTGCTACGAAAGGTAGTGACTCTGGGAAATGTGCAGGTCATACTGGATGGCTTTGCTGCAATGGGATTCCCTAACTGTGGTGGGGCGATAGATGGAACCCATATTCCTATCTTGGCACTGGAGCACCAGGGTACCACTACATAAACCGCCAGGGGTACTTTTCAATGGTGCTGCAAGCATTTGTGGATCACAAGGGACGTTTCACCAACATCCATGTGGGCTGGCCGGGAAGGGTTCATGACGCTCGCGTCTTCAGGAACACCAATCTGTTTAAACGGCTGCAGCAAGGGACTTACTTTCCGGACCAGAAAATAACCGTTGGGGATGTTGAAATGCCAATTGTTATTCTTGGGGACCCAGCCTACCCCTTAATGCCATGGCTCATGAAGCTATACACAGGCAGCCTGGACAGGAGTCAGGAGTTGTTCAACTACAGGCTGAGCAAGTGCAGAATGGTGGTAGAATGTGCATTTGGCCGTTTAAAAGGTCGCTGGCAATCCTTACTGACTCGCTCAGACCTCAGCCAAACCAATATCCCCATTGTTATTACTGCTTGCTGTGTGCTTCACAATCTCTGTGAGAGCAAGGGGGAGACCTTTATGGCAGGGTGGGAGGCTGAGGCAAATCGCCTGGCTGCTGATTATGCGCAGCCAGACACCAGGGCGATTAGAAGAGCACACCAGGAAGCGCTGCGCATTAGGGAAGCTTTGAAAACCAGTTTCATGACTGGCCAGGCTACAGTGTGAAATTTCTGTTTGTTTATCCTTCATGAAAACCCGCCCCCTTTATTGACTCATTCTCTGTAAGGAACCCACCCTCCCCCTCCCCCCAGCTTGCTTTCAAAGGAAATAAAGTCACTATTGTTTAAAAATCATTTATTCTTTATTAATTGATTATAAAAAGAGGGAGAGAACCTGGGTGGGGTTTGGGAGGAGGATCAGCGGGAAGGAAAAGCCCACTAAAAAAAGGTTTAAAAAATGGCAGCCTTTTGCTTGGGCTGTCCACTGGGGTGGAATGGGAGGGTGTACGGAGCCTCCCCCCCCCGTGTTCTTACACGTCTGGGTGAGGAGGCTATGGAACATGGTGAGGAGGTAGGGGGGTTATACAGGGGATGTAGCGGCACTCTGTTCTCCAGCAGCCGTTCCTGAAGCTCCACCAGACGCCGGAGCATGTCTGTTTGCTCACGCAGCAGCCCCAGCGTTGCATCCTGCCTCCTCTGATCTTCCTGACGCCACCTCTCATCTCGAGCGTCTCTCCTCTCCTCACGTTGGTCCCTTCTGTCCTCACGTTGGTCCCTCATGTCCTCACGTTGGTCCCTCCTGTCCTCACGTTCACTGGCTTCTTTCCTATACTTGCAAACCGTGTCCTTCCACTCATTCAGATGAGCTCTTTCACTCCTGGTGGATTGCATGATTTCTGCAAACATCTCGTCTCGCGTCTTCTTTTTCCGACGCCTTATCTGGGATAGCCTTCAGGAAGGAGGAGGGAGGCTTGAAACATTTGCAGCTGCTGGAGGGAGTGAAAAAAGGAGAGAATTTTTTTAAAAGATACATTTTTCAGAACAATGCTTATACTCTTTCACGGTGACAAATACTATTCACATTACATAGCACATGTGATTTCTGTGCAAGGTCGCATTTTGCCTCTTAATATTGAGTGCCTGTGGCTTTGCTGCTAGAGATCACAGACGCAGGTCCGGGCAACAGAATTCAGCTTGCATGCTGCCATGGTAAGCCACTGTCTTTAGGCTTCTGCGCCCTGCTTTCCCACATACCAAGCAAAGCCCGTTGTGCTGCAGTTTTCCTGTTAACCTTCAGCAGCAGAAAACAAGCTAACACCCCCCCACCATCCAATTGTCTGGGATGAGTGCTTTATCCCTCCCCCCACCGCGTGGCTGGTATCAGAGAAGATCCCTGCTAGCAAAATGCGAAAAGCTCTGGGCCAATCCTCCCCCCCCCCCCCTTTGCACTTGGCTAAATGCAGGGAAGGATTTCTTTTCAGCCACAGGCAAACAGCCCAGTAGGAACGGCCACCTCTGTCCCCTTAATTAAATTCCCGTATTTCAACCAGGTTACCCTAAGCGATATCACTCTCCTGAGGATTACACAGCAAGATAAAGAACGGATGTTGCTTGAATGCCAGCAAACACCGGGACCATACGCTGCCAGGCTTTGTCATGCAATGATACCAGATTACTTGCTACTAGCATGGCGTGGTCAAGTGTCCTACCATGGAGGACGGAATAAGGCTGCACTGCCCAGAAACCTTGTGGCAAGGCTTTTGGAGTACCTCCAGGAGAGCTTCATGGAGATGTCCCTGGAGGATTTCCGCTCCATCCCCAGACATGTTAACAGACTTTTCCAGTAGCTGTACTGGCTGCGAATGCATCCCAAGTGCTCAGGGCAAATTAATCATTAAAAATGCTTGCTTTTAAACCATGTTTTATATTTTAAAAGGTAAACTCACCTGAGGTCCCTTCCATGGGGTCATGGTCTTGGGTATGGCTTGGGAGGCTTGGGAGGGTACTTCAGTCAGGGTGAGAAACAGATCCTGGCTGTTGGGGAGAACGGAGAGCTGGGTGCTCTCTGCCAGCTCGTCCTCCTCCTCCTCCTCTTCCCCTTCCGCGGAATCATCAGGTGTACCTGATGAGATTATCCCCATCTCGGAATCCACAGTCAGAGGTGGGGTAGTGGTGGCGGCCCCCCCCCCTAGAAATGCATTTAGCTCGGCGTAGAAGCGGCATGTCCGCGGCTCTGACCCGGAGCGACCGTTTGCCTCCTTTGCTTTTTGATAGGCTTGTCTGAGCTCCTTGACTTTCACGCGGCACTGATCTGAGTCCCTATTGTGGCCTCTCTCCATCATGCCCTTGGAAATTTTTTCAAAAGTTTTGGCATTTCGTCTTTTCGAACGAAGTTCTGCTAGCACTGAATCCTCTCCCCATATAGCGATCAAATCCAGTACCTCCTGTACGGTCCATGCTGGTGCTCTTTTTCGATTATCAGCCTGCATGGTTACCTGTGCTGATGAGCTCTCTGTGGTCACCTGTGCTCTCCACGCTGTGCAAATAGGAAATGAAATTCAAATGTTCCCGGGGCTTTTCCTGTCCACCTGGCCAGCGCATCCGAGTTCAGATTGCTGTCCAGAGCGGTCACAATGGTGCACTGTGGGATAGCTCCTGGAGGCCAATAACATCGAATTGCGGCCACACTAACCTTAATTCGGATTGACAATACCGATTTTGACGCTACTCCTCTCGTCGAGGAGGAGTACAGAAATCGAATTAAAGGGCTCTTTAATTCGAATTAAATGGCTTCGTTGTGTGGACGGGTCCAGCGTTAATTCGATTTAAAGCAGCTAAATCCGAATTAAAGTCGTAGTGTAGACCAGGCCTCAGTTTCTGAATTTACTGACAAAGGGCTAGTCTGCACTGGCAATACTAAAAAACCCACCTCCATGAGGCTAGTCTACACTGGCATTTTACAGCACTGAAACTTGCTGTGCTGTTGGGGGGGGGGAGGGTGGAGGGGAGGAGTGTTTTTCACCCCCCTGAGCGAGAAAGTTGCAGCGCTGTAAATTGCCAGTGTAAACAAGCCCCAAACCAGTTGTGCATTACTGCGATATTTACTCAGAACCTGTTAGTCTTCAGGACCTTAGTTTAAAATTTGCTTTAAAAATATTTCATTAGTGTGTTGCTGAAGATTATAAAATCCTTGCATAGATTTTTAGATGCACAATCTGAGTATTCACCTTTAGCCTTAAATGCTTGGATCTTCAGACATATAGTTTTTTAAAATAAATCCTTCAAAAGACCACCCTTATCTAAAATACACATGCAAGCCCGGGCTGCCGTCGGGCATAGGAGCACCAGTTTAATAATACTACATAGGGCCCCATAAATCCTAAGGATGGCCCTGTGAGTTACTCTTCTATGGCCCAGTCCTGCATAGTTGAAATAAATGGAAATTTTGCCAATAGCTTCAAAATGACCAGGAGCAGGCCCAAGGGACTCATTTTTCAGAGGTGCTGAGCACTCACAGCTTCTTTGGAGTTCTGGGTGCCTAATGCCTCTGAAAATCAGGGCCTAATTTAATGCAGTTGTTAGCTCCCTCAACTAATTTGAAGCCAGTGGGAGCTGAGGGTACTCAGTATTTTACAGGAGACATTCAGTATCTTGTAGGATTGGACCCTCAGTGTGAAAGCTTTTTATCGTGGAAAGATACCCAAATTCACTGAGTTATTTCCGGTTTTTCTGTGTTGTAGTCACAAAATGTCTGGCTGTACGGCATTTGTCTTAATTCTTGAAAATGTGCAATATACCTTGTTAGCGTCCATAGGTGTATTTACAGAGACATTACAAAGATTCCCAGACAAACACTACATTAAAATGGAATTAAGATTGGGAGTACATGTGGTGAAGTCCCAAACCATTCAGTTATGAATGTTTCAGACCCCTCTGGCCATTCAGATTTGCCCTTTACTCTTAACCCAGACCATTTTAGAATCTTATTATATACATTGGTGTAGTCTGAAATAGTATCCAACATACCTATGTGTCTTGGCAGACAGGCCTGGTGCAAACAGCACAAAATTTAAAAAAGGTGATTAAAATAGAACTACACTCCTTGTTGCAAATACTTTTAAAGTTTTTAAAGATGTCACAGCACTTAAACCTGATTTAAACAACCACTCAAGCAGCCAACAAAGACTGTTTACTTATTTGTAATTAAAAGTGGATCAGAATTGCATTCATCACATTTGCGATACCTGGAGATGGTCTCTTAAGGTGCGGAAACTTGTACAAGTTTCATTATAACTTCTTGCTCTGTGAATTCTGTGATAGCACCTCTCACATCTGCTAGCCTGGAACACTTCTCAGCCAGCCTCGAGGGACAGTAGCATTGTTGACTCATGCTTCTGCTCACATCCTTCTCCCAAGCATTTACAAATCTGGACCCATTCTCTTCTCCACGTAAAAATCTGTGGATGCACAGGACTCCCAGCCAGTGCTTTGGCTTTGAATACTGGATTGCCTTCAGCATCTTTGCACTACATGAAAATTGATTTAAGAGAAACCTTTTAAAAAACCAATAAAGAATTGTTAGCGGAATATGGATATGTTTCCACACATCACTTTTGAGTCCAGGGAAAACTGGGGTGAGTAAGGTGTCAGTGCATATAAATTCCACTCTTACCACCTGGGACAGTCTTTTGTGCTTAGTTATTGCTCTCTACTTTCAGTTCAAAAGTATAACTAAATTAAGACTTAGGAAGTGCGGAGTCCTATGGTAGTTCCATAATTTAGATATCAATAGGTATTGCTGCTCCAGTTAATGTACCTGCTTGCTGTATTGCAAACTAAGGATACCTTGGAGCACAGCCACAGTAAACTTTAAGGATTAATACCTCTTACCATATTATGTGTTTCTTGTTTTATAGCAAATATCAACCCTACAAAATTAATGGAAAATAACATCTCCAAAATCCCATTTGCCTCAATACATTTATTAGTAAGTAGCAACTTATGAAGATAATTACTGTGTTCAGCTCTTCTTTGACTACCGTGAACCATGCTTTTAGTAGATATTCCAGCTAAGACAGAGTGAATTGAATCAAGTGATGAAATGTCAAGCCAGTCAACCAAGCAGCTAATACCAGTGTTTACAATTATTGGATGTTTTCATACACACAGGGCTACAATTACATTTTCATCCCCTCTTTGTTGAATTAAAAAAATTATCTATTTTGTTCTTGTCTGTATTTTTGCAAGGTTTTATATATATTCCTATATATAGGAATAGATTCTTCTGATGTTGTAGAAGATTTTAAGGCCAAATAATATCTAGCTCTTAGACTGTGCTTTCCATCACTAGATCTCAAAGTGCTTTACAAAAGAGGTCAGTATCATTATCTCTATTTTTGGGAAAGTGAGGCACAGAGAGGGGAGTGACTTTCCCACCTCAGGTGTGTCTATTTACCTGGTTTTGCATGCTTGAAGAGGGAAAAGGCAGGTGGCTTTCTGCCCCTTCTCTACTGCCTCCAAATTCTGGGGGCAGCCAGGGTCTTGTTTGGCTTTCAGCATAAGTTTTAGAGCATTCTCAGGGTTGCTCTACCTTGTGCTGGCCTATATGGTCCCTATGGGGCTGTTCTGGCAGGATTGATAGAGCACATTGCCCTTGTACGCTGGCTTGCTCCCAACACACTACCTGTGCCAACGGAGTTAAGAGCAGGTAAGGTAGAGCTAGCTGTGTGGACTTCATGCTACTCAGGAATTACCATATCCAAGCGCTCTTTAAGTCGGCTTTCCATTGGTGCAAAGGGGACAGAGCAGAGGCCAAGAGCTGCAAAAGAATATATTTCTATTTATACTCCTTAGAAGGAGACCAGAGGTTGGGGGAAGCTGAAGAAAAATTAAGGAAGCATTTTCCTTTCCCTTCCTGTGGACCTGCAGAAAGCAACAAGCGCCAGTGACGCTTAGGAAGCTTGTCAGACCACCTCACAAACCTTAGGAGGCCTTATGGGGTCACCCCTGACTCTCACTGAGCCTTAGACTCATTAGGGACCTACATCCTCCTCTAAGCGTTAGGTGGCTTAGAATGACCACACAAGCGCTAACGAGCAATCTCAGGCTCTGTCTACACTTCAAGTGCTGCAACAGCACAACTGTAGCCATGCCACTGCAGCGCTGTAGTGAAGACACTTGCTACAGTGATGCAAGTATTTTTTTCCATAGCTTTAGTAAATCCGTCCCCTGAAGAGGCAATAGCTAGGTAGGTGGAAGAATTCTACCATCGACCTAGCTATGTCTATGGGGATTAGGTTGACCTAACTGAGTCAGGCAAGGAGTGAAATTATTCACAGCCATGAGCAATGTAGCCAGGTCAACCTAAATTTTAGGTGTAGACCAGGCCTAAAATTCACAGAGAGGATGTCATTAGCCATCTTTGACTATGGGGTTGGGACCCTGGTGACCCTCCTAAGGTAGTGTGAGCCACAAGGGAACAACAACAGAGGGTCCTGTGGCACCTTTAAGACTAACAGAAGTATTGGGAGCATAAGCTTTCGTGGGTAAGAACCTCACTTCTTCAGATGCAAGAAGTGAAGTTCTTACCCACGAAAGCTTATGCTCCCAATACTTCTGTTAGTCTTAAAGGTGCCACAGGACCCTCTGTTGCTTTTTACAGATTCAGACTAACACGGCTACCCCTCTGATAAGGGAACAACAGAGGGCCTGAACCCGCAAGGTGCTGGGTGCCCCCTGAGTGCTCTTTGTTTGCATTGACTTCCAGCCCTCTTGAGTTCAGTTGGATTAAGGGTTCTGTCACCTTGCAGGAGTGAGCCCATAAAATGTATAATGAAAACAGTGGTAGCTAAGTGATATCTAAAACAAGCAGAATTACATGTGAACAAGTCCAGTCAGTTCTAGATCAAACAGTCCAAGTGGAGGCAGATTTCTAAGCAGGTAAAAGTTAATTATAGCTGTGTCTGTCTCGGGGAGACCACTTTTCCCATAAGAGAGTTTAATTTGAAAGTTCAAGACAGCTGTCATTCTTTCCATCTCCCAATTCTGAGCCTTACACTATGCTGATTAACTAGTAATAATAGTAATTTCTCGGTGATCACTCATGACTACCTCGACTTGAAATGTGTTTACATTGTTTGACCATTTTATTAAAAGTAATAGAGAGACTATTGATTGTACATTGAAAATTTCAGTAACTCTGTTTCCTAGGAGTAGTTGTGGCAGGACTGTTTTTGATCATCTGAACCTTTATGTCTGCCTCTTTTCCTTTTACTGATAAAAAGAAATCATACTGTATCTCTAGTACCACCAAGTGACTGCTCAGTCACTTAAACTATGGGTCATTAAGGTTTTGATCCTTCAAAACCATCTGCCTGGAAATGCAGCTGTAGGTGTCACCCCATATGGGTCACTTTGCAGAATAGAGCTGTCATAACTATAAAGGGAAGGGTGACAGCTCTCCTGTGTACAGTGCTATGGAATCCCTCCTAGCCAGAGACTCCAAATCCTTTTACCTGTAAAGGGTTAAGAAGCTCGGGTAACCTGGCTGACACCTGACCCCAAGGACCAATAAGGGGACAAGATACTTTCAAATCTTGGGGGGGGGAAAGGCTTTTGTGTGTGTCCTTTGTTTAAGGGGTTGTTCGCTCTTGGGACTGAGAGGGACCAGACATCAATCCAGGTTCTCCCCATCTTTCTAAACAAGTCTCTCTTATTTCAAAATTGTAAGTAAAAGCCAGGCAAGGCGTCTTAGATTTACTTTGTTTTCTCAACTTGTAAATGTACCTTTTACCAGAGTGTTTATTTTTGTTTGCTGTACTTTGAACCTAAGACAGAAGAGGGGGGTCCTCTGAGCTCTTTAAGTTTGATTACCCTGTAAAGTTATTTTCCATACTGATTTTACAGAGATGATTTTTACCTTTTTCTTTAATTAAAAGCCTTCTTTTTAAGAACCTGATTGATTTCTCCTTGTTTTAAGATCCAAAGGGGGTTTGGATCTGTATTCACCAGGAGTTGGTGAAAGGAAAGAGGGGGGAAGGGTCAATTTCTCCTTGTTTTAAGATCTAAAAGGGGTTTGGATCTGTATTCACCAGGAGTTGGTGAAAGGAAGGAGGGGGGAAGGGTCAATTTCTCCTTATTTAAGATCCAAGGAGTTTGGATCTGTATTCACCAGGGAATTGGTGAAGGTCTCTCAAGGCTACCCAGGAAAGGGAATTAGCTTTGGGATGGTGGCAGCGGAACTAAGCTGGTAGTTAAGCTTAGAAGTCTTCATGCAGGCCCCTACATTTGTACCCTAAAGTTCAAAGTAGGGATACAGCCTTGACAAGAGCCCTTCCATTATTTGGTCCAAAAAACATGCATGTTCTTTGTTTGTATGTTAGACATAAGTCTGGTAGTTCCCTCTCAAGATCTGCTTTTGTTGTTCAATGTTATCCGAGGCAGTCTTATTATTATGATCATTTCTGGTCTCTCCGATTTGTTGTCTATTATTCCATGCAGCCAGAGGCATTGTGGGACTCCCTGCTAGGTTCAGCTTGAATGATGGAGGTGTGAAGGTCTCTTCCCCTGACTTTTGTATTGATACCTTGCTCTGCTGCTTCACTCCTTTCTGTGTTCACTAACAGCAGGGTATTGGTGACATCCTAATCTCCCAGCAAAGCAACACAATATAGAAACAATATAGGCTATGATGTTGAAGTCAGGGGGGAGGAGAAAAGGGGGACTAGTATGACTGAGGGGAGAGATAAAGGGAGGAGCAATTCCTTGCCTGGAAGACAACCATCTCCTCTCTGCTGAACTGTTTCTCTTCTGCATTCCCCTCCATATTATTTCTGACCCTTCAATAATAAAATGAGCATAATGTTTCTGTGACAGGTTCCCCCCGGGGTGCCACTTGGAACTGGGGTACCACTGAGCCCGCCTGACCCACCAGCCTGGGTTCCCTTCACACTGTACTGCTATGCAGCCTGTCAAGCCCTTCCCCAGGCTTCAGATTGCACTTTACCAGCACACATACAGCTTGGGACACACCCAGCTGCAGCTACCCACACACATGCTGAGATCAGCTCTGCATGGGAAGGCTCAGCTAAGGAACTGCCAGTACTCAAGTGCACACCCCCTCTGGAGGGTAAACCCAAAATTATACCGTCTTGTGCTGCACAGAGAACTGTACAGCACAAGCTCATAAAATTTCCCCCCTCCCTCAATGTGGAGAGAGATATGCAACAGCTTTCTGCCCCAAGTATGGTTTCCAAACACTGGTTTTAGACAAAACAAAAACAAGTTAATTAACTATAAAAGATAAATTTGAAGTGATAGCAAACAGATCAAAGCAGATTACTGAGCAAATAAAACAAACACTCAAACTAAGCTTAAGGTACTAAGGAAACTGGTACAAGTAGCAAATTTTCACCCTAAATGTTGTTTTAGGCAGATTGCAGAGATTCTTAAAAACCAGCTGCACTGGCCTGCAGCTTGAAACTTCAGATATTTCATCCACAGGCTAGACACCCTTCCAGCCTGGGCTCAGCAATTCTCTTCCCCTCAGTCTTATGTTTCTTAGAGGTTTCCAGCAGTCATCCTGGGTGGGGATTCAGTGAAGAATGAACCTCGATTATGTCACTCCCCTGCCTTAAATAGGTTTTACATATGGTGGCAATCCTTTGTCCTCCAGTGTGATTCCCACCCCCAGCCAGTGGAAAAGTACTAATTTTATCATGGAGTCTAGTGTCAGGTGACTTGATCACATGAACCTTACAGCCATAACTCAGTCTATTTGCAGTGTCCAGGGAAGGCTTTCCAGGAAGGTGGGAGATTAGCATCTTCAAAGACCTATTGTTTTTCCCAATAGCCCTTTCCAGCCAGCAATCTAGACCAATTGCCGTCTGTCTAGTTGGTGTTCCCCAGGTATAAACACATTGGTAATAGGTGCATAGACAATATTCCTAACTTCATATACAAAAATGATACATGCATACAAATATGATAATCATATTCAGTAAATCATAACCTTTCCAATGATATCTCACATGCCCCATCATGCATAAAATACATCTTAGTTATGCCATTATTGTATTATAACAATATTTCTATAAATAATATGGGGCGTAGTGTCACAATTTCCCCCTCTGATCACCATCATTCCCCCTCCTCCTACCTGGATGGTATGATGATGATTCTAGATTCTGAGGTATGCTTTAAAATCCAAGTATTCTGTCCCAAAAGGCGCCAAACACCCCCCCCCCCTCTCTCGTTGTCAATGGGAGAGTGTGATGGGTTGGATCACAAAAACCCCCTTGGGGCTGCCAACTGATGTGCCAAGACTACTTCTGCCCCTGCTTTCCTGCCCTGGCAGCTTGGGACTTCAGTGCCCTGCCTGGTTTGAGCCAGACCAGCTAGTCTGCTGCAGACCCAAACCCAGGTCTGAACCTCAAGCTGCAGACTTAACTGAAAGCAACTTAAGAAGTGTTCCTGTCTTTAACACTCAGATGCCCAACTCCCAATGGGGTCCAAACCCCAAATAAATAGAGAGATATGCACAGCTGTTTGCCCCCCCCCCCCCCAGGTATTAATACATACTCTGGGTTAATTAATAAGTAAAAAGTGATTTTATTAAATACAAAAAGTAGGATTTTAAGTGGTTCCAAGTAATACCAGACAGAACAAAGTGAATTACCAAGTAAAATAAAATAAAACATGCAAGCCTATGCCTAATCCAGTAAGAAAACTGAATACAGATAAAATCTCACCCTCAGAGATGTTTCAATAAGCTTCTTGCACAAACTGGATGCCTTCCTAGTCTGGGCAAAATCCTTTCCCCTGGTACAGCCCTTGTTCTAGCTCAGGGGGTAGCTAGGGAATTTCTCATGATTGCAGCCCCCTTTGTTCTGTTCCACCCCCTTATATAGCTTTGGTACAAGGCAGGAATCTTTTATGTCTCTGGGTCCCCCCTTCCTCCCCTACTCAATGGAAAAACACCAGGTTAAAGATGGATTCCAGTTCAGGTGACATGATCGCATGTCACTGTAAGACTTCATTACCCACTTGCCAGCACACACATATACAGGAAGACTTACAAGTAAAACAGAACCATCTACAGACAATTGTCCTGGTTAATGGGAGGCATCAAGATTCCAAACCACCATTAATGGCCTACACTTTGCATAATTACAATAGGCTCTCAGAGTTATATGTCATATTTCTAGTTTCAGATACAAGAATGATACATTCATACAAATAGGATGAACACACTCAGTAGATTATAAGCTTTGTAATGATACCTTACAAGAGACCTTTTGCATGAAGCATATTCCAGTTACATTATATTCACACTCATTAGCATATTTTCATAAAATCATATAGAGTGCAACGTCACAGAGAGGATGGGACTCCATTTTTTTTACTCCGTCCTCATACCTCCAACTATTATTCTATCATCATCTTTCCACTTGCTTAAAGCGTATGTGGGAGCGTGGGGTGTTTTAGTTTCTCTTTGCCTATTTCTCCCAAGGAAGCTAATTTTATTTAAGGGACAATTTAATTCCATCAATACGCCCTCCCTCTCTTTCTCATTTATCTTGCCCAGCTTGTAGGTGTCAGTTTCTGCATCTTTAAATATGAACTTGATGGATAGTACTAGGATTCAGTTTGCAACCTGGCTTGTACTCTGTGCTGGCCTATCAGACTGGCAGCAATTTATTTATCATGTTGTTTACTAAATCATTAATATCCTTTTGACAGAACAGATGCGGCTGCCCAACTAAACTAAAGCAGTGACTTCGTTATCCAGAAGCATCAGATTGCAATCAAGAGCATGCCATGCAGTTCTCATATTCTAGCATAATTGGAAAAACATGAAGTTTATGATTGGGACAACAGAAAATTTTTGCCACAGTGCAGAGATTTTGCTTTTCTTGCAGAAAATGTTCACCCAATATTAGCCATAATAATATATGCCTAGCTCATAGAACTGGAAAGGACCTTGAAAGGTCATCAAGTCCAGTCCCCTGCCTTCACTAGCAGGACCAAGTACTGTCCCTGACAGTTCCCCCTCATCCCTAAATGGCCCTCTCAAGGATTGAGCTCACAACCCTGGGTTTAGCAGGGCGATGCTCAAACCACATTAAGGGGAGCAGCTACTGAGACCATTTTATTATTGTATTGTGGTAGCACTCAAAGGCCCCAAGTTTTGCGGTTTCATTGTGCTAAGAACTGTACAAACTCCTAGCAAAACTTAATACCTCTTGTAATAGGAATAGTGGGACACATCCAGGTTTTCAGCATGCTTCTTGGACACAGTTAAAACATGGTAAGGATCTGTCTACACTACAAGTTGAAACCTGCTTTAACTGTGTCATGCTCCAGCTGGATTTTAACACTGCTGCATTAGCAGCGTGGACTGGGACTAAGAGAGGTGCATTTGGAAAAATGTAAGGAGTTGCTTGAAACATTAATCAGAGGGGTTCTTGTCTTCTGAACTGGTTGGTTTTACAAAGCCAAAAATATTCACTTGAGTCAGAGGGGAGGGGTGGGATCTTCCCACCTGATCTAGAAATACCTGCCTCTTCTTCCCACTCACCATGCCCTGGGGTTCCCATTTTAAATATTTCAATAGGTGGGTCGTGACCTCTTGTAATTCAACAACGGGGTAGGGAGTCATTTTTAAATCTTTGGTATCTTCACACTCCAAAATCTGCTTAAAATAAAGCAAACCCCAAAACTGACACAGGAACTCTTCTTGTATGTTTGGATGGTGTTTTAGCTCATTTAGCCCTGGAAAGGGACATTTTAAAAAATGTACTTGGAAGGAGATAAAAAGGACATTATTAGGTTTAAAAAATATTTTTTACCTGTATTACCAGTAAGGCTTTAGATTATTGAAATTGAAAATTTGAAACTCTAACTTCTTCTTCACCCTTTCGGTTGGTTCCATTTTGCCTTTAACTCAGTTTGGACAATAAAACGTTTCTGGTTCTTATGTACTAGTACAATGCTGCAACATTGGGGTGGCAGACACTAAACAGGAAACCTCTAAATCCAAACACAAAACACTGACATGAAAGAAAATAATAAAAGCACTTCTATTAATATTTGGTTTTGTAAGTTCTCCCTCTCCCAGCTCCTTCCTTTTTAAACAAAGCCTAATTGCTTAAACCCTAAACTATCTGACAGTGTCCTTTTTAGGGGCTTGATCCAAAGCCCGCTTTAATCAATAGAAAGACTCCCATGGACTTCAGTGGGCTGTGTATCAGGCCTTATGATTAAGATGCTAATCCTGAACTGAATTTGTTTTTGAGAACATGGAAGTCTCTCCACGGGAAAACAAATAAAAACAACACTAATATTCATTAATATTTTTATACCTTTGAGCATAAAATGTTATCCTATTTTAGAATTAACATCTGACTGTGCTCAAATCAAAACCACACCTCTCCCAGCACCATATCATTGAGATTGTCTTTCAGTTGAACTGCAGCTGAGCTACTTTATCTTCCTTTTCTAAATGAAGAATGGAATTCATTGTATAAAATCTGTATTTTAAAATAGAAAAATTAGTTTCATTTTTAAATATTGTTATCCCGTAAACCTTCACCCACAACTCCCCACCCCTTCAGACCAAAACATTTAAGTACAGAAACTGTTCACAGACTCTGAGAATTGCTCCTCTTTCACGTACGATACTTGAAATATACAATATTCAGAATTTCTAATAGTTACTGTGTCCCCTATGGAAGCAGTTAGCAGGAAATAGGCAGAGTTGGTAAGAGAAGAGGCATTCTAGTTCCAGTAAGAAGTTTTTTTAGCTTTCCCCACATTTAACTTACATATGCCTCCTGTAAGATATAGTGGAGTCTCTTTTTCTTTCATTTAGACCAGTGGTTCCCAAACTTGTTCCACCACTTGTGCAGGGAAAGCCTCTGGCAAGCTGGGCCGGTTTGTGTACCTGCCGCGTCCGCAGGTTCGGCCGATCGCAGCTCCCAGTGGCCGCGGTTCGCGGCTCCAGGCCAATGGGAGCCACTGGAAGCGGCGGCCAGTACGTTCCTTGGCCCGTGCCGCTTCCTGCAGCTCCCATTGGCCTGGAGCAGCAAAACATGGCCACCGGGAGCCGCGATCGGCCGAACCTGCGGATGTGGCAGGTACACAAACTGGCCCGGCCTGCCAGAGGCTTTCCCTGCACAAGTGGCGGAACAAGTTTGGGAACTACTGATTTAGACTAATTTAATGACCGCAAGGGATCAGACTTGTATAGGGTTATACGGAATTAGAGCCAATCCTCCAGTTTGAACTGAGCAAAACCTGTTTTTCTTTACACCAATTAATTTCAAATAATCTGCTACTTTCTATCACAAGAGAACAATTTTTTTGCAAGTCACTTCATTGTTTTAAACAAACAAGTTACATAGCTCCATCGGTTATGTAGCCACATTTGAACTCACATTGAACAGGTTGCTGGAGTTTTTCACAAACTTGTGGGCAGTAAGGGAAAGAGGACATATATAATGTTCCAATAACAATTACAGGAGTGTGCATGATCTGTAGCTTCTTAAGATCTGATTCACGATGTGGGTAATCTTTTTTAGATAGGACCTTAAGCAACTCATGCGTCTTTAAAAAGAAAAACTCAAATGAAAGACTCAAATACTTGATTTTTTTATGTTTCTCAATATGGATATAGCAGAGACTGTTAAAAAGTGAACTTCCTGCAGGCAGGGATTCATGTGAATCTATAAATTTGCATTACTATGTATTGTTTCCCATAGAGATTCATTTCACACAGCTCATAAGAAATATGCACTTTTTAGCACTTATCTCTTGCAAACAGGTGTTTCAGAACATAGTCTGAAATTTTTAAAGATGCCTAAAGGACTTGGCATTTAAACTGCCCAAAACTAAGGCTATGTCTACACTACCACGGTAAGTTGACCTACACTATGCAACACCAGCTACGTGAATAACATAGCTGGAGTCGATGTATCTTAGGTCGAGTTACTATGGGGTCTACACCGCGGGGGGTCAACGGGAGAAAATCTCCCATCAATTTACCTTACTCTTCTCATCGGGGGTAGAGTACAGGGGTCGACTGCAGAGAGATCTGCTGTCGATTTGGCAGGTCTACACTAGACCCGCTAAATCGACCGCCGGTGGATTGATCTCAGAGCGTCGATCCCGGCTGTAATGTAGACCTGCCCTAAATGAATATTGTGTGGCCAGATCCTCTGAAAATCAGCCAGAGTATTCTGACATCTTTACTCTTTAAGGGTTTATTAGTATATTTGTTTATGGATAAAACTGACCTTGTCCATGTATTCAACAAGAAAATATTTTTCAGTTATGTCAAACAATTCTTCTAGTGCAGTGGTTTTCAACCTGTGGTCCATGGACCCCTGAGGGTCTGCAGACTATATCTGAGATTTCCAAAGGGGTCCATACCTCCATTTAAAAAATGTGTAGGGGTCCGCACATGAAAAAAGGTTGAAAATCACTCTTCTAGTGGCACTTACCTTAAGATAGATCAGTTACTTTGAATATTTCTGCCACTTGGCACTTCTATAGCTCCTTACATCCAAGGGCCTTAAAGTGTCTTTCAAATCTTAATGAATAAGCTTCACATGGTGGTTAAAATACCAATGGTCAGCCTGCACTAGAGCGCCCACCATTGCTACTGCTGCTGGCACTGCATTAGCAGTACAATGGAAAGAAATGAAGGGAGGGGCAAGTGCTAAAAGCCATTTTAAGAACAGTGTAAAAACTATTCTGAACTGGGTAGGGTGTAACAAGGCCTGGATTAGTGCTTAGAGCAGGAGTAGATGACACCGTGTTCAAAACACCCATGGCCTTTAGCCGCTGTCTACACTAGACAGAGGAGCTGCCTGGGTGGTAGCAACGCTGGGAAATGTTAAAGGGGAAAGAGCTAGAATAGACAGGTTTTGACTGATATTTGTAAAAGTGGCCTCCCTTATTTGATTTTGCTTTGAGCTTCCCTCTGATACTGTTTCCATGTGAGCGGTAGCTAGATTAAGAGATGGCTTCAGTGGGAGCTTTTAAGTGCACAAGAGCTGCAGGTGAGACTCATATGTAGGAAGGGGTGTGCATGGTTAGGAGGAGTCTCCATAAAATGTCTGCAGATTACGTAAACCAGAATAAAAGTCCTCACATATTTTACTGTAATTTTCCACAGATTTCTTCTGTGCCCTGTATCAAAGTTGTGAATTTTGCTTACACCGTTGTCTTCATGTGGCAAGTAATTGGTACTACAGGTCCATGTTTATAACCATTAGGTAAAATTTTCAGAAGTGGCTAAGTCCCCCTAGAAGCCTAAATCCTATTGAATTTAAATGGGATTTAAGAGCGAAAGTGACCTAGGCACTTTTGAAAATTTTACCTATTTCTTTTTGCGTAACCATCAAAAAAAGATCTTTATTACAAGTACATGAAGAAATTGTTTGTCGTTGTTTATATGGGAAGGGTTTTGTGTATATTAAAGAATGTATGATACATGCTAGTGAGTCTGTATTATGTCTCAAAGGTCAAATTGTATATCTTTTGTCCATTTAATATGCTGGGATTGACCCACGAGTGCTGACCACCTGCAAACCCCATGGCCTCCAGTAGGGATTGCAAATGTTTAGCCCCTCCCTAAATCAAGCCCTTTTATGAGTGGAATTTATCCACGTCATTCACCTCTTTAAACTGTAGGTACACCAATGTCCAATCCTTACAGTCCAGAATATTTCAATAACAAAATATTCTAAGTCAGTATAATTTGGTAAGAGAAGTTCATCCTCTTATAAGGATGATCTGCAAAGGTTTGTAATAAAAATTGGGCTTGTGCCCTTCTTTGTGATATGTAAAGAAGGCCTGGAAGTAGGTTTGGTTTGCAGTGTTGTTTCTGGGGGCGGGGGTGTCTTCTATTAGATTTTTTTTCTGCTTGTTTATTAACCATAGAAACATCAAGAAAGTTAATTTTGGTTTTCCCTGGTTTTGCTGGAGGCCTTCTTGACAGTCTCATAGCATGTTTATTATGAGCTCGTAACACCTTCATTGAAGGAAGTGTTGTGATAAATCTTTAGTAAAGGTTTCCTTTCTCCAAAATGTTCATTAGTCATTGAAGTTAAATAGGTATAAACTGAGTTTTAAATGTTCTGACTAAAAATCTCTTCCTTTCTCAATTGCTCAGCTTTTGCTGTCTTGGCCTTTGTGAAGTGTTGTGCTTTGTATAATACGTTATGTGCTTATAACAAAATGAGTGATTATACCTGCTACACCAATGTAAGATAAAACTTGGGGGAAAGTGTGAGACTTCTGCACAAGCTATTAGATTTGTTTAATCATGAACAATTACACTTGTACTATTTAGTGTTTGTGTGTGTGTGCCTGTATTGATCAATACACCAAAGTCATAGTGAGCATCCCATTGTGACAAGAAGAGATAGACGCTCCGATACTGCTATTAAAGCATGTCTTTGAAATTCAACATGGTGATTGTTTTGAGGCCAGAGACCTTTTGTTGATCCCAGGAATTTTTATGCAGATTTGCCTGAGTAAATATTGCTTCTTGAAAATCACCATTTCCTATCTCCAGCCTGTGTTTTGCAAAATATAATTTTGGTAGTATGTCAGAATCCCTGAACATTCTAAGACCAGGTCCTCACTGCCCCTCGCGACACCTGGGAAGAGAGAGAACGTGGCAGCAGAATAGATGCCCAGTGATCAATCCCTGCCTCTGCGGTCATATCCTGCAAATGTGACATGAACCCCGGAACAGAAACAAACACCAATAATAATGGGGAACCAGGAGAACATGAGTTCAAGACTCATTTATCATTAATGTTAATATTTCCCTTCACACCTTTTATAATTAATCAATATCTCATTTTCCACTGAGAGGTTGCACAAGCAGGAATAGAGCCCAACTCCCTAATAGGCTGGACACAAATCGCATTCTTTTAACCAGGCTGCTTCGCAAAACAAACCTGCGACATCTTTCTGCAGAATTGAAAGGCCAGGGTTCAACCTCTGCTAATGGGGCTGGTGATATAATTGTACATAATAGAAAATGTTTCTGCATTTTTTTTTTCTAAACCTAACAAACTAGGAAACTGTATACAAAATATACTTTCTTTAAAGAAAGTTATTAGGTTGAAAAATCAAGAATGCAAAAGATGGGAAATGCCAGAATTAAAGTGCAAATGCATTATTTTAGTATGATCACATATTAATAGATGATCCCGTGGTATTTTAATGTAGCTTTTTAATCTGATTGTAACAGCACACATCCATTATGAACCTCACAGTATATACAGGTTTATAAACTTGAACTTAAAAAATGTATTCAGACTTAAACCTTGTGTAACATACCAGGAATGTTGATAATGGAAGCAACAGTATTTTAGTCAGTCACCTTAAAGTACGTTGTATAAATAGTTATTCAGAAACCTCATAAATAACTAGGATTCTTCACATACCAAAAACCTGGTGTGAGGCAGCAATGTAGCAGTTACAATCTTTCTTATCAAAGATCTCTGATGGTTTCAGTTCAAAAATTCAACCTAGTATTCCCTAATATTTTTTAAACTCTGTATAGATCCATTATGTTGAATAAGTTTAAACTATGCAATAATTCAGATCTGTCTTGCTACTTTTGAACAGCTGATCAGGTCCCTTTCCTAACGATGAGGTCTTTCTTTTTATTCATTTCAGTTGAGGCAATCCCAGTCATACTGCACAGACACAGAATGCCTTCAAGAATGTAAGTAACCATGTTCTAACTGGAAGTGTCTGAGATTAGGACTCCTGTGAAAGTCAAAATAAGTAGCAATAATTTAACTAAAATGAGATGTTGTATGCCTGGATCTTTTTTTCTTTCTTGCAGAGTTGTGGTTTGAATTAATCTTTGTCAGATTTAAATTAATGTATGTTATGGGCCACATCCTGGGCTGAGCAACCCTGAAACCCATTGGTGTCAATGTGAGTTGCAGGAGTGCAGCACCTTTCTCAATTTGTCCCCAAGTCTAATGGAATTTAGCCTAGTAACTTTCAGGGTTCAAACTTGACCTTCCTTGCACCTGCAAGGACCATGGTACTAAGTGGGATTCACCCCAGGCAGGAGAATCATGGTTTTTCCAATACACAGAGGTTGTGCCAGGGGAGGGTGGTTTTAATGTCCACATGTAGCACTATGGGAGCCCTGCCAGCGAAGACTGCAGTGGGACTGTGCTGAATCAATACATCCCCTGAATGCCTGGGTCATGCCCCCTCCATGGCTAGTGCCATTCACTTGTAGGATTGTGCAGTCTCTTTGAACCACTGTGACCCCCCCTCCACTCCAAGAAGAGTTTCCTTCACAGAAGGGCCTCTGCCAACATCTGCCTGTGAGGGAATCTGGTCCATTATGCACCGTATACACGGCAGGGGTTCTCAGGACAAATTATTTGGTGGCCTCAGGGTGCGGCCACCAACTCTTGCTGGTGGCCGCTCTCACACTTCTTCCTAAAATATTTAATTACCTTTAGGAAAAACAAATAAATATGCACATACACACGTCCAAATCATTGTAATTTATTTATTGCTAGTTAGTAAGTCTGCTGTGAAAAGTGATATTAACAACATACAAGTATCACTTTTTACAGCAGATTTACTCAGCCCTAGGAAGTCTGGGGACAAATGAAGCCCTGGATGGGAGATCGGGGTAGGCAGCAGGGGCAATTGGGGAGGGCGGGTTGGCTGGGGAAAGCAGCGGGGGGCCAGAGCCTGAAGCCCCACAGCCGGAGCCCAGGGCTAGAGCCCAAAGCCTCACTACCAGAGCCTTCCTCCCTGCTGAAGCCCAAATTCTGAGCCCCACCGCCCCCCCCCCCCCCCCCAGCTGCCCAACTCTTGCTGGAAGCCCCAGCAACCAACACCAAGGCTGTGCATCCAGGAGCACCAGGGAGGGGGAGGGGCCGCTGCTCCCCCCCTCCATCACACCCCAGTAGGCTATGGCCACAAGAAAAGCCCCTGGTGACCGCATTTGAGAAATGCTGCACTAAAGTAGAGTGTGATGGCATTTCTCCCTGACTCAGTGGCCATTTCACTAATACAGTAGTGTTGAGGTGTATGTTCGCTTAAAATATGCTGTAAATTTCCTGTAAATAATAAGTGCACACTGACTGGACATCAGCATGTTAGCCAAATGGGATCAATTCAGACATGGAAGTGAATCTGTGTGGAGATTCCATTGAAGGTTTTGAGTGGCAGAGTGATCACCGCCTGGTAGAATTGAGCATTATGTAGTTACAGTTTGTAGTCAGGTAATACAAACATTATTGTCTGTGAATGCATTTGGAGGGGGAGTGAGCAGCAGTGGGCAAGGGAAGTGTAGTTAAAACAATAGAGTAAAATTTTCAAGAGCACCTAACTGAGGAGCCTAATTTAGTCTTTGAAAAGCATCTCATTTAGGAGCCTAAGGCCCATTTTCTAAAGTAACTTAAGCCTTAGGAGCCTAAGTCTGACTGAAAGTCATCTTTGAAAATGGGCCTCAGGCTCCTAAATGACTAGATGCCTTAGGAAATTTTACCCCAAAGCTTGTTAATGCATAAAACCTTCAATGACACATATGTCCAGGCAGCATAATGCTCAACCAAGTAGTGGCAAAAAGAACAGGAGTACTTGTGGCACCTTAGAGACTAACAAATTTATTTAAGCAAAAGCTTTCGTGGGCTACAGCCCACTTCATCGGAAAGCTTATGCTCAAATAAATTTGTTAGTCTCTAAGGTGCCCCAAGTACTCCTGTTCTTTTTGCAGATACAGACTAACACAGCTGCTACTCTGAAACCAAGTAGTGCACATACATGCTTGACTAAGCTGCCTGTTTCTGAGGGATGGATTTTTAGCCAATTGTTTCCACATGCATACCTGTCCTGGTGCTATAAGTTATACTGACCTAAGCGCTGGTGTAGACCAGGGTTCTCAACCTTTTTCTTTCTTAGGCCCTCCTCCCCAACATGCTATAAAAATTCCATGGCCTATCTGTGCCACAACAACTGTTTTTCTGCATATAAAAGTCAGGGCCCCACACTATGGGGCAGCCCTGTGAAGCTAAGTTGCTTTGGCTTCGGCTTCAGCCTCAGATGGTGGGGCTTCGGCTTTCTGCCCTGGGCCCCAGCAAGTCTAATGCCAGCCCTGATTGGCGGACCCCTGAAACCTGATTGTGGCCCCCCAGTGGGCCCCAGACCCCTGGTTCAGAACCACTGGTGTAGACAATTCTCCTGCCAACATAGCTACCACTGCTCATTGGGGCTGGAGTAATTAAGTTGACAGAAGAGCTCTCTCCCATCAACTTAGAGCATCTGCACTAGCAGCACTACAGTGGCGCGCAGCTGTATCAGTACAGCTGCGCCACTGTAAGCTCTGCAGTGTAGACATAGCCTAAGAGAGAGAGGAGGTCCCAGAAACCACAGGCCCCAAGGATGAGAGCTATGCAATCCCTGAGGCCAAGGGGAGAGGCTACAGACCAGAGAGGCCAGGACTGAGAACCACAGGACTGCACCCTTAGCAAGTTTGCAGATGACACTAAACTGGGAGGAGTGGTAGATACGCTGGAGGGTAGGGATAGGATACAGAGGGACCTAGACAAATTAGAGAATTGAGCCAAAAGAAATCTGATGAGGTTCAACAAGGACAAGTGCAGAGTCCTGCACTTAGGATGGAAGAATCCCATGCACTGCTACAGACTAGGGACCGAGTGGCTAGGCAGCAGTTCTGCAGAAAAGGACCTAGGGGTTACAGTAAATGAGAAGCTGGATATGAGTCAACAGTGTGCCCTTGTTGCCAAGAAGGCTAACGGCATTTGGGGCTGTATAAGTAGGGGCATTGCCAGCAGATCGAGGGACGTGATCATTCCCCTCTATTCGGCATTGGTGAGGCCTCATTTGGAGTACTGTGTCCTGTTTTGGGCCCCACACTACAAGAAGGATGTGGAAAAATTGGAAAGAATCCAGCGAAGGGCAACAAAAATGATTAGGGAGCAGGAGCACATGACTTATGAGGAGAGGCTGAGGGAACTGGGATTGTTTAGTCTGCAGAAGAGAAGAATGGGGGGGGGGAGATTTGATAGCTGCTTTCAACTACCTGAAAGGGGGTTCCAAAGAGGATAGATCTAGACTGTTCTCAGTGGTACCGGATGACAGAGCAAGGAGTAATGGTCTCAAGTTGCAGTGGGGGAAGTTTAGGTTGGATATTAGGAAAAACTTTTTCACTAGGAGGGTGGTGAAGCACTGGAATGGGTTACCTAGGGAGGTGGTGGAATCTTCTTCCTTAGAGGTTTTTAAGGTCAGGCTTGATGAAGCCCTGGCTGGGATGATTTAGTTGGGGATTGGTCCTGCTTTGAGCAGGGGATTGGACTAGATGACCTCCTGAGGTCCCTTCCAACCCTGATATTCTATAATTCTATGACCCAAGGAGAAGGGCAGTGTAAGACCTGAGCCCAAGGGGAGAGACTATATTTGAAGTCTATTTGTATTTAATAAGTAGAAGCCTAGCACGGGAATTTTGTCTTACGCCTGTTTGGACTTTGTGGAGTTCTGAAAGAGTCCTGAGAAAAAGGAAACTGAGGCAGGAAGTGCTTGCGGCGCCACACTAGGTCAGCAGGGGATGCTCTGGGGTAGACATACCTCACCACACCTGGGCTCCTATACATGTCTGCACTCTGGCAAGGTCAAACATCTGAATATATTAAAGAATTTTTATGGGTTTGCACCTGCAAAGTGCAGAGACAAATGTGTCTGAGTAGAAGCTTGCTGAAAATATACATCAAAATGTGTTGTCCTAATTAGAACTCCATTCATGTTTACTCTTAAAGCTTATTGTTATGTCCAAGGCTTTATCTTAGTTACAGGATTCAGATAAAACACAGTTGAGTCCTGTCCACATAACAGATACAACTATGCAGTGCAGTGTCGTAATGGGTCAGGACACAGCTATGTTGTAACCAGGATCTCTGACTCAGTTATGCTTATAGTGCAGATGTGCCATTAGATTTTCCCAGTTGCCATTAAAAGGAATGAAAGAAGGCAAAAGAATCACAGCTTGTACTTTAATGATCATTATTCATATAAGAAGGTACAACAATTTAGATTTATTTGGCCTTTTAGAATGGTTGAGTTACAAATGCTTTGCTTTCTGCAATCACCTGATATTCATGCAAATTGCATATAATCATGGCTTTAAAAATTTACTTACTGTTTGTCCAAAATCAGATAGCTGAAGAGTAACTGTCTGCTCAGCAAGAATCAGTGTAAAGTTAGTCCAATCAGATAAGGATTGGAAAAGGACATCTTCTTCTTCCAGCGTGGTGCAGCTGCTTTGCACCATGCCACCACTGTATTCTGGTTGTAAATCTGGCTCAACTGGTCCAGGGAGGATGATCCTAATTTAAAATGATCCTTAAATGGCATTTAGCCTCTTTCACAGGTATGGAATTTTACAATGAGTTGCAAGCATCCAGTCACTTCTGAGAAGGAGAAAGGGGCATGTATGTCAGGGGATAGTGATAGCATGGTCTAGCAGTTTCAGTATTCACCTGCGTTGGGAGTTGTGTTCCTGTCTCTGCCACAGACTTGCTTTGTGACAAGTAACCCATCTATAAAATAGAATGGTAATACTTCCTCCTTCCCAGTTGGGGGGGAGGGGGCATGAGGCTTAGTTCATTAATGTTTGTGAAGCACTTTGAGATCCTTGGGCTGATGGGTATTGTATAGAAGAGCCAAGTTCTATTCAATTATTTTATAATGTGCACAGTTTAGTTCCAGTAGGGGGTCGCTTTCTGTTAATGGCTTAGGATGACATTTTGACTGACTGTTTTTAATTGGGTAAACAACAAGTGTTGCAAAACTCTCAAGAATCAAATAACAGAATAAACAGATTGAGCCTGGAGAATCTGCTGGAACTGTTGTTTTCTGAGGTGGGTTATGACTATTCTGGGCCCTGCTCCATGAGAATGTCACATCCACCCTCACTCTCAGACAGACAGGCATGAGGCATGGACTTCCATTCATTGCCTCCTTCCCCTTAAATCAGGTTGTCATGAGTCTACAGTTGTGATGGATCTAGAATCCCGCTCCTTTTTCCTAAGTCCTGCACCAGCAGCAAGTGACTAGCTGGCTAGCAGCAATCAGCTCGGTACTATGCTTCCTGCCATTTACTGATTCATAGTTCTTCACTGCTGGGCCCAGATCCCAAAATTCTTGCTTTAATTCTCCCCTGACAGTTCATTCGGGTGGTTCATGTTTCCTTCTGGAAAGCCAGCTGCTCATGTTGTTATAGACAAATCCTATGGCTACAGATCATAGAAGTAACTGCTGAGATTTATGTGTGTTTTGGTTTGGGAAACAACAGGGCTGTGGCTCAGTGATGTCATAGGTGTATCATGTTTTTCTGTTGCTACCAACTAAGGAGAGGCAACGACAGAAATCCATGTAAACTCCCTAAACACTGTGGATTATGATTCTTTCTGTGAAATGTATCCTTTAACCCCAAATTTAAGATTTTTTGGAGCTTGCATCCAGCCAATGTTTATTTTTACTATCTCTCTTAGGGGTAGGTATCATTAGAGTTCAGCTTGTATTGCAGACTGGACCTGTTCTTCATAGTGGAGGATTTTAACTGAAAGATTTCTTGGGGAGTTGTGTAACTACAAACTAAAGAGGTCATCTTAAAGCCTTTTATATATCTCTTTAGGGTAACAAGGATTCTAATTTATAACTTAGGCAAGGAAGCACATGATACAATAAGGGAGTGCTGCTCAGGGTAGTTAGTAATCGTACATTAGCACTTTGAAAATACTGTATAAGGTGCTACACAAACATTAGAAGCCCTATTCCTCTCTCCTAGCTATCTCTCCTTTGCTCTCAGGATCCTGTACAGTGACCAGGGAACTGAGTTTAACAAATGTGCTTAAGCACAGTTTGTAGCTGAACTAGGTTGTAATACAGTTTGGATGGGTCCAAGTGTGTTAGAATCAGGTTCTAGCCAAACTTAGGCTATTCACCAGTTATCCTGACACTATTTGGCCCCATTCCCACTGCATCTCAGATCCCAGTTCAATCACAACTGAGATTAAGGTTGAACTTGCTTCCTTTACCTGTATGCCTTAGTTAGGGAGGGTGTAGTATTCTTCAGAATCTGTTACTCAGGAAATCTCTTAACATAAGTGGAAGGGGAGAAGCCACACTTTACGTAGAGTGGATGAATTATAGCTTTTTGCCTCAATTCACAGATCAAGCGACAGAGCAGTTGCAGCTATTAGGTGAAAGGTAAGATGACATGGACTCAAGTGCCTGCAGTATGCAGATGGCACATAGCATTACCTATCTTTCACCAGATAGGATCATACTACTACCGACAAGATGACCCACTGTTTGTATAGGATCAGCTCATGGATGGTTGAAGCGGAACCCGAGAAGAGAAGGATGATGTTTGTGGGCAAAGGAAAGCACTCTGAGACTTTCCAGCCATGGTAGAGGCTGCTTTAATTGAAGGTGCACACCCATAAATTGGTCATTTCCGTCTGTAGTTTAGGAGTGCTCATGAATTCCTTGCTGACACAAAGCTCTCACGTGGCAGCATCTGCAAGGATGCCTTCTACCATCTCCAGTTGTCTAGAAGCTTCTGTCCCATCTTGGCAGATGGTGACCTGTCTCAATTATATATACCTTTATCACCATCCATCTGGACTACAGCAGTAAAGCCATCAATGCTTAGGAATCTCCAGCTGGAACAGAACTCTGCTGCATGTCTCCTTAGCAAGGGTGGCTACTCCAACCACATCAAACCTGTCCTCCATTCTCCACACTGTCTTTGCATAGAACTTCAAGTCATGTTCAAGGTCTTGGTCCTTATCGTCAAGGTGCTCAATGCCTTGGCCTTAGAACTTCTAAATGATAGCTTGAAGTTCCAAGATGAGGACTTTGGTCATAAGTTCTGCTTCTCTGGCACAATGGAACTTTCTGCCTTCACTGTGCAGGAGACAGAGCTTTCTTGGGGGTTAATCTGAGACTGTGGAATTTAACTCCCCCAGAAATAAAGGACTATAGCTGGGCTTTTTTTTTTTTTTTTTTTTTTTTTTAAATAGTTCACCAAAAAATGCAGTTTTGGGTCAACAAACTTCATGAATTTGACACACATTTGCTGAATAGTTTTGGACAAAAGAAAATTTGTGGCTAGATATACAAGAGAACTTAGACATGCACTTATACGCACTATCCCAGTGGTTAGGGTATTCATGTGGGAGACCCAGGTTTGAATCCCTGCTCTAGACCAGGGATTTGAACTCAGATCTTCACTCTGCAAGGTGAGTGTCCTAACCACCAGGGCTATAGCATATTCTGGGGTGGGTTTTTCCTTCTCTTCTGTTGAAGCTGTTCCACTTTGTATAAATAATCATGTATTCACTGGGCCAGGTAGAGAAAAAATGACTCTGTAGCCTGGTGATTATTATAAAAGTCTAAAAATGCCCAGAAAAAAACCAAGAAGTTTTGGGTCCAACAACATTTTGTTCGACCTGAAATGAACTTGTTATTGACTTTTTAGATTTGTTGAAAATTCTGAAAATATTTGGGATTGGGTGGAATTAAAAAATTCCCCCCTACCCCTGACTGCCAGAGACTGAAAAATCAGTTAAGTGCCCAGCTCTACTAAAAGTCGTCACAGATCTCACCATCTTTCAGTCCAAGTGCAAGGTTCACTTCTTTGACCTGTCTTCTCTAATGGAAACACAAAACAATGAGTACATTAAATGCATACACACAGTTCTCCTCCTGCCGAGAGAGAAAAAGAACAAACCATACATGATAGATGCTAGTCACATCGCTTAAGGCACTACTAGAAGGCTATTGGCTCCTGGAGTAATGACGTGGTATAAGGACCTATGCAGAATAGAAGTTGGTCATCTCCTGACCTTTCAATCAAGGTCTTAGAAAATAGACCCTCTCTCTGGTGCTCTTTTGTTGTTTGTCTGGTCACTCAGCTCTTACAGTGCTGACTCCCATTGTTTCTGCATTCTGAGAATATGCCATACTGAGGGAAGGGAAGGAAAGGCAACCAGTAGTTAGCAATGGAGTACTTTGTGTAGTATTTCTTTTCTGCTCTCCCATTGGGAGGAGGTCCCTCCTGGATCTTGAGCCTTGTAGTGTTTAATCTCTGCTTCTGGCAAGGTCAGTGCATGGTCTACCTTGCCCTTTCAATTTGATCTATTAGGCCTTGTCTACCCTACAAAGCTTTGTTGACAAAAGGCAGCTTTTGTCGACAAAACAGTGAATGCATATACACTGCGAGGCGACTTTTGGTGGCAAAAATGCCCTGTTTTGGTGACAAAATACAAGCACCCTGACGAGAGACATAAGGCTTTTTCCTTTAAATTTTTGTCAACGAAGTGCCAGTGTAGATACCATGCTTGATTTTATTGCTTTAATTGGCCTCCAGTAGGTGTCCCACAAAGCCCATCATGACTGCTCTGGTCAGCAGTTTGAACTCCAATGCCCTGCAGCCAGGTAAACAACCATCCGCCCCTCCCCCTTAGAAGCCCTGGGAATTTTTGAAATTCCATTTCCTGTTTCGTGGAGAGGTCTCATCTCATCTTCCCAGGTGACCGTGGCAGGTTATCACTGCAGAGCTGCTAGATGTGCTCAGTATATGGGGAGAGGAGGCTGTGCAGTCCCAGCTGCGCTTGAGCCATAGGAATTGTGATACTTACAGGCACATTTCTCAAGGCTTGTGTGAAAAGGGTTACGATCGGGACACACTGCAGTGCAGAGCGAAGATAAAGGAGCTGAAGCAGGCATACCATAAGGGAGCTGCACCTGAGACCTGCTGGTTCTATAAGGAACTGGGTGCTATCCTCGGTGGTGACCCCACATCCACCGCCAAGAGCCCCATGGAACTTGGCGGGACTGGAGGCGGTGGAAAGAGGACCTAACCCAGAGGACAAAGTCATTGATGAAGAGGTGGAGTTAGATGATGATGTGGAGCTCCCGGCAGGGTCACCTGGTGGGGCAAGCAGCCAGGAACTGTTCACCACTCCAGAGGTGTCTAGTCAGTCTCAGCAATTGCTCTCCAGCGAGCAAGAAGCAGGAGAGGAGACGTCTGGTAAGTGGCTGTGGTTTGTGTAGTGTGGAGGTGGGTTCAGGGTATAGAAATGTACAAGGCTGGCTGTGTTTCTGTGAGCTGGACATTCCCTGTGTAGCTAATCAGTATGGGAACAGGGTGTTGATGCACGCTGAGATCTCATGGGAATCCTCCAGAGAGCTCTCCAGGAAAGTTTCCTGGAGGTACTGGTAATCCTCTGCTGAGGCTTCCTTGGCTTTGTTCTTTTCCCCATTGTAGGAAAATTTCCCGCACCATTTGGCAATCACTGGTGCAGGGACCAAAGTGTCACACAGGCGAACAGCATAGGGAGCAGCGCGGAAGCCACAAACATGTAGTAGATGTACCCTCGTTTCCCTGCTTACCCTTAGCAGTAAGAGATCTGCTAGAATGACCCCTGCCGGTGGAAAAGTGTGTGAGAATTTTAGGATTTTTTCCCAAGTCAGCTGCACCACAGCCCTTGCAGAGTGAGTGCCTTTTTCCCCAGGTGGAGCCCCCCTCCCCACCCCGCCAACACTCACCATGCTTTGGGTGTTCGCAGAGATGTGTACTTGCCAACGGTCAGTGAGAAAGTGATTGTTATGTTGCAAAAGGTGTATTTTATTGAAATATTTCAATGCTGTGCGTGAATTTAACAATCATGCTTCTGTGCATTGTTCCTGAAGATGCATGTGTGCGTTGTGCACCTTCCCGGACCACCCCACGTTGATGTCAGTGAAATGCCCATGGTGATCCACAAGTGCTTGCAACACCCTGGAGAAGTAACCCTTCCTATTGATGTACTCCGTCACAAGGTGGTCTGGTGCCAAATTTGGAATATGTGTGCCATCTATTGCCCCTCTACAGTTAGGGAACCCTGTTTCTGCAAAGCCATCCACTATTTCATGCACATTTCCCAGAGTCATTCTGGTGTCCTTGCGCCGCAGTGCTGGGGTGAGCTCCGCACATAGTTCCAGGAAGGTGTCTTTCCACATCCGAAAGTTCTGTAGCCATTGCTCATCATCCCATACCTGCATGACGATACGATCCCACCATTCAGTGCTTGTTTCTCGAGCCCAAAAGCAACGGTCTACCCTGTGCAACTGTTCTGTGAATGCCAAAAGCAATCTGAAGTTGCTCCTATCCATATCACACAGCATGTCAGGCAACTGGGAGTCTTCTTCAGTTAGGAATTTTGCGATTAACTCCACTGCCCTTCACGATGTGTTCATGACAGTTAACAGAGCATAGGAGAGCAGTGCGGGATCCATCCCTTCTGACAAAGATGCCGGAGTGCACAGCAAAGAAGGGTCATTGAAAAATTCCACAAAAGAAAGCTGCAAGCCCATGGAGTGCTGGGACAGAAAGCAATGCCTCACGGAACATTGAGCCCGGTCCCAAAATGTGCTGCGATCCACTCCGCCTTCCCACAACACCTAGCGACAAAAGGTGTCGAGCTGGACTGTGGGATAGGTACCCACAGCATATTGCCCACACTGTCAGTGATAGTGCTCCAACTGTGGATGCACTCTGCTGACAGAGGGAGCAAATGTGAACATGACATTCTGATTTTTATTATGCCGATTTTTGAGTGTCAACATCAGTTTTGTGACAAAACTTGGTAGTGTAGACAAGGCCTAATTTTTTCATAGATTCTAAGGTCAGAACAGACCATTTTGATTATTTAGTCTCGCCTCCTGTATAACACAGGCCATAGAACCTCCCCAAAATAATTCCTAGCTCATATCTTTTAGAAAAACATCCAATCTTGATTTTAAAATTGCCAGGGATGTAGAATACACCATGACCCTTGGGAAATTATTCCAGTGGTTAATAAATTACCATTTCTTGATCATGGCCACAGAGGCAGGAGAGACTAGAAAGAGATGTGTTCTATAGGAGGCTAACGTGAGAAGGCAGGGCACATCCCTGCAAATCTGAAGATTAGTGAGGGGGAGGAGAAGGGAAATCAAAGACCATAGGGAGAACTGGAGGGGAGGAAAGAACAGAAAAAGAGGGAGGATCATAGAACTAAGGGGGGAGAGAAGAGGGAGCTGGCAGATGGTAGTGCAGTAGGTTGGACTCCCTTGACTCTTACAAATGAGCACAAGATGAATAATACTAATTTATTTCAAAGTTTATCAGACTAACTGGAAACAAAGCAGGCAATATTTAAGGAGTAGTCATCTGTGACTGTTAATGTTGCAAGTCAGTACAATGACTCAGAAAGGTAGTCTACAATTTTAGTATGGTAAATGCAGATCAGAACTGATGTAAAGTCTCTTGTGATTCATGGATGAACTTTAAGGGTATAATTCAGATCCTTCACATGGGTGAGAACTCCTATTAAATTAAACAAAATCTTTCTGGGATAGAGCAGATATAGGTAGGATTAATAGATTATTAGGTCAGTTGAAAAGTTCTAATATATCACACTTAACCTCCTCATTTCCCATTTTGAATCAATCCCAACTCTGAAGTATTATAACTTAAATTCTAAAGACTTTGAATCATCTTTGGCCATCCACCATGGGCCATTTACACATGAGGGAACCAGTTACACATAGTAATTTCCCAGCACACTTAAACTATGAGTTGACCTTGCAGTGTTCACAGGACCGAACTGTTTTTACCATGTACCCTGCATGTTCTCTAGCCCTGCAACACCAAGGCTATAACCTGATTTAGGGACACAACTAAAATAGGGCTTGTTCTCTGTCTGCTCTGCAAGACCAAGGCATGTTTTAACTGTATCATGGGATGTAATTGGGTCTCCTTATGCCGCCCCTCTGTACCTGAGTGAAATTTACTCAATGGGAATAAAAAGAATGTGAATACAGTCAAAATACATTAACATGACATTGCTAACACAACTGGGTTTTTGACAATTGAAGTTTGTGAAACTGGCTAGTCAAGTGATATGTGACTTTAGGACCCAAGTTAGCAAAGCATTTAAGTACTTGCTGAACTTTTATGAACGGGGTGGACTTAAGCATGTGCTCAAAGTTAAGCTTGTCCTTACGTGTTTTGATGACTTGTTAATGTATATACATTACAGTATACAGTCTTGTAATGAGTAATCTAATCTCTCTGTAATATTCCCTACTGCGCTTTAACAAAGTACTGTTTCAAAAGCACTACATTAAAGCAGTGGCGGCTCTCAACCTTTCCAGACTACTGTACCTCTTTCAGGAGTCTGATTTGTCTTGCGTACCCCAAGTTTTATCTCACTTACAGACTACTTGCTTACAAAATCAGACATAAAAATACAAAAGTGTCACAGCACACTATTACTGAAAAATTGCTTACTTTCTCATTTTAACCATATAATTATAAAATAAATCAATTGGAATATAAATATTGTATTTACGTTTCAGTGTATAGTATATAGAGCAGTATAAACAAGTCATTGTCTGTATGAAATTTTAGTTTGTACTGACTTTGCTAGTGCTTTTTATGTAGCCTGTTGTAAAACTAGGCAAATACCTAGATGAGTTGATGTACCCCGTGGAAGACATCTGCGTACTCCCAGGGGTATATGCATATCCTTGGTTGAGAACCACTGTGTTAAAGCACACTAGGGAACCTTTAGTGCACACCAACAGGATCTGCATGGATCAATCAATGTGCAATGCATTAGTACACTTTAAAAATCACACCCCTGTAGTCCACACTACTACTTCTTTGTGTAGACAAACCCTTAGGTACAAGTAACCATTTCCAGTTCTTTTCTGGTGTTAATAGGATATACACCAGGGTTTTTTTATTTTTATTTTTTTAGTATCAGGAATGTTTTGTTGGTGTTCATTGGTTAAAACCTAAAATCAGAAGCCCTAGAGGGTCCTCAAAGGTCAACTATTCTACACGTCTGTTCTGAGGCAGGGTTAAGTATTATGTGATGGGGATGTGATGCATAAAGGCCTCCCAAAGTTTCAAATATTGATGCACCAAGCTGATTAATGTTGTTTCACTTGTACAGAACAAGACTGCAAGCTGAACGCTTGCCTGCACAATTATACATGCTGTTCTGAATCAGTATTTTATGTCATAACTAGCAAACTGAAAGTTACATTTCCTGTTACTATATGTTCTCATTTTGCACCTGCTAGATCTCCTTCTGACCCATACCCAGAGTGGCTGACCTTCAAACTCTCATTAGAATGTTTTTTTGTAATTGGCATTTATAGTTGAACCCGTTCTATGTTCGCAGCTTTTCCAGATTTGAGATGTCTCCATTTCAAACATTTGAAAAGCAGGAGTTTAATGGCAATTCCTTTAGTTCATAAAATCAAAAGAGTTGTCTCATTGGGTCTGAGAAAGTGCTGCTGAGGTCTGATTTTTCATAATTCATCCCAATTTTTCTGTTATATTTTTGAGTGAATTTTATGTACATGAAGGATATCAGATCGATGGCTCTGGATCATGAAGTCTTGTATTACAGAAGAGCTGTGTTGTGGGCAGCAGTCCTGCAAGCTTCCCCACCATAGCCGATTAGCTTGCCTTAACTCTGTTATGTAGACATCACCTTCATGGATGAGGGAATAGTTCTCTGTGCCCACTGAGCCCTTGGGCTCTCTTGAAAATGCCATTAAAGGGGACAACAGTGATAATAGTTTTCCATTGTGAAAACTTGTGCTCAAGGAACTTGACTGACCCCACCCCACTCACTGCAAATAGATCATCAAACAGCTATTACTGGTGGTAACTGCCAGTGAACATTGAACATTGACATAGGCCAGATTTAAACCAGCATGGTAGAGGTGAAAGACTCTATATGTAATTGTCAAAGATAATAGAAATGAGTGGATGCTAAAAACCTGCAAATTTCAAGGCCCTGGTTCTCCCTGTGGATTTTCCCCAGACTTTGAGGTTTTGTACAAAATCTAAACTTTCATAAATAAAATCATCTAGCTTTTCTTGTTCTGAAGATTACCTCCCAATAGCATTGCATTAGTTACCTTCTGATGAGTAATACACAAACTACACCACGTAAAGTCAATGACAATTTTGCTGTTGGATTCAAAAGATATATTATGAGCCTGAAAGAGAAGGAATTCAGAGTGATGGGATGTTAAATCAAATGCTTAATTAAGGTAATTTTAAATACTAGCATTTCACTACTACTTGTAGCAGAAACGTGCAGCTAATGTGCTAAACCTGGCACCACTGATCTCAGGAAAAAGGCTGCATATTTTAAATATGCAAATAATCAGATATTTGGGAGACTTTAAATACTTATTTCTCCCTGGTAGTACAACCAGACAACTCCATTCAGGGGAATTTCTCAATTTTGTGGAAATATGCTGTAGTTCCATTTGTTATTTTGTTGTAAATGTCAGTATATCGGCTTCCCTTTTTTATCAGTCCCTGCCTCTGCCTCCTGCAGCACTCTTCTTCACAGAAATTAAGGACCTCCTGCACCCTGACACACCAATATTTTGGTTTTAGGAAGAAAGGGAAATAGTTTATAGTAGTTATGCCACTCTGTTAGGGAACATGATCTCAGTGACCACCACACAGCTCACATATTGAGTCAAATACTTAAATGAGAAATCTTTGCCACACCAAGCTCATGACTAATGCCAAGACAGACATCTGTTTGCACAATCTTTGCAATACATAATTTTGAATTTCCATCAAATTTAGAAACATCAGTCTCCTTGGAAACAATTGGAGAGCTAAATTAACAGTAAACAATTTATTCTGAGTGGTTTGCAAACTTCTTTTCGCAAGTAGGTATAACGATCCTCTGTGCTTGGGCTGTGATAGCAGGGTTTGAACCTGGACCTTCAGTGTTAAAAGCAAGCTTTTCCCACTAGCTTTATTAGGCAGCAGTTGTAGTAGACTCCTCCACCTATGTAGATCAGCCAGTAGAGGGGAACAAAGACTCATGCTCATCTACTGTGGGTTACACAAAGAACTAGACGCCTTCCTTGTTCCTACATACACAAGATTGCTTAAGAGCAAGTGGAGGCTAACAACTCTGCATGGTGCATTGGGGTTTGCAGTGTGAATGGCCTATAAAAATGGGCTATGAAAATCATACACCATTCCCCCTACAAGTGTGGAATATTTCACTTATATTGATATATGTATAATATTATGTTGTTGTTTTGCACTGATATCAGTTGTAAATCATTCTGAACACTGGTCTTTGTATACTCTGCGCACAGTAACATAGTGTGCTCTTTTTATCTGCAACCCATTAAGAGGGAATTTAATTGCAGCTTTAGGAAATTGGCACTTTTTTGTCAACCTTACAAAAAATTGTGAATCTTAAAGCCAAGCAGACAGAATAATCACAGCTGTGAACCAAAACTGTTGTAGTTCGGTCTGATACTTGTGTTGTTTACACTTTCATGCTGATAAAAGGACTCTGCTCCCACACGCTTTTATAATTTAGTTTTCTCTGTCTGTAGTGCCAGGACCAAATTCCTCTGGTGATAACGGCATCAGTATTGCCATGATAATGATGGCCTGGGTGGTTATTGCTCTTGTCTTGTTTTTGCTGAGACCAACTAATCTAAGAGGATCCAACATGGCTGGAAAACCAGCCAGTCCACATAATGTAAGTATGTCTGTATCTTGAAGCAATCTACCTAAAGAATCTAAATAAAATATCTAGATTTAGGAACATTTAAAAGTACACTACATTATATTCATTAGTTTTTCCCCAAAACTGTTTTCCTATGCTTTCTACTGCTATTTTTTGGTACCACATTAATATTAAAATGTATATGTTCCCTTCTGCAAAAGTCTCTCAGACTAGAAATAATTAAGTCTTTTGTTTAAAGTGTGGTTATATTCTGAAAAGTAACTGTAAAAACAGCATCTTTTCAGTGAATAGATCTGCTCCCTCTGCCTATTTTATTGACAAAACTAAGGCTATGTCTACACTGCCACTTTTGTCGTTAAAACTTTTGTCACTCAGGGGTGTGAACAAACACTCTCCTGAACGACAAAAGTTTTAACGACGAAAAGCACCGGTGTGGACAGCGCTTTGTCAGTGAGAACCATGCTCCTGGTGAAAAAGCTATGACCCCCTCATTGGGGGTGATTTTATTTTTTCACCAGGAGAGCTCTCCTAGTGATAAAGAGCAGCTACACAGTGCACCTTACAAAGACGCAGCTGCAGTGGCACAGCCACACTGTTGTGAAGTGTGCAGTGTAGACATAGTGTAAGTTTTCACTGATTATACTTCTGTGAGTCCTGCAGGGACTTAGATTGAGCTGGATTCTATTCCTTGTGGTGAACCATAAACTGAAGTGTTATGTTCTGATCAGTAATACCCACTCAAACCCACAAGATGCACTTGAGTAACCAAGGGCCTCAATTTGATCTGCAGAATCTTTATCAAGATGGCAAGAACTGAGATGTGTTTTTAGGATGGTGGTTAACACCCCCCCCCCCATTTTTTTTAACTTTACACTGAGCAATATGATGTGGAAATAGTTGAGATGATAAACATGGTGTAAAGGACCAGGGCATAGATGGTCTGACCTAATGGTCATAGGTGGGGTGAGTTCTCCCCATCAGGGCCAGTAGTCACCAGGCAGGAGTTGGAGGACTCACAAGGGCCAGGTTCCATAAGCAAGAGTCAGGGTCAAGCTGGAGTCAGAGGCCAGAGATCAAGCAAAGTCTAGCATTGCCACAGGCCAAACTCTGTGTGGTTACCCAAACAACTTTCTGGGGCAACCCCTGGGGTTAAATAGGACACTTAGCCAATCAGAGGGCTGCAGGGTACTGTCACTCTGGGTCTCTTGGATGGCGCTTCCTGCAGTGCCTACTCTCCATAGTGCTCCTGGCTATAGCTCTGCATGGGCACTGTGGGGATATCAGATGTCCCAGGCTCTGCAGACCCAGGTTCTAATTCCTAGATCCTTACATATGGAATATCACAAAGTCACCCATCAGAGTAGGACTCCACTTCCAAAACAAAACCAAACTGAACATAGACTTACTGAGGCCACCCTTGGAGTCTGCTGTACAGAAGAGCACAAGTAGGATAGAGTGTGCTGTGACGACAACACTGCTGGATTCTGTTGGAAATAATTTTCCTAGTAATTTTATTTTTATCATGACTCAGTTTCCACAGAAGCACTTATTGGTCCAAAGGCCATTAGGCATTGGTTGCATCCAAAATATCAGTATAAGCATATATGCTCTGATATTCTATGCCCTAGCAACAATTACAGTTATAAGCGTTGGCTGAATACTCACAACAGGTTCAGTCCTGGGAGACACCTTCCCATCATAGCATGGCTCCAGGGGGTCAGGGAAAGCTCTGACAAAGAAACCCTAGAAAACTTTGCTTTTTTTATACACTATAACAAACAAGTGATATCATTGCTGATTATCAGAACTTGACTCAGGTCAGATGAAACAGCTTAGGTCTGAACCCTGTCCTCTGCTCTGGTCAAGACAAGATTAGTGATTGGGCCTGTTTCTTCAAGGTTTTCTTATGTCATTTTGCCATATTTCTTTCTAACCACTAAACTAAGCATTGTTTTATAACAAATGAAAAAGACCAATTATTTACTGCACCTGATATCTAATTAGCTATATTTTCTTGATTTCTGTTATCTCAACCCAAACCTTAAATAAGATACACTGGTATTTTAAAGGTCACTACAAGTTTTATACAAACAATCCTCCTTTTTCATTATCTTATTCCTTCTAGGGTTGCCAACCCTCCATGGTAGCCCTAGAGTTTCCAGGAATGAAAGATTATGTTGTGATGAAACCTCCAGGAATATGTCCAACCAAAATTGGCAACCCTAATTCTTTCTGGTCACATGCTTTACACCTATCACTCATGCTAAAATCCAAATTCAATTTAAAACCATAGTTCACTCAGGCCTAATGTAGGCCTAAATTCCTACATACTCAAATAACTCTCCTTCAGTTGAAGCTGCATCCATCCAGTTGTCTTCAACCTGGGGGAAGATCAGTGATCCCAGCACACTGTCAAGGTGGGAGGAATGTAAGCAAACAAATAAGAGTAGAAATGGGACCTTTGGGACTGTAGTTGGGGGTTGGCAAAATCCATGCTGAAGGGAAAAACAGAATTGCGTCTGTTTGTTATTTACTTTGAATATTGGAGGAGGATTTAAAAAACAGGAAGCATGTATCTCCTTTGTATTCATTCTTTTTATAAGTCATAAGTAGACTAGAATTTCTAAATCAGTGCATTTTTTTTCCTTTTGTACAACCAGGGACAAGAACCACCAGCCCCACCCGTGGATTAGACCTTGTAATTCTGGAAATGCTCGACAGCTAAAACCTTGCACGACCAAATGAACGCAAGTGATCAGAGTACTAAATCCCATTCGATACTATTTTCCTTTTGCATTTACATAAAGCAGGATGATATTATTTTGGTATGGAACAGCTAGTAGCTATTTCACTTTTAAATTAATTCTTGCTTTATATATTACCATTCCTAGTAGGTGATATTTGAATAAACAATAAGGAGCTGCAGGGGGTGGGGTTTTGGTTGTTGTTTTACTGTGGACATTCCACTCATTCTCTTTTTGTTACAATGATTACAATACATAATTTCTTTGCAGTGGTCTCTGGCATAATTGAAGGAAAATTTAAATCCTTGTGCATTTATAGTTATTAAAAGTTATTTTTCAGATTAATTCTCTTTTTCCCCCTACATATTTTGGAAACTTAGTTGCAAACATTAGCTTGAGTTTTGGGTAGAAAAAGTGAAATTACTTTACCTTTACCTTGCTGTTCAGAGCAGCTTTAACTCTTTGGACCGCTAACCTAGTTTTTAGGCTGTTGCAAAAGCATGGATCTGCTGTAATGAATGTACATCTATGTGTGTAAAAAGAACAGGAGTACTTGTGGCACCTTAGAGACTAACAAATTTATTAGAGCATAAGCTTTCGTGGGCTACAACCCACTTCTTCGGGCTGCTACTCTGAAATCTATGTGTGTGTGCATGAGTATGTGTCTGAGAATTATCACCATCAAAAACTTGTCTGACGTGTAAGGAATTTACACAAAAGATTATTATCACCAAAATGAAATTAAATACATTCACCAATAAATGAGCTGTCTGATTCAGTATATTTTTAAAGACAACTAAAACTTGGGCTACTAAATTCTAAAAGAGAATTGTTTACAAACTTTACAAAAAGAAAAATCTAGTGACAAGTATCCATTATAATTTTCTGTCCTGAGTATAATCTTATAATAATCAATATCTTAAATTTTTTGCTGCAACACGTAACAAGATCAAAATGTTATTAACCAGTCATTAACTTCAGAAAATTGTCACTTACTTACAATTTGGTTTTTACTTGTATATTGTAAATATATAAGTAAAAGTAATATATATATTACTTTTGATTCTTATCTGTTCGTTGTTGGTTTGTTCAAAACAGAAATTGCAGGTGAAGATCTACGGCATATATTTTCCCTTTAATGTTTGTGTGTGTGTGTGTGTGCGCGCATATGCATCTTCCGTTTGAACTAGTGAGAGTGACTTTTTTTAAACATACATTAAATAATTTAAGAACATTTTAAAGATGTATAGAAAAGTAACACTTTATATTTTTCTTATCAATTTGAGAAATTAATGAGAATAATGTAAAGGACAGTTTTGTGTGACCAGATGGCTATGGAGGTACTTTCCACAAAAGTAAGGAGAACAAATATGCAGGGAATTAATGGCCTGATCCTGCAAGCTTTTACTCACATGAGAACTGCTTACTTTTGCAAGTAGCCATAGGAGGTACTCACATGAGTAAAGATTTGCATAACTGGGCCCTGGAAGAATACCATGTTGGATCCCTTTGTTATCAGAGATAGGGTTGTCCTCCTCAGGGTAAATGGCAGGTCAGCCAAATTGTCTTGTAAACATACAGTACAGATCTGAAAAATTGCTTTTATAATTTGATGTACATAACTGCACCACTGAGCTTCTCTGTAGCAGTATGCTGTGTAATACAGCACCTATAGATAGGGAGCATTAGTAAAATAATAATATTGGGCCAAATTGTCTGTTAGCCTGATGCAACCTTACTGAAGACAGTGGGATTGCAACAATGTAATCGAGAGAATTTGTCCCAATATGACTGATGGCAGTATAGGCCACAAACACTGTAAGGACATTACTGGGATACGCTATCCAACTGCTAGTTTTTACCTAGTACATCTTTGTTTGGAATAACATTTTGAACAGTGTAGGTAATGTGGTATTTTTTTATGGAACCAACAAAAAATACTTACATTGCCTACCGTACCTGTGTTTCCCCCCCCACCCCACCCCAAGAATCAGTGGCCAGGGCCGTCCCTAGGGGTATGTGGAGCCCAGGGCGGAAGTGACAAATCCGTCACTTCCAGGACCAACCCGTCACTTCCGGGACCGACTGCGCTGGCCAATCACGCTGGCCTGTGGGGCCCCCCAAAGTGCGGGGCCCAGAGCGGTCGCCCCAATTCACCATACCCTAGGGACACCTCTGTCAATGGCCAAAAGTCTTCAAACTTGGGTGCATTAAGTTAGAAGCCTATCTCCATATGTAAGCACCTAACTGGAAGGGGCTTCATTTCAGAGGTACTGAGCAAACCCTGCTCCTGTTGAAGTCAGTATGACTTGCAGGTACTCAGCACCTCTGAAGATCAGACCACTTCTATTTAGATGCCCTAATATGTATATAGAAGGCTTGCTTTGTGCACCCTGCTTTAAAATTTTGGCCAATATATAGTCATGGATGTTTGCACGTTGTAATCTGAGAAATTTTTAATTGTGTTCTGTGTTGAATCAACTTTTTTTTTCTTAAAATTTTGCTAGTCAAAATGTTGTCCAAATGGTTTTATACATATGTACTTTCCTTATGTAAATTTCTATTTTAAATTTTCTATGTGAAAGAGAAGCAGTGGAAATATTGTATAGCAAAATGTTTTGCTACGTAGCCAGGCCACTATCCCATGCCAACATGTATCCCTTTTAAATTCTGAGATATTCTCTCCAGTATGTAAACTTCAGACCAATATTACTGCTTAAAGTAAAAGTAGCTATTATAAGGCTGTATTTTGCCACTTTTATTCATGTTATTTTACTCAACAAGTAGTTCCATTGTAATTAGTTTGACTATTGTCAGAGAATGTTCTAACTGCAACATCATTAATAAGGGTGGCAGAATCTAGCCCATAATAATAATTTGTGATGAAATAACTGCATCATGATTACAAAACTGAACACTGTAAATTTTAAGAGGAACCCCTTGGAAGAGATTAGTGGGATGTAAAGTTTAAGACCATGATCAATTTTATATTAAAGGTTTGAGGCTCAGCTAATAAGAGACAAGTTGTAGAAATTAAAGAAATAAAGAAGAGAGTTTGTTTATACCTTCGTTTATAACTTTGTTAAAATAATAGTATTTTAGCATCTGCTTAACACAATTATTATATTCTGAAATGAAAAATCATGTGTGTTCATATAGTGTCTGCAGATCACTTAGCCATGTAATGTTTGTTACCGAAAGATGAAAAATGATAATGTGATGTACCTGATGTAAATTGGTGGTTTAAAATGTCTGAATCATGCCAAACAAAAATAATGTCTGTGCCATTTGAGGTTTACTATTAATCTTCTACTGAGTATTTGGAACTGGGATAAAGGGCTTGTACTATGCACTTTTTATTGACAAATAAATTTCAAATCTTAGTAACCTTTTGTTTTTGTCTGAATTTCTTGATAGAATCAAGATTGCACCAATCTAAGAACAACTTTGACTAATTTTAAAGCTCATCTAAAGTGATTTAGCAGTTAAAAAAATAATCAACCAACAAATAGCAACACAAGATTAGATTGTTAATCAGGGCTAATTACAAAAAACAACATTGTCATGCATGGGTTCTAACTTGTGATATGAGCACAGACCTACATACAACCCAAGCTAGTCAGAATAAATGGTAGCAAGTTCAGAGGTTTAAGATACTTTGAGGACCAAGACAGGTATTTCCCCTCTGCCCTTTGCATTGGAACCTTTGGCCCAGAAAGTTAGAAATAGCACAATAGAAGGGGTAACAATAGCAGAGACACAACATAAAATTGTGTTATAGCAGAACCTCAGACTTATGAATAACTTGGAAATGGAGGTTGGTTGTAACTCTGAACAAAACTTTATGGTTGTTCTTTCAAAAGTTTACAACTGAACATTGTCTTAATACAGCTTTGAAACTTTACTATGCAGAAGAAAAATGCTACTTTCCCTTTATTTTTTTAGTAGTTTACGTTTAACACAGTACTGTGTAGTATTTGCTTTTTTTTCTTTTTCTTTTTTTCTGGTCTTTGCTGCTGCCTGATTGTGTACTTCCAGTTCTAAATGAAGTGTGTGGTTGACTGATGAGTTCGTAACTCTAGTGTTTGTAACTCTGAGGTTCTACTGTATAAGTATATTGTCACGTTATTTGAAATCAAAATCTGTTAACTCAGGGGTTCAATACTTTTTCCATCCATGGTTTACTGAAGTGCTCCACTCAAATACCACAGTTTTAAGTGGCTACATTGGATTGTGGGATTTAGGTAGATACAGCCAGAAACTGTTTCTGCATGTTTAGGATGCTGCATGGACTGGGGGAATGTAGGTGGGGCTGGCTGGTGAGAGACTGATACAAGTGCTTCCTCCCTTTCTACCCATACAGAATTCAGCTCCAGGGTAGTACCATTTCCTCCAGAGCTGAGCACTGAGGAAAATGTGGAGTGCTGAGGAGATGCTGTGGGCTGGGTGGAGCAAAGAGAGTAGCTGCAGGAGGAAATGACCTGTTCCATCCCTCTGCTTTCTCAGTTTTTGTTGGGTTTTACTAATTACAGGATGTTGGTGCTTTTCTTCTCCCACTAGCAATAGGGTGCAAACCAATGAGCATTGCCTTGCCACCGGGGCAGCTCAAACCCCACTAGTCAAGAATTCCTGTACTACCTCACCCTAGGAGATAACAAAGGAAATCAAAAATCCAGGAGGGTAATAAGCAATAATTAAACAGAGAGAGGCAATAAATATCCCAGAATGAGAAACAAATTTTGATTTAAACACATGATAAACTCATTTAAAGATTTAAGAGTGCTACTTCTAGCCAATTTAGAAATGCTCTATGATCTTAATTTTGGACCCCTCATATGTCATCTCAAAAGATTGACAGTTGGAAAAAATGTAGTTTATCTTCAAAAGACAGAACATCGGCTATAAAAATAAATGCACTTCCTTAACTATATTTCCTGTTCCAAATTTTACACACAAGCATACATGATAAAATGATTGCAGATATATGAAATAGCATTATAAAAATCATTTGGAAACAAACAAGGAAAACCACAGAGTTTAACTTACTAAATAAACAGATCAGAAGGAGGTTTTCCAGCTCCTAATACTGGATCAGTTATCAAGCCTGCCAAATAAAGTTCTGGTAGATTGGTCTTTCTCAAAACCAGAAGAATGTTGGATCCTGTTAGAACAGATAGAATGTTCAGGAGAAATGTATCAAATCTTTGCCATGGTCAATAAAACAGATTGCCCTCAAACATATCCAATAATACTTTGTTTATAGGAACTACGCTGTGTGTGTTTGACAAAACATTAGGCCAAATAAACTTTTTTCTATCCTCACTAATTTCAACAGTAAACAACCCAAAATTTAACCCACAGAAAAGATAAGGCAACTTTGAAGAACAGGAAAGCTCTTGTCATGGGCCAGATCCACACTTGGTGGAAATCAACATAACTCGATTAACTTCACTTTACACCAGCTGAAGATCTGGCCTAATTATATAAAAAAGATAAATTCATGACCTTGCAAAGAATGTCTGATAAATTTCATTGACCAACATTTCCTGTGTCAGTAAATAAGATAAAAATGGGTCAGATCCCGGTACCTGCACCACCCCCATTGTAATTAGATGTAGTCATTACCATCTGTTTCCTATTACATTGCGATTCCCTTTAACAGCTACAACTCTTGCTGCTAGACAAACAGAATGGGCGAAGACATAAAGAATTTGTTTAAGCATTTCATTTATTTACCAATTATCCCAATTAACAGGATACACTCTTGTTCTTAAGGAAAAGCTTATTATGAAATGTTTATGTAATGCTGGTTCAGAGTAGAGCAGCCATTCATCATCAAGAACGACAAGCAGCTACTTTATAAAACAAGCCTACTACATTTACAGCTTCTATTAGATCCTCAAGCTTCATGTGATGACAGCTGGATCATCAGTGTATTTTGTGCTTCGGACTGTTAAAAAAAAAAGCAAAGAAATATGCTACTACTGTTATGCTGCTTTCAAAGCCATTTCTTTTCTTAAAAAAGCTCTTCAGGGTTACTGTTTGCTGCTAACACAAAGATGAACAGAAATATTTAATGTAAGAACAGATATTAAAGATAGCAAAGTATGCTCAGTAAGCAGATTTTTTTTTTTTTCAATTTTTTATGGAGGGTCACAGCCATTAGCTGAATTAAAAACAAAAAACAGACACGAGGTAAATCACAGAGAAGCTGTAGAATCCCATTTAACAACAAACCTTGTGGGTAGAAGGAAAAATTGTGCACTGAAAATTGGCAAGAAAGATATCCAAAGAAGCTCTCTCAGGGGCTGGGCACTACACCAAGGACTGTATTTACTGTAACGTGTTTTTGTATATGAAATAGAGATTACAAGTTGCTTTGTGCTTTAGAATAAGTTATACTTTATGCCTTTACATTTGGTTAAGGTATTTGACCATATATTACATATGGAGTCTGAAATTCAAAATGGCGTGCCTACCAAACAACAGCTCGACTCCATCTTTGTTTAACTTCTTGTTGACGTTTTCGTGCCCTTTTGGAACTTTGGCGGGAAAGGCAGCCAACGGTCAGCATAGAACTGGTTCAGACAGGTGCCACTCAATTTGAATAGTCCCTCCAAGATGTGCTGGCTAACTACCTTGTGAGCGTTACCCCAGGAGCAAACATTTGAAATCCAGGTATAGAGCCAATACTCATAACTTCAAATACAAAAATGATACATGCATACAGATAGCATAATCATAACCAGCAAATCATAACCTTTTCATAGACATCTTACATGCCACATGTTGTACCAGATTTGTTGTAAATATATAACAGTGGTTGCAACAATGAGCTATATGGTCATATTTTAATCAGATAACGTCACACCCGCCACCATGGGCACAATCCTGAAAAGATCTCTGCAAATGAGGATCCTTATGCCCACATAGAGTTCAGCTGTTTTCAATAGGACTCTGCATGCGCATGAGTCCATATTTGCATATTCCTCTGCAGGATGGGCCCAGATGTGTAGCAGAGACCTCCAAAATTACTAGCATTTTTTACGAGGTGTGCATGCAACTGGATGGTTATGCCACTGTAAATATAAAATTTACTGCATTAAATATACTGTTTCTCTACATTTGGCTTATCCAGATATTTTTCAATAAAACAAGCATTCCAAATGTGCAAGATGTTCCTCTCCCTACCACCCCCCATCAAAGTTATTTAGGTCAAAAACTTTTACTTGAGAATGCATCTTTCCTAAGGTTCTCACACCCATCCTCCTGCCTGAGTGATTCTCTCAAGATTCAGTATGTAGAAGAAAGAAAAGATTATACCACTTTTTCTTTTAGCTTTTTTTAATCATGGACCAAATCCTGCTCACTTTATTCACAAGCTACCTCAAAGTCAACAGGACAATGCAAATGAGTAAAGCCCCATATATTGTTAAAAAAAGTCATGTAGCAATATAGTTGCTCCTCCAATTGGGGCTGGGTGAAAGAAGGCAGCTCCTCCTGATCTTATATTTTTACTTCCACTGCATTTATTTTAGCATTTAAGATTTCCTGTGTGTTTTATTGACATGGTTGTTATGCCTGCAGTATCTCTCCTGTTGGGAGATTTAGTATGCTTCATATTTATCAAAGCAATTCTACTGCCAACAGCACTGCTTCTGATGGAATAACTTTGATGTCTTCTAGACTAATGTATATAGTTTTTTCAAAAGAACATCAGAAAAAAAAAGATGTTTACTAAACAATAGATAAGCCCTTCAAATGTAATCATCCCTGGGACGAAGTGTGAATAATTTCTCTGTCTGGTGAGAGATGGATTTAAATAATTTAATTAGGAAGAAGGTCATTTGGTAGAAAACGAAGTGCTATCATCAGACAACTAAAGGAGTGGAGGCTTAAAAGGATATTCACATCAGAATTTTCAGGGTGTTTTTCCTCTAAGTTTAAGTGCTTTTTATCCTGCATGGGTTTTGTTTTTATTTATTGCTATTTTATATTACAGTAGTGCCCAAAGAACCTAACCAGAATTGGGGCCAAATTGTGCTGGGCACTGTACAAACACAGAAAGACACAGTTCCTAGCCACAAATAACCATATTTGGGGCAGATGTTATCACTATAAAGCATGTTTACTAATTCTTTATTCACTGTTGTGGCTCTTCTCTGAACCCTCTGTGATTTGTCAACATCCTTCTTGAATTGTGGACACCAGAACTGGACACAGTATTCCAGTAGTGGTCACACCAGTGCCAAATACAGAGGTAATATAACCTCTCTTCATCCAAGAATCACGGTAGGCCTTTTGGCCACAGCATCGCACAGGAAGCTCATGTTCACCTGATTACTCACCATGACCCCAGAAGTCTTTTTTCCAAGTCACTGCTTCCCAAGATGGAGTCCTCTATCCTGTAAGTATGGGCTGAATTCTTTGTTCCTAAATGTAGGACTTCACATTTGGCTGTATAGAAATGCACATTGTTTGAGCCCAGGTTACCAAGTGATCCTGATCACTCTGTATCAGTGACATGTCCTCTTCCTTATTTACCACTCTCCCAAACTTTGTGTCACCTGCAAACTTTATCATTAATGATTTTGCTTTCTTCCAGGTCTTTGATAAAAATGTTACATAATGCAGCACCAACAACTGATACATTCAGGACTCCACTAGAAATACGCCCACTGAATGATGACTCTCTGTTTACAATTACATTTTGAGCCCTATCATTTACCCAGTTTTTAATTAATTTAATGTGTGAAATCTTCATTTGATATTGTTCCAGTTTCTTAATCAAAATGTTATGTGCTACCAAGTCAAATGCCTCACAGATATCTAAGTATATTAATCAACACTATTACCTTTATCAACCAAACTTGTCATATCTGAAAAAAAAATCAAGTTAATTTGCCAAGACCTATTTTCCATAAATCCATGTGTGTTTTACATTGAGCTAGCTACTGCAATGTAAAATCCTAGTGAAACAAGGCACAGTAGTTTTTACCTAAATCTATCTAATCGAGGTCAACTCCAGTGCTCAAATTATGGGAAAAAAGTAGAGGGGACCTGAATGTCAAGTGGCTTGCTTCAAGCCAAACAGCAGTGAGAAATATGGGGGACATAAGACAGAGATGAAGTAACCCCTAAAAGTAGTAAGGGGGCCCTCCTCCTAGAATTAGAGCACTAGTCAACTCTATACTCCCACCTGGATTTACCTTGACTAGCTACACTGAGCTTAAAACTACAGCCCCTTTCTCTCCATTAGGATTTTATATGGCAATAGCTATCTCGAGTTAGATATTTCAATGTAAAAACACACTTCTGAAGTTAAAACATAGCCTTACACTATCGCTACTGAAGGACAGGCGGGCTGATGAGTATAGTGTAGGACAGGGGCGGGAAAACTTTTTGGCCTGAGGGCTGCATCAGGTTTCCAAAACTGTATGGAGGGCCGGTTCGTGGAGGCTATGCCTCCCCAAACAGCCAGGCGTGGCTCGGCCCCGCCCCCTATCTGCCACCTGCCCCCCCGCTTCTCGCCCCCGGACGGCCCCCCCCGGGACTCCTGCCCCACCTAACCCCCCCAGTTCCCTGACCGCCCCCGGAACCCCTGCCTGCCCCTGCCGCCCCATCCAATCCCCCCTCCTTCCTGACTGCCCCCTGGGGACCCCTGCCCCCATTCAACCCCCCCCTGTTCCCCGCCCTCTGACCACCCCGACCCCTATCCACACCCTCGCCCCCTGACCACCACCCCAAACTCCCCTGCCCTTGATCCAACCCCCCTGCTCCCTGCCCCCTTACCATGCTGCCTCGAACACCGGTGGCTGGCAGCACTACAGCCGCGCCACCCAGAGCACCAGGACAGGCTGCCGCGCTGCCCGGCTGGAGCCAGCCACGCCACCACGCAGCAGAGAGCACCGGGTCAGGCCTCAGCTCTGCAGCTGTGCTGCCCCAGGAGCTCTCAGCCCCGCCGCCCAGAGCATTGCGCCAGCGGAGCAAGCTGAGGCTGTGGGGGAGGGGGAACAGCAGGGGAGGGACTGGGTGCTAGCCTCCTAGGGCAGGAGCTCAGGGGCCGGGCAGGAGGGTCCTGCCATAGTTTGCCCACTTCTGGTGTAGGAACAAATAGAGGGCCAGATTCTCCTCTGCCTTGCACTATGTGCAATCACTTACACGTGTTAAGAGATGTAAAATGTTAACATTCTGATTTGGTAGCACTTTACACCAAATTTGCACTCAGTTTGCATAGGTATAAATGATTGCATAAGGTAAAAGGCAGTAGAGAATCAGACCTTGTGTGTCCCAAAAAGTGCAACATATAGGTTAGTATGAATGGAATGGAGAAGAGGGAAAGGTAAGAGGTGTTTGTGATACTTACTTAGTTTTTTCACCTCCCAATCACTGTGGTATAAACATACAATTAAATATTCTGAAAACACATTCTAAATATTGGGGCCTGATTCTCATTTACACAAAAGTCAAGAGCAGCGAACCAGGGCATTCACATAAATAAGAATCAGGCCCTTGGTCTCTGAAGTTCTACTGTGCACCATAACAAGAAAGATCAAAGCAGCATTTATATAAAAGTTCAGTATGTGCAAAGCAGCAGAAAAATCTGGCACCCTTACCCATGTATGATAAGTGGTAGTTTGTGCTTTATAACGTACACAAAAAACTGAAACAAAAAGTTTTGAGACAGAAAATTTAACATTCTGTTCCAAAAAGTCCTAAATGTTTTTTTTTCAATTTTTCTTTTTAAATGCACTTTCATCAAAGATTACATGTTTCTGCAAAACATTTTGGTTACAACAACTTGGCATTTTCCAAAAGAAAAATGTTCCACTGAAAAATTTCCATGCAGCTCTAATACCAGGGTTATAGCTCTTAGACATCTGAGCATACCTCTACTGCTTTCCACTCCTGGCCTCAATAGATTTTTTAAATATATATATTACTAAAATGATACATATAAAAGAGAAGAAAAATGTGAGCAAGGTGTAAGTGGGGTGCTCCATTACTTTATAAGGACCACTTCAGTTCAATTTAGATCCAAAATTCATGCTTGGTAAGCACAAGATTTTACAAACTCTAAGACTGCATAATTCCAGTTAAACAATTTTTTGTTCATGTTTAAACATTTTCTTTGGAGAACCCAGACATTACAGTGCACTAGTGCATGAGAAATGAATATAGGATTTTTAACCTTCCAATATTATTTTATAGGTGCGTGCCTTCATTCTCAATGTCATTTTCATTGAGGAAGGACTGCACTAGAAGAGAGGAAGAGACAAATTAATGTAAAATATATTTTGTCATAAATATTAATATTATTTATAGAGAGGATTTCATCCTGAAATAGCCCAAAGTGCTATAAACATACTGTACTCCATCAACAAAATGCAGCTACCTCTGGTATCAAGTGTGGTATATAGCATGCTGCACAAAGGTGGAAGGAGTGACTTTTGGCCAGAGATACTGAGGCTAACCCCATCTCTCAATAATAGAATAATGGGATCTTTAATGTCCACATACGACAAACAGAACCTCCATTCTTAAAATCTCATCTGAAAGACTTACACATAGTAAACTGCACTGAAGTCTAATTAGGCCTGACAGAATATGAATTTTTTTTATAACTTCAATAGATATCAAGGTTTATTTTTAAACAAATTTCTACATTAATTGATTTAAATTTTCCCAGTTGCACCTAATTATGGGTTTTAAGCATTTTTTATTTTTATCAATTTAAATTTTCACAATTGCAGGAAATTATCAGGGGTCAGATGGGGCTGGGGCCAAACAATCATTTAATGATAGTAGACATTGAGATATAAAAAGTTAAACTTTATTACTAATAAAACACAAATTGTCAACATCACATGTCACAATACACAAAGTAAATATCTTAAATTAAACTGTAATAAGTTCTCAAACATATCTATTCCCACTTTGCGTATCTCCAGAGGCGGATTAAGATTTATTGGAGCCCTGGGCACAAATAATATTTGGACCCCCCACACCGTGGAGGCTCAGGGGTGCCGGAACTGGGAGCATCCATGCCTCCCCCTTTTTAAAAATGGGAGGGCCACGCCGACCCGCTTTTTAACATGGGTGAAGCCTTGGGCAGATGTGGAGTGGCGGCGGCAGGAGCTGTGCTTTGCAGCAGGGGAGCTGATAAAGCTACCCCGCTGCGAAGTGCAGGCCCTGCTAACAGCACCAGCCTCTTCCTGGTGGTGGGAGGGCTCAGGTGGACCTTAGTCCCCCCCCCCACCATGGGGCCCTGTCCCCTGCTCCCGCTTTCCTCCCCGAGGCCCCTAAGAGTCGCTCAGGGAGCCTGGACCACTGTGGGGAGCCCTGGACCCTCCACCTGCCCTGGGTGGCGTGCCCTGGTGGGTAGAGACACAGGCTGGGGGGCTGCTCTTGGTCCCCCCAGCCTCCCAACCCAGAGGAAGTGGAGGGTCTGGTACTCCCCACAGTGGCCCGGGCTCCCTGAGCAGCTCTTACCTTGGCCTGGCTCCAGCTTTCAGCCTGGCCAGGGCCTGCGGGGGAAGAAGAGGAACAGGGGATGGGGCATCAGAGGAAGAGGAGGAGCACAGGTGGAGCCACAGTTCCGGTGCTGGTAGCCCACCTCCATTCTACACAGGTTCCGGCGCTCCTGGGGCCCCCAAATTGGCCAGGACTCCTGGGCACAGGCCCTATGGGTCCGTGCGTTAATCCACCCCACCCATCTCTAAATTATATTATTATTGATGGAAATATATTTTCATCCATTTGTATGTGTTCAGTTAAGTTAATGTTTATAGACATTTACCAATACAAATCTAACCTTTCTAAGGGTACGTCTATACTTACCTCCGGGTCCGGCGGTAAGCAATCGATCTTCTGGGATCGATTTATCGCGTCTTGTCTAGACGCGATAAATCGATCCCGGATCAATCGCGGAAGTGCTCGCCGTCGACGCCGGTACTCCTGCTCCGCGAGAGGAGTACGCGGAGTCCCCCCCTTATTGGAAACAACTGGGAGGTGGGCGGGCACAAGCCCGCCCACTTCTAAAGGCCCCTCCCCCAGCCTAGCGGGAGGGACCACTGGACCCAGGAACCAACTAATCTCTGGGGACAACTAAGGAAAAAACAGGAAGTGGAGTGACGGTCAAGAGTACGCGGAGTCGACGGGGGAGCCTGCCTGCCGCGTGTGGACCCGCGGTAAATTCGAACTAAGATAGTTCGACTTCAGCTACGTGAATAACGTAGCTGAAGTTGCGTATCTTAGTTCGAAGTGGGGGGTTAGTGTGGACCAGCCCCAAGCCTAACTAATTTATCTTACTACTTGAATCTGTACTTGTAGTTACAGGGAGCCTAGGGACTTCAAGATAAACTACAGTTATTTTGTTTCAACAGCGATATTTTTTCTAATAAGTACACCTGCCCGGATGCCCCTATATAGTTAGAAATTTACACTTGCCAGAGCTATGAATTGAAGAGCTATTTTGTTGCAGTCTTTTTATACATTGTAATTTCTGAGAATTAGCATAGCTATGAAGAAATAGAAGGCATAAAAAGACTTCAACAAAATACTTCTTGTAACCCTTGAAAAGTGAGATTGGGCTGTATCACGGGGTCACTGCAGGGCCTGGTTACAAGGCAAGTCAAATTCCCAGAGCATAGTTGTTTGCCATGATTAGGATAATCCATGCTTTAATACAATTTTATTTGCAACAAGGTCAGGGGCGGCCCGTCCATATAGGTGAACTAGGCGGTCGTCTAGGGTGCTGAGTTAAATGGGGTGCCAAATTCAAGGAAAAAATCAAATAAAAAAAATAAAATGAAAAAAAAATGAAAGATGAAAAAATACAAATAAAATAAAGAAAAAGACATTATTTCAATTCCTGTGCGCATACAGAGGGAATATGAATTATAATTCATTTCTCTACACCTCTGATCATTTATTAATATGTCAAATCTTTTATTTACTGCAAAAATAAATAATATTTTAGCGAGATTTTTTTTAAATTTGTGACACAGGGTCAAGATGACCCACTGTGCAATTTTGATAAGCAATAACTCAGCCACAATTAAACACATCCGCCAGCGGCAAGAGCTACAATGCTAGTGACACCTAACTCGAATATACATCAAGGTTACATAGCTGGAAATGCATGTAGAGCGGAGATATCGCGAGTTGATACATGTCAAACGGTCATTTTAACACACGTTGCAGGTAGATAGTTAAGAATCTAGCGAATACTATGGAAAAGTGTGTTTCTTGGTGCCAAAGAATAAAGAATAATGTCTTTCAGCATTATAAATCCAAAATGTGAGTATCTTTAAGACTGTATAATGATGAACTTTTCTTTGTTATAACTGGTTCACATGTAATAAATAAGGTCCATAAAAGAAAAGTAACAGCGTTAACGCTTAATAGACTACGAAAGTGATGATGTCACACTCCAAGCAGGTAACCGTGAGGAAGGGGATTACTTTCCAAAGAACCGGTGTCGGGTTATAACGTCAAAAAAGGTAATTTTGTTTCCGTGTAAACGCTGAGACTAACTGTTTTAATAAGTAAGTGAGTATATGTTACTAATCATTGAACCTTTAAGCAATGAAAAGACGTGTTGGGATGGCTGCAATGTGGTTTAAATCGCCAACCATGTGGTGGGTGTGTCAACCATCCTTAACGCTATAATGCTTACAGTCGGGAGCACAGTACATAACAATATTCAAATGCCCTATGGCAGAAAGAGGAAAAATAAAACCCTCAGGAGATGAGTATCGTAAACGAAAGGCTGAGAAGGAAAGGAACCACGCAAAACAGCAGGGATCCTTCCTGAAATGTCTTCTCTTTAATCCAAATAAAGATGGAAGCAGTTCACAGCATCCAGATGAAGGAATGTTACTTGGAGAGGAGGTTAGCTCACATCCGCATGGAAGCAGTTTGGAAACTCAAGATGATAGAAACTTACTTCTAGATGAAGGCAGCTCACAGCATCAGACTGATATGGAAGTGGAGAAAATTTATTCACCTTCAGAGAGACATGCAGAAATTGAAGTAAATGAAGTAGAAGGAAGAAAGGATGAGGAAGTTACAAACAAGTTACAGTATGGGGACCCAGCTTCATGGCCCAGATGTGATAACAGTGTGCGACAAATTCTTGTGGAACATGGACCCGAACAAGTTCATGAATTTCCCTTCCCTAAGGATGGAAATAAAAGACAATTCTCTGCTCAGGATTACAAGAGAAACTTATTAATGGGGAAGAAATTCATCAAAACTGGTTACAATATTCAGTGTTGAAGGACTCTGTGTTTTGCTTTTGCTGCAAGTTGTTTAGAAATCAAGCAATTGGTACAACACTTACTGAAAATGGTTCGAAGGACTGGAAAAACATATCTTCAATTCTCTCTTCACATGAAAGAAGTACAGAACATTTGTAATGTTTTCAGAATTGGAAAGAACTTGAATTATGATTGAAAAAAGGAAAAACTATTGATGAAGAAAACGTACGTGTGATCAAGGAAAAAGAAGAATATTGGCAACAAATATTAGAGCGTCTGATTGCTTTAGTGAGAGTTCTCGGTGGGCAAAATTTAGCATTCCAAGGCCGCGGTAGAAATGAAAAATTATACACTACAGATAATGGAAACTTTTTAAAATTTGTTGAATACCTAGCTTTGTTTGATCCAGTCATGAAGGAGCATCTACGTAAAATAACTGATCATGAAACACGGGTTCATTACTTAGGAAAAAATATGCAGAATGAACTGATTCAAATCCTAGCAAATGCCATTAAAAAGAAAATTGTAGAAGCTGCCCATTCTGCAAAATACTTTCAATAATACTGGACTGTACACCAGATGTGAGTCATGTTGAACAAATGATGATGATAATTCATTTTGTGGATATGGAAAAGTCTGCAGATGACAATAATGTTGAAGTGCTCATAAAGGAACATTTTTTGGGTTTCGTACCACTGAAGAAGACGACTGGAGCATTTATGACAAACTATTCTACAAGAACTTGAAACAATGTCATTATCTGTTGAAAACTTACATAGCCAAGGCTATGATAATGGGAGTAATATGAAGGGTAAAGGCAATGGTGTGCAAAGGAGAATGATGGAAATCAATCCTAGGGCCTTTTTTTTTCATTCCTTGCAGTGCACATTCTCTGAATTTGGTTGTCAGTGGTGCTGCTAGATGTTGTTTGGAGGCAAGCAGTTTCTTTGACCTGGTGCAATGTGTTTATGTGTTTTTCTCAGGATCAACACACCGTTGGGAGATTCTGACTCACCATGTGAATTCTGTAACTGTGAAACCACTTAGTCAGACAAGATGGGAGAGTCTCATTGATGCTTTGAGGCCTCTTCACTATGAACTTCAAAACATTTATGATGCCCTAACTGACATTTCTGATGATACTACCTTTACTGGATCATCTGGCAATATGGCACGTTTAGATGCAGAAGCTCTTGCAAATGGCCTTTTCAAGTTCAAATTTGTGACTTCACTCATTTTGTGTTATAATATCCTTTTCAAGATTAACCTCACTTGTAAGCAGCTTCAGGAAAGAACCTGAACATACATTCTGCTTATCAAAAACTGCAGCAAACTAAAAATATTCTGGAGGAATTCAGACGTGATGAAGGGTTCGAAAGAACACTGGTAGATTCTCTCGAACTTGTTGAAGAAATAGACTTTCTGACAGAATTTGAACCAGAGCCAGTTCGCATTTGGCAGCAGTTTTAGTATGAAGGACGAGATACACCCATTCAGAACCCAAAACAAAGGTTCAAAGTGAATTTCTACTTTGCAGTCCTTGATACTGCTATTCATTCGGTTGACGAAAGATTTCGACAGATGCAGCAGCTAGAGTCAGTATTTGGCTTTCTATATGATATCCACAGCTTGCAAAAGAAAACAGCAAAACAGATAAGAGAATTTTGTATAAAACTGGAGCCGGCATTGACTCATGAAAATTCAAAAGACATTGATGCCACAGATTTGTGTAGCGAGCTTCAGGCTTTTTCAAGACGACTTAAGAAATATTCCTGAAGAAGTACTGAAGAAATATTCCTGAAGAAGTACTGAAGTTTGTTTGTGAAAATAAATGCAGTTTTCCAAACATTTTTATAGCTCTACGCATTCTTTTAACTTTGCCAATTTCTGAAGCTAGTGGGGAACGTAGCTTCTCAAAGTTAAAATCAATAAAAACATATCTGCGTTCAACAATGGTGCAAGAGAGACTTGTTGGACTTGCCACAATGTCAATAGAGCATGAAATAGCTGGAAAACTGGATCTAAAAGAACTAGTGACTGAATTTTCAAAACTTAAAGCAAGAAAAGTCATGTTTTAACAGCACAGAGTGTTTTTCATTTGGAGTATTTTGTAAATACAGGTTAAAGTTCATTGAAAAGTTTTCTTATTTCTTTCTGTATTGGATGTGGTGGTAATGGCAGTTAAAGCAGGACAGCGTAATGGATGATTTTGGATTTGTAATAATAAAAATTATAATTAACATTTTTAATGCATTTTTATTTGAAATCAGACTGAAATATCATCTAGCTGTCATGTACAAATCTATTCTGAAAATTTCGTGTCTCTATTTTATCTTATCTCAGAAGCATTGGTTGGAGAGACGGATGGATGGACAAACCAAATAATTAAGCCTCTGTTTAAAAAAAATGCTTAAAATACATTAAAAGGAAAAAAGGGGCAAAATGTTTCCCAGTTTACCAAAAACCTCAGCCTAGATCTGCCTTGGGGTTTGGGGGTGGGGGCGCCAATTGCATGGTTCTCCTAGGGCACCAGTTGTTAGCAGTTAGTCTAGGGCCACCCCTGAACATGGTCCTGTAACTTTGTCCCACTTAACTCTACAAACAAAAAGTGTTAGATCATAGATTCCTCTAGCCATACCAGACAACCAAATGCTATCACACTTGTAGTGAAAATTGGCACTTATGTGGGCCAAACTGGGTGCAACTCACAGCATTTCATCAATGGGTATGTTTATGTGTGTGAGAGAGGAGCTCATTTTTAGAAAGTAAAGACATGAATGTTATGCACTAAATTCTGAAGGAGGGTCATTCTTATCTCTTGTGGGAGTTCCCTAATTTAGGTTCTGCTCCTGGGAAAGTTTTGCCTCCCTCAATCACAAACCTCCCCTACTGGTCAACAGTTTTCATTGTTCCAAAGCAGCCTGAAAGTGGGAGATGAGGGTTTTCAGAGGGAGAGAGAGTGCTGTGGAGGGCTTTTACTCCTGGGGTAGATATCTCGAACAGGCCTTTCTCAACTGGGATTGAGTGCAGAGTGTGACCTGTGTTACTAAACGGACTGGGTCCTTCCTTGGGAACTGCAACCTAGAGGTCACCCACATGTGCATGCTGAAGCCAGGTTTGGGGCTGATGGGATGGGGCACAGTCTTTTAAGCCAGTGGCTCTTAACTTTTTCAGACTACTTTACCTCTTTCAGGAATCTAATTTATTTTATGTACCCCAAGTTTCACCTCACTTACAAACTACTTGCTTACAAAATCAGACTTAAAAATACAAGTGTCACAGCAAAATCCTACTGAAAAATTGCTTACTTTCTAATTGTTACCATATAATTATAAATCAATTGGAATACCAATACTGTACTTACATTTCAGTGTATAGTATATAGAGCAGTATAAACAAGTCACTATATGAAATTTTAATTTGTACTGTCTTTTTATGTAGCCTGTTGTAAAACTAGGCAAATATCTAGATGAGTCGATGTAGCTCCTGGAAGACCTCAGCCTACCCCCAAGGGTACATGTACCCCTGATTGTACCCACTGTTTTAAGCAGCAATTGGAAGGGTTTTTGGCCACCATGGCTATTCGGACCCAGACAGCCCAGAAAGGCCGCCCTCACAGAGGCCACCGCTTCAAAGCGCCCCGCAGTGGCCACCCTGGGCCCTGAGAGGGGCTATCTGGGAGCTGCTCAAACCATCAAGACTAAAATCCGCTTGCAGCCACCGCTAACTCCAGCCGCCTGTGAGCGCTGGTGAGCCAGCCCGAGAGGCAGCGAGCGGGCCCAGCACAGAGGCCTGTGTGTCTCAGGGAGCTGAGGCGAGGACTCAGCAGAGGGGACAGGCCCCGCTGCAGCGCGGGCGGCAGGCGGCGGAGCTGCTAGCCTAAGGCCGCCGGGGAAGCGGAGCAGAGAGAGGGAGCGCGCAGGTCACCTCCTGCCCCTCTCCCCGCCAGCCAGCTGGGCCCGGGGATCCTGCCGCTCCTCGCCCACCGCCTCAGCCGGTGCTGAGCTGTCCTGCCGGCATTCGCTGGCTGCGGGTGGGCGGGACGTGGGGGAGAGACCCCAGGCGCCCGCCCCAGCCTGGGTGCGGCTCAGCCCGGCCCCCTCCTCCGGGAAGAGACTCTTTAAATAGCGGCTCGAGCCTGGCTGCTGCCTGGCCAGGCGCCTCTCCCCGTCCCGCCACCAGCCCTCGCTCCGGCTGCATCTTCATCTCCATCTCCCGCTCGGAGGGACTCGGAGCGTCGGGATCCCCGGCCGCAGGGACGGGAGCGGCCCGCAGCGTTCGCGCTGTATGTATCCGTATCCCTTGCCTTGTAGGGGCGGGATTTTCCTCCCTCTTCCTCCTCTCCAGCCCTCCGAGCCCCAGCGCGCTCGAGATCGTCTTCCTTCGCTCCCTGAAGTGTTGGGCACGGTTCTTCCCATATAGCTTAGGTCATCTCAAACAGCAGGACAAAGGGCTGGGTAGGGTCCTACTTTGGCCCCGGGGAGCATGGATTAGAGGGGCTCTCTCTGATTTCCGTGTAGGTTACTGTGCCGTTGGTGGTGGTTTTCCTGCCCTTTAGCTTCCAGGGATCAGAAGCACACACTGAACTTCCACCCAGGTCTGGGGCATTGCCGGAGTCTTGCTTTGTCCAACTCTTTCAAGGACTGTTGCATTTCTTTAAAAGCTTTCGCAATATCCGTTCTCTACAAGGCTGCCCACAAAAATGTGAAGTGTTAGTATCCTGCTGGCTGGTGACTGTTGAGTCTAAATCTGTTATGCTGTTTCTTTTTTAAAATCTTTTTCTATAACCACATTTTCTCTTCTGTTGTTGAAATTTTACATGCCTAGAACATAGCCTTGCTCACCTTAAAGACTGAAGTCCTCTTTCTGTTCACAGATGACATACAGGATACAGCATGAGCAATAGCACTCACTGCAAGCTTTCCCCATGCTATCCTAGAAGAAAGTGTAGTGCTAAGGCCCATTCAGTGATCTCTCTACTGAGATGGCTAGATGGGTGCCGGTTAGCATTCACCTTATTGTAACATTTCGCGTTTTTGCAGGGGTGGGGTACCCTTGTCTAGAATGCACACTAACAAAAGTGATGTAATAGTTGTTAAAATAATTAGTGATTGATAGAAGCATCTTTTGTCAGCAGTGAGCCAAGTTTAGTTAAAAAGGAAATAGTGTAATCTCATTAATAATGTACTAAGAATTCTTGCCTCTCTAGAGCCAATTTATTGTATATACAGTAATACTTCAGTATATATTTTGGGGAGTGGGAGGAAAGAGGAAGGCATTCTCTACTGCTGTAGTAAACGTAATGTGATGACCTGGAAAATGACTGATCGCTACCTCCGGTAAGATTTAGGAATTGTAGACCACAATGGGAAATAGAGCTGAATCATGTCATGATTACAGTGATCCTAAAATACTGAGATAACATGATCCGATATAATTGTGTAGTTTTAAGGGCTCAACGTTGGCTCCTATGAAAATCAGTGGCAAAACACCTACACATTTAAATGGGAGAAGGATCAGGGCCTATTGTTCATTGTGTTCAAAGAAAGGTGTGATAGATACGCTTTAGAAATTTCTAAAATGAATAAATTAATGAGTTGTGGAAGAAAAGGCTAATTGTGAGAAATTTCTCATCAAAATTAGTATAAGCTATATCAATGTTATTTCTAAAATTAATTTTGATAACTAGACTTAGTTGCATGCTATGTCACTGTTCAGCATGGTTGATTTGATAGCTGTATTTTGGTGTATAAATTTTCAAAACTTTGTAAGCATTTATCATTTCCATGGTCCAGTCATTGAAGTGGCTGAGCACTATCTAGTCCCAAAGACTTCAATGAGAGGTTGCTCAGTTCCAGACAGAATAGGAACTCTGGTGATTAATTTTGAGAATCGTTACTGTTTGGTTAGCAGTGAGTGGTTTATCATGATTTATCACTGTTGAAACTAACTAAAATTAAAATTAGACTGTGAAGTAAAACTATTATTAAAAGGGTAGACTCAATTTACACTTTAGACCATACAATATTAGTTTTTCTATTAAACAGGAATGATCTTTATGTTTGTCATATTTTTAGTTCCTCTTTTAAGATGGCTATGGAAAATACGTTAGCATTTTTCTAATGATCTATGTATGTCTCATTTCAAAGATGCTAGCAGAATTTCCCTAGCTAGTATAGCTAGGATTTAAGTCTAACTAGCTAATTTCAATGGCTGCTCAATTGGGATGCTCTTTTTATGATTATACTAATTATGTAAGGAAATGTTTCTGATAGTCTCCTGTTATGCTACCATAGTCAATCAGTGGCTTTTACTGTTTGAATTACTGTACAATGACCGTGCCTCTCTCTCTCTCTCTCTTTTTTTTTTTTATCTCGCTCTCTCTTTCCCCCTCTGTCCCTTTCTCCGCTAGAGCAACCATGTTTGAAATTAAGAAGATCTGCTGTATTGGTGCAGGCTATGTTGGTGGGCCAACATGTAGTGTCATTGCACATATGTGCCCTAAAATCAAGGTTACAGTTGTTGACGTTAATGAAGCTAGAATCAATGCCTGGAACTCTGATACACTTCCAATTTATGAGGTAAACTTGTGTTTATTATAGCATTTCTGTCTTTAATATAAAGTATTTGCCTCTGCTCATACAGTCCCCTCCCGCCCCCCGGCTCTCTTTGACTCCTAATGGCTGTTCTAGGAACATCAAAACTACATGCCTCATTGAAAAATAATGTTCCTTCAACAACTACACATTAAGCATGTGCGGTAAACAAGGGTTTGAAATGACCACTGGCCTCCATGAACTTAGTGCTGTCAGATGCTGGATCGTGTTTCAGAGATGACTTATTTAGGCCTTGTGCATCCTGGTCAGGAAAAAATATTTACTGTATCCAGTAAATCCTACAAAATCATGGTTCTTTTTGGGCCCTGTGTACACTACACTCTTATAGCTGAGTCAGCAGACCGAGTTATGACATTGTTTTTCCTTTGTTACAACACAGTTCCAATATGTAATGTGGATGGCAATCTGTGTCCCAGAGGGATGCTTTGGACCACTGTGGTTAGGTCACATCCACATTACAAATTGTAACCAAGTTGTAAGTCAGGGGACAGCCAGCCATATTGCAGTTATGTCTCCTGACTCTGTAACTGTAATGCAGCTGAGCTCCTAGAAGGGAGAGAACAATTTTCCTGGCTGGTGGAGACAGGGCCTAATTGTGCTATTCACACCTGTGCAAACAGGCCATCAACATTTAAGGAGGCAGTGAAGAATTCACCACTTTCTCCGTACACCATTGCAAATGGCTGTGAAATGGTGAATCAACCTTTCACCTAGCATACAAGTGATTTAGCAACATACAGGAAAATGAGAAACCATTGTGGGGCTCATTCTGCCACTCTTAAAGTGAGTAGTACCTCACTACACAAGCAGGCTTGCTGATTTTTGACTGGCATCAGGGTAGCAAAATCTGGTCCTATGCTAGTTGTTCACTGGAATCTGGTGTTCCTTAAAGTTAGGATTTTTGCTAGAGCTTTAGTCCTTCCTATAAGGAGTCAGCTTTTTTTAAACCTGAATGATACCCTGATGATCACCAGGGGTGCCAAGAGCTTTTCAACTCCTAACCAGTAATACTTCACATCTTTTTGTTTGTTTGTTTTTTTTTAGTTATAAAATCATTTTTCAGTAAGCACATACATTAATTTCAGCGTCAGAGATCTGTTGATATGTAACATTATCATTGCTTTTTACACTGCAAAAGGATTTCCATTGTCTTGTATACAAATTACCATTTTTAGCACTTGATATTTTACAGTTTTTGCTCATTAAAGAGTAGCTCTCGCCACCCCCCACTCCCCTGTGTTGTTATAAATAACAACATTGACATGAGATGTACTGACCCAGGGCTCAAGATGTACCTGCCCACACTTTTTAATGGGAAAAGCTAATGTTTTTGCTCAACTCTCAAAAGCAAGGAAAATAGAATTTTGCAAGGCTGCCTTACATTGTTCTTTTGGCCATAATAAGAGAGAAACTTGTTTCTTGTCTTCTGATATTCCCTCTGATTTTTACCCTTGCTGTAATATCAAATACATGACAAAGTTGGTCTGTTGACCTTTGTTTAAAAAAATCAAAACCATAGCCTTTGCTCTTGTTTCCAGAGCTTGGTTAAAATTTAACTAATGGTAAAATTTATAGCATTCGGATTAGTGAATAAGAATTGTGGAAAGAATTGAGTACAGATCTTAACATGGATGAGCAAATGTTTTGTTTTTTATTAAAACTTAAACTGTTTGAGCAAATTAAAACACAGCTAGTCTCTTCATACCAGAAGCACATCTGTTTCCCAGCAGGATATCTATTGCTTACAAAGAATACCCCAAAACTTGTAAGAATGAGTTCAGACATTTGCAATTTTTGACCCCCTGACACTTTGTGCTCCACCCCCTTCAACTACCATATAGGAAGATACAAGCTAATCCTTTGGTTTCTACATGAGCAGTCTTTGTACCTGAATCCCAGCAAAAATCACAGCTGGAATGTTAATCTTATTCATAATTGGGTTCTGGTGTTTGTTTGAAATGGCTCAGGTTCTGTGGTAATGATTTTCTACTTGAGTTAATTTTTTATTTCTGTTAGGTCAGATGTCTAGTAAACAGTGAGACAGCAAAAAATGTCTTTGTCTAGGTAAGGTGCAACTTCCTTCCCTTCCCCCAAACTGAACCTTTACCTTGACGCAGTTACTGAAAAAGGATCTTGTGTCATTCTTTTGATAGTACTTTTATAAGTAGGATTGAGTGAAATTCACAATTCTTTACTATTTTATTTAGAATAGTGGCTTTAGTTTCTGTCGAATAATTCAAACATTTTTGTATGAAGTCCTAATGCATGGAGTTTGTCCAGGTATATGAATAACCAGAGGCCCCATGCAAGTGGGGGGAGGCATTGGGGAAGCATCCCAATGCTATGTTTCTGTGTAAGAGAGGGCTATAATTAGTTTGTACTCAGTATGATCCTCTGTGAATCCACACAAGTTTTATTTTCTGACAGATTTGAAATAACTTTTAATAAAGATAAAATTAAAAAAAATTGAAAACAGAACCTTTGTTGTACTTAAAGTTGTGTGCTGCCTGTTTGAATATACTGTTACCTGTTTTAACCAAATTTTGATATTAAATACTTGCCTGTTTCTCCCTAGCCAGGGCTAAAAGAAGTGGTAGAGTCCTGCCGAGGAAAGAATCTCTTCTTTTCCACCAGTATTGACGATGCCATTAGAGAGGCTGATTTGGTATTTATTTCTGTAAGTAGTTTCTTTTGCACTTTGATATTTATTATCATATTGCTGTGCTCAAATGTGTGTGTGTGTGTGGGGGGGGGGGGGAGGGAATTCAATTTTTTTTTTTTACATGTCTTTTATTTTGTTTGAAGAGGTAATGTAGTTTTAGGAGGCATAACAGACTTGTGCTGCACTGTGCAGGTTTTACCAGGCAGGTATGCTTAGCTTGCAGTGAGGATGATAAAACTCTTAAATCTTCTTCCTTTGCTATTATTTATCTCTCTCTATCTGAAAAGCACCCAACAAACTTTTGGACTCTCTATATACAAATAATAAGCTTGTTACTTCACATAGCTGAGTATTTTCTGAAGACACAATACAAAATAAGCCCACAGTTTTGTAACTAGTGTGGACTTCTATTTGTAGCATTCCACTGAAGTTGATGGGACTCGTGCAGAAATAAGAGTCCATTAGCAGGTTTCATTGTAGGATTGGCAATGAAAATTGTATAATAATTATCTGGATATAAAGAGTCTTTAATTTTTTTTCAGTACTTTTTAAAATTCAGTTAATTAGTGGAGAGGAGAAGACTGCAGCATTTTTTTTGTGTTTAGATAGTCTCCTATAGTTTTTAATATTTCCACTCTCTTGAAACACTAGGAAACAGGTCCTATTAAACACAACACTTGTGGCATTTTGCAGTGTCAAAAGTCATGTACCTAGTTCCATATCCAAAGAACTACATAATAAGCTCTGGGGCTGCAGACCAGTTATTGTTCTATTCTTCAGGTACTTGACAGAGAGCTGTGATATTGGGAAGAGCCCTTGTTAATAAGCTCTCCTCCGTCCCCTGGGAGAATCTTCTGCATGAATCAGTAAAGTCTAATATTAATGCTATGAAATCACTGAGCCTGTAGATTGCCAGCTGAGTTCCTGTCCCTGGCTGGTAAAACATGCTGTGTTGTTGTGTTTTAATTTCAATATTCTTGCCTTCAGCTTGTAACTAGAAGGACCCTCTATGTTCAGTTAAGTGAAATATTGCCCTACATTGACACTCCCCCCCCACCCTACGCAAGTACAGCAATTTTCAGGAGCTCTGTGGCTGGTCTGCGCTTAGCTTTTCCAGTCAGATGGTTTTGGGGGGGTAGCCTCCCTACTATTAGCATCAGAGGAAGCCCTCAGAGTAGAGGGAAATAAGGGGGAATTGAATCTTTGCACGTATTGTAGCTTGAGTTGTGGAGAAGACTAGAAATAGCTCTTTGTGGGTATGGGGAAGCAATTTTGAATAAAGATTAGACTCTGCTGAAGCCTGCAGAGATGCTATGAATAATGTCCCTTGTGTAAATCCTATTTGATGATGAACAGAGCTTAGTGATATTTTTTTACAACTTAGAATGAGTAATTGATACGTCTGCTAGCTGTTTGTTGATCTGGCAGCCAGTTACTGGCTGAATCAGTAAAACAGAAACTTTCCTGTCCTTGGAGTGTAATCTCATGTATGCAGGAGTTCCAGTATCTTCAGACTTGTGAAAATTCTGTAAAGACTGTAATAACTTTTTCCTTCCCATGAATTTGTAACTAGGTTAACACCCCAACAAAGACCTATGGGATGGGAAAAGGCCGGGCAGCTGATCTGAAGTACATTGAAGCATGTGCTAGGCGGATTGTACAGAATTCAAATGGTTATAAGATTGTCACTGAGAAAAGCACAGTCCCAGTACGTGCAGCAGAGAGTATTCGTCGGATATTTGATGCCAATACAAAACCTAATTTGAATTTGCAGGTAAATATCTAGAAGTTACGGACTAAAGTGTCCCCTCCTTCTCCCCCCTCCCCCCAATTCCTTGTTTTACTTCAAACTTTATTTTCCTGTCTGTTTTCAGGTGTTGTCTAACCCAGAATTCCTAGCAGAAGGAACAGCTATCAAGGACCTAAAGAACCCAGACAGAGTGCTGATTGGTGGAGATGAGACTCCAGAGGGACAGAAGGCAGTCCGTGCGCTATGTGCTGTGTATGAGCACTGGGTTCCCAAAGAAAAAATCCTCACAACCAATACTTGGTCATCTGAGCTTTCCAAACTGGTTCGTATCAGTTATGGTGCTATGTCAATCAACAAATTAAATACAAAATATCAGCACTGATATTACTAAGAATAATCCTCCAAAAGCCATAGCAACTAGTTATTTGAATGCTTATAAGAGATTCCAGTGTTGCATATCAAAATTGTTTGTTCACAACTTACTAATAGGCTTTTCTGTATCAGAAAAGACCTTATCCCAAGTCAATTCTATTTTGGTAATGAAATCATACATATTGGAAACAGCAGAAAATGGTAACGTCAACCAAAAAACAAATCTTGTGTACACATTGAAGTAATCCCTTTTTTTTTATCTGTACCACACACAAAAAAACCAAACCACACCTCTCCATTGGCTTACAGACATCTTATTTACAGAAGGGAAAACCACCTCTGTGGTGTTTGTGTTTTATTTACAGGCAGCTAATGCTTTCCTTGCCCAGAGAATCAGCAGCATTAACTCAATCAGTGCTCTGTGTGAAGCTACAGGAGCTGATGTTGAAGAGGTAGCAAGAGCCATTGGAATGGACCAAAGAATAGGAAATAAGTTTCTGAAGGCCAGTGTTGGTAAATGAAGAATCTTTTTCTCTTTTTAGACTTGGTAGGAGAACTGTCTCTATCCAGCACAATAGCTCAACTGGAAACATTTAAAAATAAGCACTGGTATTCTGAAGTGACTGTTCATTGCACAACAGCTTACAAAAGACCTACTGTCGTGCTGTGGTTGATGTAGTGTTTTTTGGTGTTTAATGAAAGAGATTGAGGATTCAGATAATCCTCTTTAGAGTCTCACACTTCCGGTTGGCATGGACTAGCTAGGACACTGAGCATCCATCAGGGAAGAGAGGTTACAATTTCATCCTTCTAGAGCATTCCCTACTGGCTGGTTGATGGGTAGCTTTCTAGTCACTACATAGTCTGTCCACACTCTAGTCAGCAGGGTGAATTCAGTTATCCAGACTTTGGTATTGCAGACTGAGATCTGATATGGAAAGCTATCAGTATGCAAATTCTACAGATCCAGTCTGACTGGCCAAATATCCTGAGGCTCTGCCTTGGGGACAAGAAACTTCGTGGAGCATGTCCATTAGCTGGGTCAGTGGGAAAAGATGCAACCCTATTCACATGGCTACATCTCCATACTAAAAGTATTTAATTTTTAAAATTACTTTACCAAATGTTGTCTTTTCTACAAATGTTTATAATAGAGGAATGGCAAGTAGCAAAATCTGTTATCCAAATATACCCATTTTTCAGATACCTACCTCTCTGGCTTGGTAGCGGGGAGTCTGAGAGTTCTGGATCCTGCCACTCATTATCTTAACCCCCTCATCAGCTTTTTGTTCTTCTTTGACTCCTGACCATGATAGTGAGTGAGAATCCAGAACCCTTTTAAAACTAGTTTAAATCTAATCTCTGGGTAGTGGTCCTTAGGGGAAGAAGCAGCAGGTCTCTTGAGGTCAGTGGCAAAACTGACAGGATTTTAAGTCCTATTAGCTGCTAAAGTAAATAGGATTGAAGAACAAGATTTGGAAGAATCCTAGGAGTTTAGTTAAAAAGACTGGCAGCCCATCCCAGGAAAACTATTCTTGATATTTTGGTCAATAACTGCCAAACTTGGGGAGTGCCATTTTAAAGTGTCTGTGTTGTGGAGGGGCATAGATTTACTCTTCTCCCCACCTGACTCCCACCCTTGGCCCTTGAGCCCCTATACCCATCTCCTCCTAGGAGCCTCAGCCCTGGAGGGAGCCCCTTTACCATCCCCTCCCTACTAGTAAACCTCGCCCTCAGGACTGTCCCACTCCCCAGATGGTCCCTGGTGTTGAGAGGAGCCTCTGCGGTTTCGGAAGCCGGTAGATGGCATGGCAGAGTGCATGCAGAGGAGGATCCAGGTGCAGGCCACAGTGTGATCCCAGTTGTGATATGTGTGGCTGCTAGTTTCAAGATCAATGCACACACATGCACACAGCAAAAAAATCTGGCAAATTGCATCTCTTGACCAGCAACCAGCAAGAGTAGAGAAACTGGCCAGGCCTATCAAAAAGTGGCCTGCATTAGCTCCCCGGCATATGCCAGACATAAAGTGATTCCAAATATTGCTAAGTACACTAATCTTTTACTGATGAAGACCATCTGTTGAGTAACCATTTCCTTTCTTTCAGGATTTGGTGGTAGCTGTTTTCAGAAGGATGTTCTGAATTTAGTGTACCTTTGTGAGGCTCTGAACTTGCCTGAAGTAGCTCGCTATTGGCAACAGGTATGAGTCCATTCACTAGCGTAAAACTTATTCAAACAGGGCATGTCACTGTTACCTCTGTAATGAGCCAGTAATTCTTTGGCTTGCAACTTTTCAGCATTGTCTGCGGCAAATTATCGTTTATCCTTCAGTGTGATTGGAACTGAAAATAAAATATACCCTTAACTATAGAGGTAATAAATATTTATTAATAAGTACTTTGTATAGCACCTTCTACCCGAGGTTATTAGAATGCTTTACAAATGTAATAAATGAGAATTCAACACCCCTTCAGGGTGGGCATTACTAACCCTATATTAGACGGAGGGTGTAAATTCAAAGTGTGATTTCAGGCAGACCCATCCAGGCTAGCTTTAAGTGTGCTACCATGGCTAAGAATAGCAGTGTTGATGTGGTGGTTTAGAGTAACCCACGGTTCTGGGTGGGCTTGTACAGCCTGCACTGCCACAGAAACACTGCTGTTTTTAGCCATAGTGGCACAAGTAAAGCTAGTGTGGGTATGTCTAGTGGAACTGCAGTCACACCTCAGATTACAGTGTAGTTGTAACCCCTCTGTGCCTTAGGGTAAATGACTTGTCCAGCACAACATAGGAAGTTATAGAGCTGGGAACAGAACCCTGGTCTCCTGACTCCATGCCTGTTATTTAACCACAATCTATCCTTGTCTCAGTCCAGCATTAATGAAGGCAACTTATTTTAATACACTTTCAAATAACTCTAAAGTTTTTATAGAAAACCCACAAGAACCCATGTGCTGATTCCAACACTTTGCTGCTGATAACATTGTAAAGACCCTCACTAGCCAATTACTTGATTAAGCAAAAGACTAACGCATGGGCTGTCAGGTATCCATGTGGATAGTTCATTGTGTTATCATGTGAGCGAACAGTTTCTAGCTCAGCTACTAGTTGGGTGTGTGTGTGGTTGCTACAGAACATCACAGGTAAAGAAGGCATTGTCTTGTCATTATCCTGAGTACGAGAAACTGCAGGAGTTAACCACGTTAGCTGGATGATTTTAAGATGAGGAATAGCAATGAAATGGTTGGTTTCAGACTAGCAGCCATGTAGTCTGTATCCGCGAAAAGAACAGGAGTCCTTGTGGTACCTTAAAGACTAACAAATTTATTTGAGCATAAGCTTTCGTGGTCTAAAACCCACTTCATCGGATGCAGTGGAAAATACAGTAGATAGATAGAGATAGATATAGATTTTATATATATATACCGAGAACATGAAGCAATGGGTGTTACCATATACACTATAACGAGAGTGATCTGTTAAGGTGAGCTATTACCAGCAGGAGAGAGAAAAAACTTTTTGTAGTGGTAATCAAAATGGCCATTTCCAGCAGTTGACAAGAAGGTGTGAGGAGCAGTAGGGGGGGAAAATAAACATGGGAAATAGTTTTACTTTGTGTAATGAAATGGTTAACGCTCACCTGGGGCTTCAATTAACATTAAGTTGAGAAGAAAGGGACAAATTTACACTTATTGTTTCAGCCTGTCTGGCTCTAAGATCAAGACAAAACAATCAGGTTTCAGTGTGGTGAGTCTGACAAAGAAGGAATAAAAACTTTTAAAAAAAGTTTAGAGTTGCATTGGTACAAACTAAAGGTGTTACTTTAAACTGTTATGAACCTTCATGTGGACACTCTTACTTTGGTTTAAGGGCTGATCTACAAACTTTTTGTATGGCTTTAAATATATCTGTTTTAGAAACAGATGTAGGCCTGGTCTACACTAAAAAGGTAGGTCAACCCAGGGGGGCATGAAAAATCTGCAGCCCGGAGGAGCGTAGTTAAGCTGACCTAACCCTTGGGGTAGACAGCACTGGGTCAACATAAAAATTCTTCCATTGACCTAACTACCGCCTCTCGGGAAGGTGGATTATGTATTCCAATGGGAGCGTTTCATGTGTAGACAAGCCCATAGTGAGTGGAAGCCCCCTAGTGTGGTTGCATGCAGCTATACGAATAAAAGGTGTGGTTTATCTTGGTTTAACTTAAATTGATTAGGGACAGGTTTAAGCTACACCAAAATAAACTGCTCTTAATTTAATTTGTAAAAATAACAGGAGTACTTGTGGCACCTTAGAGACTAACAAATTTATTAGAGCATAAGCTTTCGTGGGCTACAACCCACTTCTTCCGAAGAAGTGGGTTGTAGCCCACGAAAGCTTATGCTCTAATAAATTTGTTAGTCTCTAAGGTGCCACAAGTACTCCTGTTATTTTTGCGGATACAGACTAACACGGCTGCTACTCTGAAATTTAATTTGTGTCCACATAGTTGTTTGCATTGGTTTAATTAAATTGGTTTAAATAAGCCATACAAGATTGTGTGTAGACAAGGCTTTAGATTCTGGAGGATACAGTGAAGTCTGTAGCGATAAGGCCCAGATGAAATCTTTGAAGGTAGTTAGGCACTGAACTTCCATTGGGCCTAAAACATTAATCTTAAACCCTCCTCTTAAGTGCTTTTCTGCCACCTTGCCACCTTTTTTTCTTCCCCTGGGGCAAAGAGTGATTTACACACCACATATAGAAAACCAAATCAGTGCAAGTGATATTTTACTATTAACATCCATTTTCTGAGCAACTTATACCTGATGTGGGCCATATGCCACTGTTCATATCACTTCTAAGTGTAGTTTTGTTCGTTGCAATGAGAATATGCTCACGTTCAGAGTCACAGGGAAGGCTATTGCCTACATTATCTGAGGTATGTATGCCTTTGACCAAACAATCTCTGGAAAACCTGGCTTTCTTACTTGGTCATTGGAGGCAAAGGTCCAAAAAAGACTAGGGATCAAGAGCTAAAATGTTGGGGGAAGGGGGAAAAAACAGCAGTTCTAATACGGAGGTAGAGAGTAACCTACATATTGCCTCAAAGTCTTTCTCAAAGAGAAGTATTTTTATCATTAAAGTGCATCACTACCACTTACATCCATGCCAGTCTTTGTGCATTGACATATTACAGTATGCACTAAACGGGTACTAAAACTGCCTGACTGTTGTGTAAAATAGATGTACTACATAATATATATACACAAACCTAGAGGGAAGTGTAGTTTTTGCTGTAGTCTGCTGGCATAATGCCCTTATTTTCTAAGCTCATTTACTCCCTGAAATTTACCACAATGCTCACTCCTATTGTTGTTGCTTTCCATGTCTTGGCCTAAAATAGTGAGCTGGGGGGGGGGGAGGAGGAGGGTGTTGGGTGTTGGTTAAACTACATTGCACAGAAAGAAAAAGTAAAATGGATTATAAAAATGAAATCCACCATTAAGATCTGGGGAAAGCTTCCACACAATGGAGCAACACCCAGGGCCGGCTCCAGGCACCAGGCAACCAAGCACATGCTTGGGGCGGCGCCTGGTAAGGGGCGGCCAATCTTGGGGTGGCGGGGGGCAGCGCGGCGCAGCATTCCGCGGGGGGGGGGTGCTCCGGCGGCACGGCGCTCGGCGGGGGGGGCAGCGCAGGGCGCGGTGCTCGGGGGGGGGGGGTTCCGGCGGTGCTCAGCGCTGGGGGGGAGGGTTTCCGGCGGCGCTCGGCGGGGGGGGCGGCGCGAGGCGCGGCGCTTGGGGGGGGGTTCCGGCGGCGCGGAGCTCGGGGGCGGGGGGCGCTTTTTTTTGCTGCTTGGGGCAGCAAAAAAGTTAGAGCCGGCCCTGGCAACACCTAAAGTTGGGACAAAATTTTCCAAGATCCTTTCTTAAGTAAATGTTCACTGGATGTTTTACTAATGAGGACAGCAGAATTTGGTTCTTGGTAGCTTCTGAATGTTAAATCAATTGAAAACATCCACTGACTTCAATGGGATCAGGATTAAGACTGCTGTTACTGTTTTCTGTTACTGTGATTAAAAAAAGCTGGATCAGTCCTTCAATTACTCATATTTTACTTATTAAAAATAGAAATTGCAACCATGTTAATATTTAAAACATGTACATCTGCCTAAGTTCAGTTTTAACTAAGTGCTTTTATCAGGAGCAGAGGCTTAGCAGTGGCACTCTTTTCCCCAGTAACTATTAACGCTGCATTTCTTTGGTCAAGTGTAACCTCATTCATAACACCATATTCTGCATAATTGCAGGTGATAGACATGAATGATTACCAGAGAAGGAGATTTGCTTCCCGTATTATTGACAGCTTGTTTAACACGGTCACTGACAAGAAGATTGCTATTCTAGGATTTGCATTCAAAAAGGATACAGGAGATACAAGGTGACAAAATGCATGAAACTAATTAATGCTGTCATAAGGCATGCTGGAATGACTTATCTAATCTTGCACTCCATCTACACAGCTAAAACAACTGTGTAGATGGGGAAGAGGATCAAATAGATGCCCCTCAATTTCTTTTGGCTGAAATGTGTGTGTGTGGGGGGGCAGTGGCGACTGCTGCCCGGGGCTGCTCCGGCCCGCGACCTCTCCAGTTGCTGGCCGCAGAGCCAGCTGCTTGGGCAGCTCTGGGGTCAACCACGCTGGCCCCTGCAGAAGTCACGGAGGTTGCGGAAAGTCACGGAATCCATGACGGACATGGAGCCCTACTCGTAATTACTCAGAACCATAACGCAGGAGGTTTCTGCTGAGTCACCCTAAATTCAGATGCTAGAGTTCTGTATTCACAGGCAGGGAATCTACCACCCTGTTACACCCCATTGAGTGTGGTTTTTGGCCCCATTCAGACTACTTGGCCAAATTGCACATTAAATTGTGACTGAACTAGATGATAGTAATAGATTTAAAAATATTTTTTTTAAACACTGTAAATGAGGGCTTTCTTCTTTGGTGGCTGGGACTAAAATTTTGTTTTTAATCCTTTAAGCTACTCTCTTCTATTTTTATGTTTTTACTGATGATTTACTTTCCTGGGGCCATGTGTTATCACTGGAATTACATTCAATAATTTCAGTTTGAAAGCTTTGGTACTGCTCATTTTCTGAGTATTTGTTCATGTTGTTCTAAATAAATCTAAATGTTTGTCTGAAGACTTCCATTAACTGGCTGACTTATTTTCTTAGAGAGTCTTCCAGTATTTACATTAGCAAGTATTTAATGGATGAAGGAGCAAAACTCCATATATATGACCCTAAAGTACCAAGGGAACAGATCATCCTGGATCTCTCACACCCAGGTGTCTCAGAAGATGACCAAGGTGAGGGAATTTTGCTTCTCATAAATTCTATCTTTCTGCTGTGTGTCACCAGGCAGAATCCATCCAGTGCTCTTGAAATTGCTTTCAGTGTGGCAGAGATGGATGCTCAGTTAAATTATTAAATCAGGGGTTTGCCTCAGTTAAAAAGGCTCACTGTCAAGTTGGTTTTTTAACTTAATTCTTCATAGCTTCTAAAATGCTTGCATTTGTGAAAGTTACTTCTGTGCAAGTCTGTCCCCTTTGACACATTAATTTTAAAGCTGTGTAAAGAGTGTCTCCTTCAATTCAAAAAGAAGGTGGGAAAGGGGAGGGAGGGAGGAAGGAGACTACTGTCATTTGACCAGCTCCTTCTCCCCTTCCAGGTTCCTACCTGGTACCTGTTCAGTCTTGTGCCTGGCTAGTCTAGAAAAGAACTCATTATAATTTTCTGGAAGCTAATTCCATGGGCTCTTGGGGGTTGTAGTAAATCGCATCCACACTAGGAACACTTTATTATACTGGTATAGCTATACCAACAAAATGCTTCTAGTGTAGACTTGGTCTAAGTCTGTAATGCTATAATTCAAGAATGCCCTAACAGAAAATAAATAAAGAATAAAGAGAGGAGTGGAGGCACACAGAGACCCTGGTATTGGGTACAAGAGGAAATGGGGGGCACACAGAGACCCTGGCATGAAGAAGGAGGTGGGATGGTACACAGGGAGCTTATGAAGGAATGCATGGAGCCCCTGGTATGTGCAGTGAGCTCGGCCAACAGAAGCCATGTAGTGTTTACGCAGTATTAAATAGTAAATGTGCATGGAGTGTTTGAAAAGCATTGTGCTGCTATTATCACTACTCAGTATTGATTATTTTACAATGAGCTCGATCCATGTCTGGATCTAAGGGTATGTCTACACTACGAGAGTAGTTCGATTTCACTTAAATCGAATATGTGGAATCGATATTGCAAAGTCGAACGTGTGTGTCCACACTAAGGACAGTAATTCGACTTTGTGAGTCCACACTGGAAGCAGTGCACTGTGGGCAGCTATCCCACAGTTCCCGCAGTCCCCGCTGCCCATTGGAATTCTGGGTCGAGCCGCCAATGCCTTCTGGGTAGCAAAATATGTAGAGGGTGCTTTTGGGTAACTGTCGTCATCCGTCCGTCACTACCGCCCTCCCTCCCTCCCTGAAAGCGCCGGCGGGAAATCAGTTCGCGCACTTTTCTGGTCAGTGACAGCGCGGACGCCACAGCACTGCGAGCATGGAGCCCGCTGCTACCATCGCTGCAGTTGTGGCCGTTGTCAACGCTTTGCAGCTTATCATCCACCTTTCCCAGAGGCAGATGCAGATAAATCAGGCGAGGAGGCTACGGCACCGCGGTGAGGGCCTGAAGTCTGAGAGTAGCACAGGCCTGTCAGAAAGCACGGGACCCAGCGCCGAGGACATCACGGTGACAATGGGTCATGTGGATGTTGTGGAACGGCGATTCTGGGCCCGGGAAACAAGCACGGACTGGTGGGACCGCATAGTGCTGCAGGTCTGGGATGAATCCCAGTGGCTGTGAAACTTTCGCATGCGGAAGGGGACTTTCCTTGAACTTTGTGAGTTGCTGTCCCCTGCCCTGAAGCGCAATGACACCCGGATGCGAGCAGCCCTGACTGTCCAGAAGCGAGTGGCCATAGCCCTCTGGAAGCTTGCAACGCCGGACAGCTACCGGTCAGTTGCAAACCACTTTGGCGTGGGCAAATCTACCGTGGGGGTTGTTGTGATGCAAGTAGCCAACGCAATCGTTGAGGTACTGCTCTCAAAGGTAGTGACCCTGGGAAACGCGCAGGCCATCATAGATGGCTTGGCCGCGATGGGATTCCCAAACTGCGGTGGGGCTATAGATGGAACTCACATCCCTATCCTGGGACCGGACCACCAGGCCAGCCAGTACATTAACAGAAAGGGCTACTTTTCAATGGTGCTGCAAGCACTGGTGGACCATCGGGGACGTTTTACAAATATCAACGTTGGATGGCCTGGCAAGGTTCATGACGCTCGCGTTTTCAGAAACTCTGGTCTGTTTAGACGGCTGCAGGAAGGTATTTACTTCCCGGACCACAAAATAACTCTTGGGGATGTGGAGATGCCTACAGTGATCCTCGGGGACCCAGCCTACCCGCTAATGCCCTGGCTCATGAAGCCCTATACTGGCGCCCTGGACGCTGAAAAAGAACTGTTCAACTACCGGCTGAGCAAGTGCAGAATGGTGGTGGAGTGTGCTTTTGGCCGTCTCAAGGGGAGATGGAGAAGCTTACTGACTCGCTGTGATCTCAGCGAAACCAATATCCCCATTGTTATAGCAGCTTGCTGTGTGCTCCACAATCTCTGTGAGAGCAAGGGGGAGACCTTTATGGCGGGGTGGGAGGTTGAGGCAAATAGCCTGGCTTCTGATTACGCCCAGCCAGACAGCCGGGCGATTAGAAGAGCCCAGCGGGACGCGCTGTGCATCCGGGAGGCTTTGAAAGCTAGGTTCCAGAGTGAGCAGGGTAACCAGTGACTTTTAAGTTTCTGTACAGAGAAGCTGAACCTGCCCCCGTTTCTTTACCCAGTTAATGTTGACTATCCTCTCCAGTTACATACCCCCTTCACCCCCTTCCAAAAAAATAAGATCAGTTCTATTTTGTTAATGAACACCGTTGTCTTTATTACTGTTTTCGCGGGAATGTTTTAAACCTGGGACGCAGACTGTGGTGGGGAGCGGGTGTAGTGTACTGATGCAAATGACGCTTCTAAACTCCAGGAATGACAGGCTCCGCAGTGGTGGACTGGTTGTTTCAACGGAGCCTGCCAGCCCTCCTGATCGGGACTGCGTGTATGTGGGGGCTATGTGACTTTGTGGCAGGGGGAGGAGGGTTACAGATCCCCTGCTGCGTGGCTCTGTGATCCAGGATAAGGACCGCTGCATAAGATCTGTAACTGCCCTCCCCCGCCACAAAGTCACAGAGCAACCCCCGCCCCCAGAACATGAAAACCACCTCCCAGACTGACCAGGGTAACTAGTCACTGCACTGTGTATGTGCCCTGCTGCTGGACCTGCCCCCGCCTCTGTACCCTGCTAAAGGTGACTGTCCTGTCCAATTACCAACCCCCTTCCCCCCCTTCAGACAGACTCTCCTCCAAAAGAACATGATGGAAACAGTAATTAACAGAAACGTATATTTTATTAGCAACTACACATGAAACGGGGGGTTGAAACTTGGACGGGGGCTTGTGTGAGGCGGGAAGGAAAGGACTTGTCAAATTTTGGGGAATGAGAGCCTTCTAGTAGTAGAGCAGTCTGCAGGGGTGGAGTGAGAGTTTTCACGGACTCTGCCACCCCTCCTTCTTTGGACTTTGGGTGAGGGGGGTATGGGACTTGGTGGCGGAGGAGGGCGGTAAGAGATAGACTGCAGCGGGGCTCTGTCCTCCTGCCTCCGTTCCTGCAGAACATCCACAAGGCGCCGGAGCGTGTCCGTTTGCTCCCTCATTAGTCCAAGCAGCGTTTGAGTCGCCTGCTGGTCTTCCTGCCGCCACCTCTCCTCCCGTTCCATGTGTGAACGGTGCATTTGGGACAAGTTCTCCCTCCATTGGGTCTGCTGGGCTGCCTGGGCTCGGGAGCAGCCCATGAGTTCCGAGAACATGTCTTCCCGTGTCCTCTTCTTCCTCTGCCTAATCTGCGCTAGCCTCTGGGAGTGTGATGCCAGGCTGGGTTGGGAGACAGTCGCAGATGTGGCTGTGGGAATGGGAAAAAGGGAGTGAATTCCTCAGAAAGATAAATGTAGTTGTGAACAAAGAACATAGTCTTTCTCTGTGAACAAGACCATGCACTGCACCTATCACATGCGCACTCAGGACAAGGTCGAATTTTCGGCCCTCGCATTCAGTGCCTGGGGTCTTGCACTGCCGATCTGAGAAGCGGGGCAGGACACCGGAATTTGTGTAGCAGGCAGACATGGTAAGCCGTAGACTTGTGGCTGCTTACTACTTTAATAGTAGCACTGGCCACCTTTCACATTGAAAGCAATGCCAGTCTCTGCTGCCAGCAATCCGGCAAGCATGAACTCTGCCACTGTCCCACCCCCTCGCGGCTGTCCCAGGGAAAGATCCCTGTATGCTGCCCCTCTCCCGCCTCCACCGCGTGGCTGTAAACTGGCGGTTACAGTTCTGTAAAGGAACGGGCAAGCAGTCCCAATACTAACATTCCCCTACGTAATTCAAAGCAGGTCACCATGAGCGACATCACCCTGATGAGGATCTCAGACAGGGATAAAGAAAGAATGCTTCGGGAAAGCCTGCAAAGACCAGGGCCGTATGCCGCCATGCTCTGCAGGGCAATGATACCCGAGTACTTGATTGTCTCCTGGCGCGGAAACGTTTCCTACCACGGAGGACCCAATAAGGCCGCTCTCCCCAGGAACCTGATGCAAAGGTTTTCCAATTACCTCCAGGAGAGCTTCGTGGAGATGTCCCAGGAGGATTACTGCTCTATCCCCGGACATGTAGACCGCATTTTACTGTAGCTGCACTGGCAGGGACTAAACAGTAGAGCGGCTTGGGCAGAACAATCATGCAAAACCGGACATTGTTAGATTTTTTTTCAATAGTTGCACTGCCCAGGACTGAAACGTTAAGTGCCTAGGGCAAACTAATCATGAAAAACCCATTGTTGTTATTGTTCCAGTTCTGTTAAAAATAAATGTTTAGATGTTTAAAACACTTACTGCTTGATCCTTCCCCTGATTCTGTGTCCGGGTTAACGGCTGGGGACGGTTGGTAGGGGATCTCTGTAAGGGTGATGAAGAGATCCTGGCTGTCGGGGAAATCAGCGTTGTAAGCGCTGTCGACTGCCTCGTCCTCTTCTTCTCCTTCCTCATCTTCCCCGTCCGCTAACATGTCCGAGGAACCGGCCATGGACAATATCCCATCCTCAGAGTCCACGGTCAGTGGTGGGGTAGTGGTGGCGGCCGCACCTAGGATGGAATGCAGTGCCTCGTAGAAACGGGATGTCTGGGGCTGGGATCCGGAGCGTCCGTTTGCCTCTTTGGTCTTCTGGTAGCCTTGTCTCAGCTCCTTGATTTTCACGCGGCACTGCGTTGCATCCCGGCTGTATCCTCTCTCTGCCATGGCTTTAGAGATCTTCTCGTAGATCTTTGCATTCCGACTTTTGGAGTGCAGCTCGGAAAGCACAGACTCATCGCCCCACACAGCGATCAGATCCAAGACTTCCCGATCAGTCCATGCTGGGGCCCTCTTTCTATTAGATTGCACGGCCATCTCTGCTGGAGAGCTCTGCATCGTTGCCAGTGCTGCTGAGCTCGCCACGATGTCCAAACAGGAAATGAGATTCAAACTGCCCAGACAGGAAAAGGAATTCAAATTTTCCCGGGGCTTTTCCTGTGTGGCTGGTCAGAGCATGCGAGCTCGGACTGCTGTCCAGAGCGTCAACAGAGTGGTGCACTGTGGGATAGCTCCCGGAGCTATTAGCGTCGATTTCCATCCACACCTAGCCTAATTCGATATTGCCATTTCGAATTTACCGCTACTCCCCTCATTGGGGAGGAGTACAGAAGTTGAATTTAAGAGCCCTCTATGTCGAACTAAATAGCTTCGTGGTGTGGACGGGTGCAGGGTTAATTTGATGTAACGGCGCTAAATTCGACATAAACGCCTAGTGTAGACCAGGCCTAAGTATTGGACAATTACTTCTAATTCCTTAGTGAATCTGCAACAAAACTTTCAAACTTAAGTGCCTAACCTAGGCATTCAAGTAAGTGCCCTGACCTTATAGAGATGTTGTATACCCACTGCTGCTGTTGCCTTCAGAGGCTCTAGGACCTTTAGATAAGGGGAAAATGTTCAGGTGTTGTTGACATTGAAAGTTTGTGTTTGAGTAGGGCTCGCAGGGAAATTTTCCTATCAGGGAGTACACATCAGAATGCTGCCAGGAAATGGGGAAGCGTAATACTTCATTTTCCTTTTTTTGTTGCAGTGTCTCGTCTGGTCACTATTAGTAAAGATCCATATGAAGCCTGTGATGGCGCTCATGCCCTGGTTATCTGCACTGAGTGGGACATGTTTAAGGTAAAAAGATTTCTCCCCCCCCCCCCCCCCCTGTTTTTTAAAGGTAAGAGGAATTCTGACACTTATGCAAATTCTGTGGGTCATTTACAGGAACTGGATTATGAGCGCATTCACAAAAAAATGCTGAAACCAGCTTTCATCTTTGATGGTAGGAGAGTTCTAGATGATCTTCATAATGAGCTACAAGTCATAGGCTTCCAGGTAACTAGCTGTTTTTCCTTTTGGAGAAGTATGGTCGAATCACAAGAAGAATCTAGTATGTGAGTTTAATACCTTGCTTTAGAGTTAACCTGTAAAGGTCCTTTTATTAAGCCCATCACTGATTACACTTTTCCTACAATACAGCTCTGGTTGTAAACTGATATAGCTTTAAAATCCAAGCCACATCAGGCTGTTCCATCGACATTCAGTAACACAGACAAATTAGTTTACTAGACATAGGCTTTGTCTACACTAGAACTTTTGTCAGTCGGGTGTGAAAAAACACCCTCCAGGCAACACCCCCCCCGCCCCCCGACCAACATACGTTTCACTGACAAATGTGCCAGTGAGGACAGTGCTATGTCAGCGGTAGACGCTTTCCTGGCGTCATGGTTCCCGCCGCTCATTGGGGGTGGTTTAATTACCACACAGGAGACCTTACACCAGTGGTATAGATGTACAGCTGTAAGGCCCCTAGTGCAGACATGGCCATAGCTGGTATTCTGGCAGCATCAGAATGATGAATATTAAAATTTGACAGGTTTCAGAGTGGTGGTAGTGTTAGTCTGTATCAGCAAAAAGAACAAGGAGTACTTGTGGCACCTTAGAGACTAACAAATTTATTTGAGCATAAGCTTTCGTGGGCTAAAACCCACTTCATCGGATGCATGCAGTGGAAAATACAGTAGGAAGATAAACTTATGCTCAAATAAATTTGTTAGTCTCTAAGGTGCCATAAGTACTCCTTGTTCTTTTTATTAAAATTTGAGTGAATGATCTCCTGACACAAGTATTTCATCACTTCAAGGCTCAATAAATTCTGAATAAAACATAGAAACCAAATTAGGCAAGCGTTTATAGTGGAATGTTTCCTTTAGTAAATGCTGAAGTGTAAAATTATCCATCATTGAGGTCTTTATCTAGCACATTGCTATTTGGTCCACTTTATCATGTGGCTTGGAGAATCAACTATTGTTTTTGTGTGCCCAGCTGTAGTAGTTAGCTTTTCTAAGATAAGCAACAGATAAGTTCTTGTTCAAGAGGAGAAGATACACCTCTAATTATTCAATGTTTGGGTCTCTAATCTAGTCCACTCTTGAGCAGAATTATTTGGGCCTAATTCTCCTCTTACACCAGTGTAGATTGGGAACATTTATATTGAAGTCTATGGAATTAAATGGGTGTAAGTGAGAGGCAAATCAGGCTCACCATGTGGAAATGACGATGCCTGGTTTTTGTATACACAAGTTTCCTGATTAGTTTGTTTGGCTAGTTAAAACAAGTTTGAAACTCTTAGCCTTGCAGAGTTGCATTGTGTTTTTTTTGTTTGTTTGTTTGTTTAAAAGCCAAGCACCATTACTCATGTGTTTACAATAGGTCTGTCAAGCGATTAAAAAAAATTAATTGTGAGTAATCGCATTGTTAAACAATAATGGAATACCATTTAAATATTTTTGGATGTTTTCTACATTTTCAAATATATTGATTTCAATTAGAAAACAGAATACAAAGTGTACCGTGCTCACTTCGTTTATTTTTGATGACATATTTGCACTGTAAAAAACAAAAGAAATAGTATTTTTCAATTCACCTCATGCAAGTACTGTAGTGCAATCTCTTTATCATGAAAGTTGAACTTACAAATGTAGAATTATGTACATTGTTTTGTTTTTCAATGTAAAACTTTAGCACCCACAAGTCCACTCAGTCCTGCTTCAGCCAATCGCTCAGACAAACATCCTTGGTTACAATTTGCAGGAGATAATGCTGCCCGCTTCTTGTTTACAATGTCACCTGAAAGTGAGAACAGGCATTTGCATGGCGCTGTTGTAAATATCTTGCGACGCCGGCTACATGCCAGATGCACTAAAGATTCATATGTCCCTTCATCTTCAATCACCATTTCATAGGACATGCATCCATGCTGATGATGGGTTCTGCTCGATAACGAGCCAAAACAGAGCAGACCGATGCATGTTCATTTTCATCATCTGAGTCAGATGCCACTAGCAGAAAGTTGATTTTCTTTTTTGGTGGTTCAGGTTCTGTAGTTTCCGTATCTGAGTGTTTCTCTTTTAAGTCTTCTGAAAGCATGCTCCACACCTCATCCCTCTCAGATTTCTGAAGGCACTTCTGATTCTTCAACCTTGGGTCAAGTGCTGTGGCTATTTTTAGAAATCTCACATTGGTACCTTCTTTGCGTTTTGTCAAATCTACAGTGAAAGGGTTCTTAAAATGAATGTGTGCTGGGTCATCATCCGAGACTCCTATAACATGAAATATATGGCAGAATGCGGGTAAAACGGAGCAGGGGACATCCAATTCTCCCTCAAGGAGTTCAGTCACAAATTTAATTAACGCATTATTTTGTAATGAGCATCATCAGCATGGAAGCATGTCCTCTGGAATGGTGGCCGAAGCATGAAGGGGCATACAAATGTTTAGCATATCTGGCATATAAATACCTTGCAATGCTGGCTACAAAAGTGCCATGCGAACCCCTGTTCTCACTTTCAGGTGACATTCTAAATAAGAGGCAGGCAGCAGCATCTCCTGTAAATGTAAACAAACTTGTTTGTCTTCGTGATTGGCTGAACAAGAAGTAGGACTGAGTGGACTTGTAGGCTCTGAAGTTTTACGTTGTTTTGTTTTTGAGAGCAGTTATGTAACAACAAAAAAATCTGTATTTGTAAGTTGCACTTTCATGATAGAGATTGCACTATAGTACTTGTATGAGGTAATTGAAAAAACTATTTCTTTTGTTTATCATTTTACAGTGCAAATATTTGTAATAAAAATAATAATATAAAGTGAGCACTGTACACTTTGTATTCTGTGTTGTAATAAAAATCAATATCTTTGAAAATGTAGAAAAACATCCAAACATATAAATTTCAATTGGTATTCTATGGTTTAACAGTGCGATTAATCGCGATTAATTTTTTTGAGTTAATCAAGTGAGTTAACTGCGATTAATTGACAGCCCTAGTTTAAAATTAAGATTTGAAATAAATTTTAGCAACTCTTAAGCACCTATTTCATGTTCCTCCTGTAGGCAGTCTCATTGAAGTCAATGAACATTCACTTGCCTAGCATTAAGCACATACCTAAATATTTCCAGGATTGAGGCGTCTCTTTACTGTAACAATTCTTAAAGGGCTTGTTTTGCATGTGGAAAGTGAGAGATCAGTTTTAGTAGGCAAACTTCTTTTTTGAATTAGAAATACAACCACTTAATGTGGCTTTTATCCACTGAATGTATATAACAAGTTTAGGCAAAGCCCCCAAGTTTACTGGTTCATAGATTCCTCACAGGCTGACAAGATTCTTTTTGCACAAGCTTTACATAGTATATAAATTTTCTTTCCTCTTCCAGATTGAAACAATTGGGAAGAAAGTGTCCGCAAAAAGAATTCCTTTTGCTCCTTCATGTGAAATTCCAAAGTTCAGCCTGCAGGACCCACCTGTCAAAAAACCCAGAGTATAAGTTTTACTAGGTACGGAAGTATCACAATGGACCAGTGTGAATTTTTTTTAAGAAGATATTGTTCTTAAATTGTAAAACAATTTTACATTAGAAATGGTAGCCGTGTACCTGGTACATGTGAACCCAAATTTTCTAATCTCTCTATTTTTGAAATATTGTATTTTTTTTTTCCAGTTATTGAAGACTGTACAGGCCTGACTGTTTTAGTAATCAATTTTTTATGAACATTTACTTCAGACTGTGAACTTCTGTTTTTAGAAATATTCACAAGCTGCACTTTAAATTTTATAAACAACATAAAGGCCAAAAGTAATTAACAGAATTGTTCTTGCTTTATCCAGGAATACGTGGTGCTTAGTAATGTCATTGGCGTTGCTGAAGATTTTAATTTGACTCTGGGGTAATTTTGTTGTCTTAGATGCCTGATCTAACTCATGTGAAAATCAGTGGAAAGATTCTAATTGACTTTAATCAGAGTTGGATTGAGCCATTAAATAGAATATTGATCTGGTTTTAACAATGAGGCCCTGATCCTGATTGGGACCTCTGGGCACTGATGCAATATAAATGTTTAGTAATGTGTCAGGGAGCTAGATCCATGTCTGCCATTAATTCGGTGATAGTTCTGCAGTGGGTTTGCAACGACAGTCTGACCTACCAGCTATGTCCTTAATAATTCCTTGGTCTTGGCTCTATTATACATACCGTATAGCATCTGTTGTCAGTTGTAAATTATGGATTTAATTAGACTTTTGGGGCCAAATTTCTCCTCTGTTTCGGTGTTGCCACCCTACTGTCTTAAACAGAGAGAAGCATTTGGCTCTCCTGCTTTCTCCTCTTGCTCAGCACTGAGTAAAATAAATGTTTCCGTCCAAGATGATGGATACTCAGTGGTCCTTTTCTCCCCTTCCTGCTACCATATGCGAGCTGGAAACAGATGTTCTTCCCACTGAATCTGCAAGAATTTACCCATGACTCTTCATAAAGTAGTCAGCTTGCTACCTCACTCTGATTACCAGGAATAAGTCTTGTTTGTTTTGATATTTTTTCTGCTTTAATTTCTACTTTTCATTGTCCTGATAGGTCTGTGCTATTAAATACTTTTTAGTAATAAAGTCTGCATTCCATCTGTTTTGTCGGTTCTCGGCTTGGGGGCTGTGACCGACGGGTATTGTGAGTTGTTGTCAGGGGGCCCATGAACCCTTCATTTTCTTTATGGCTAGAAGGGCATGGAGGCCTCAAAACCCTAAGTAACATGGGCTCATGGGGTTGAAAAGTGCTTGGCAATTATGAATGTAATACTTGGCTGTGTATATTCTGAAGGTGCAGTATGGAACAATGTTTTTATTGCTGTAAGCGATTGGTGCATATGGCAATAAGATTATGATAATCATTTAACACCTGAAACTTTACACAAACATACTTAATTATCTGCAGGAAGAGCTGAACCAGAAAGGGATTTAGGTGCCAAAGTCTAAAATGTAGATCCTCAAAACCCCTGCTCAGCTGCCTCCTTATCCTCAAAAACCCCTGCTCAGCTGCCTCCTTATCCTGTAGGGGTGCCTAAAGACCGTAGGCCATGGGCCATGTACGCAGCTGCATAAGTCCTGATACCCAGGTGCCACGCTGATGCCTAAGCCCCAGCAGAATCCTCAAAATAGGTATTGCCCCACCTATTGATCCCCCATTTATAGCCTTTAGCCCAGTGGTTAAAGCACTCAACCAGGATGTGGGAAACCCAGGGTCTCCAACCTCTCGGGTGAATGCCCTAACCATTAGACTTGAGGGTACTGGGGGTGCAACGGAGGCTCTCTTAATCCCCCCTGTTTAAGATCTTCCACTTGGTGTGAAATAGTTAATAGTCAGTAGGCCAGGAGAAGAGTGAATAAGCCTATAGGCCACTAGTAAGGGCACACACTTGCGATGTGGAGACTCAAGTCCCTGTTCCAATGACATCCTCTGTGTGTGTGCCCTCCACCCCCCCCCCCCCAAAAAAAGCACCTCAGCCGAAGGAGGTTGCCTCCCTCCAGCCTGGATTTAGGTGCCTTAGTCCCTTTGAATGAAGGGGAGTGTTTAGGGCCTACCTGTTTCCTTGGCATTTCTTATTGGCTCCGTTTGAGTGGCTCCTCGCTGGCTTTTGTGGATCCCATTGTTGGGTACGTGACTCTCCCCATGCATTGTACAGGGAGCGTGGATGCCTGTTCTGGAGCTCTGGACTCCAGTAGGTGGCAGGGCACAAGTCTCAGCGTTGCAATGCGTAATGTTTTAAGTCCCCTTTGTGGATCTAGCCCTAAGACAAAAACTTTCTGTGGGACAAGCTATGGTTATCATTTCAAGTCTTCCTATGAGGTAAGTCAAAACAAGTCCAGTGCCAGCTGTTCTACATCCAGGAATGTTGCAAGTGAACAACAAGCTCATTTTGGGGGGAGATACTAATTCTGCAACTGGGCTGCTGAACAAGGATGTACAGCAGGGATGCTGGATCAAGTGCAGCTGTGAAAGAGTACAGGATTAAGGGCACTAATGACTGACTTCATCCTATTATAGAATATCTAGAACACATCACTCTCTTTCTAGTTTGTTGTGTTCTCAAACTGATTTCTATGTCACTGATCCTCCTGCTGGAGTTGAAGTAGTTAACATAACATAAGAAAGACCGTACTGGGTCAGACCAAAGGTCCATCTAGCATTTTATATTGCATTTTATATTGTTTCTATAACCCTACTAAACAACTGAAATCTGGACTAAATTTTAAAATAACTCAAGAGAATGTTGTCATAACTATAAAGGGAAGGGTAACAGCTCTCCTGTGTACAGTACTATAAAATCCCTCCTGGCCAGAGACTCCAAAAATCCTTTTACCTGTAAAGGGTTAAGAAGCTCGGGTAACCTGGCTGACACCTGACCTAAAGGACCAATAAGGGGACAAGATACTTTCAAATCTTGGGGGGGAAAGGTTTTTGTTTGTGCTCTTTGTTTGGGAAGTTGTTCGCTCTTGGGACTGAGAGGGACCAGACATCAATCCAGGTTCTCCACATCTTTCTAAACAAGTCTCTCCTATTTCAAACTTGTAAGTAAATAGCCAGGCAAGGCGTATTAGTTTTCCTTTGTTTTCTCAACTTGTAAATGTACCTTTTACTAGAGTGTTTATCTTTGTTTGCTGTACTTTGAACCTAAGACTAGAGGGGAGTCCTCTGAGCTCTTTAAGTTTGATTACCCTGTAAAGTTATTTTCCATCCTGATTTTACAGAGATGATTTTTACCTTTTTTCTTTAATTAAAAGCCTTCTTTTTAAGAACCTGATTGATTTTTCCTTGTTTTAGATCCAAGGGGGTTGGATCTGTATTCACCAGGAGTTGGTGGGAGAAAGGAGGGGGATGGTCAATTTCTCCTTGTTTTAAGATCCAAGGGGGTTGGATCTGTATTCACCAGGGAATTGGTGAAAGGTTTTTCAAGGCTTCCCCGGGAAGGGAATTAGTCTTTGGGAATGGTGGCAGCGGACCAGATCTAAGCTGGTAATTAAGCTTAGAAGTCTTCATGCAGGCCCCCACAGTTGTACCCTAAAGTTCAAAGTGGGGATACAGCCTTGACAAATGTGGTGGATTATTTGATTGCTTTTAGGAGTATTGGAGACACCTTTGCATTAAGCTATGTTGCCTCCCAAAATTGAAGAAACTTTTTACTAATGGAGAAGAGCTGGAGCATCAATTGTGTTTAAAGGAGAACCTCCTTAATTCACACTAATGAAAGGGGTTCACTATTGTGAACTCCTATAAGTACAATTTTTTTTTTTTTAAAGAACAGAGTACACTTTGTGATGCAATATCTCTGTTTAGTTAGGACCCAATTCAACTCCTATTAAAGTCAATGGACAGACTCCTATTGAATTCATCGGCAACTGGATCAAGCCCTTATTCTGCCAGCTGTAGGTTTGTTTTTAATTTATACTTTATAAGCTAATGTACATTCTGTAATGACGCTCTGGTAGAAAGAGAATCACAGCATCTGCTATTAAAGAGTCAATGTCAACTTGAAATCTAGACCAAAAAAAAAGTTTAAAAGTAGTTTCAGATACATTCCTGCTTGAATCTTCTGCTCACACTTCCTTTTTAAAAATTATTTCTCTCCCCCACTTTACTATATGAATGACACACACAGACAGGAGAAACTGCAGAATCAAGGCCAGGATTCTCAAGTGATTGCAATGGGAGTTTGGTACCTAATTACTTCTGAGGATCAGGGCTCAAGTGACTCAATGGATAAATAAAATGTTGCTGAGAGTGAAATTTAATTGGAAAAATTCCTTGAATTTTCCCTCATTCTGACCACCTCTACTGACAGTGCTTTCAGATGCACAAAGTAAACTTTAAAATATTACTTTCTCTAATCTTTGTTATAGTAATCTTGGGTGTTACTGTAGAAATAGATTTTTTTTTTTTTGATTTTTTTGACAGAAGTCGGTTTTTTGTTTTTTTTTGGTCCTCTTCTTGTTGTCCTTTTTAAATATTAGAGCTGGGGAGAGACCATTTTTGTGTGTGTATGAGCTATAAAGCCTGCAGGTCAGCAAGGTGCTACTGTAGTCTCTATTTCAGAATGTTAAGAATTCCTCATCATCCTCTTATACTCTGAATTATTGATAACCCTATCAGGGCCCCATTAGAGGAAGGACTGGAGTTGGCTTCAGGAGACCAGTGGTCAGTTCCTAGTTCTGTCATGGACTTCTTGGACCCTAGGCAAGTTATTAGGCCTGTTCTGCAAATATATTTACATGTGCTTAACTTTAGGATTGGGGCCTTAATGCCTCAATTCTCCACCTGTGAGGTACCCTTATTTTACAGAGGTTTTGTGAGGAGAAAAAATTAATCTGTGAGGTGCTCAAATAGTGTGGTGATAAGGGGCCTGTCATATGAATTTAGATGGAAAATAGGACCAAAGGTGTTAACGTAACTTGGTCACTGTACAACATGAAACTGTGTTACAAAAGGTTCAGAGTTTGGTATACTGAGATCTCAGCCTGCTTACTACATTGGGAAATACACTATTAAAAATCCATTAAATTTTTATTAAAGATACAGAAAAGAAGGAAAAAACCTTTCACATGCTATAACTGTTCAATATTAAGCCTTTCATTTTAACAACATGGCAGCCATGATGGTAAAGCTTGCTCCATTAGTCTGTTCTTTCCTACTTTTCCCACAAAAATCTTTTTTAGGAACCCAAAAAAGGAGCGATGGATGGAATAGCCCATTCCCTCATTTATTTTGTCCACAAGTAGGCCTAATATCCAAAATATCAATTTTAAGTCATTAACTTTGGGCTCCACATCTCCTGTTTTTTAATAAGCATAATTTCAGCACAGTCTTGGAATCATATCAACCTGGCCTTTTTGTTTAGATTAATTTAATTATTCTTTCTCCCTTTTGTACCTTTTCCCTTCAACATTTGCTATTATAGGTTATTGTAACATCTTATGAACTTTTACATGCATTTTACAGTTGAAGTCACAATTTGGGTAAATTTGTTGACTCATTTATCACAACAGGCCAGATTCTGCTAGGTACAAGCAAGGGACAGTCTCTGCCCAAAGAGCTTATAAGCTCACAGTGCTTTTAAGATATTTTAGAAACAAAGTTTTTAAAATGGAAAGGGCCATTCTTTTCTGAAATCTTGTTTTCATCCTTTTCATAACTCTTATTTTTTCTGTTTGGGCTGAAACTCCTCAGACTTGGTCAAACGATGGCTTTTAAAAAAATATTCAGCAAAATTTCTGGCTTCTGGCAGTGATGACAAAAATCCATTAACTTCCCCCCCGCCCGGGATCCCATGGATGAGTTCTTAAATGACTGAATACAAGTGCCTTTTACAATTTTGAAAATATCTTGATTCACAAACTCACTGAAAACAACAAAATTAAAGCATAGTGCATAGCCAGTTGTGACCGGGGTCCCAGGGGGGCCAGCTGTCGTCACTCAAAGAATGGGGCAGATAATGCCCAAAGGTGGTGGATATTTTCAATACTTAAATGTGCCAAGGCAGCATAAAACAACTTCTTTATTACCTCACTGGTTGCCCAGAAACCAATAACACAGTTCCCTTAACGTAACCCAGCCTCAGGCCTCCCGAGTCAAATATGATGATTTCTGAAAATTTCATTTCATCATAATTTATTTTAAAAGAAAAGGGAGAGAGTATGGTTAAAAGATCAGTATACATACAGACATGAGTTCAATTCTTGAGGTTCAGATACATAGCGGAGATGGTGCGCTTTGTAGTTGCAAAGAGTTCCTTTAGAATTTAGTTCATAGGTTATAGTCCAATGTCCAATATCATATCCAGGGTGTACCAGCTTAACTGGGATCTCATCTTGCGACTCAAACATCCCCTGATGAAGCTTAAGCAGATCTGAGATAAAAAAGGATCGGCACCCAAGGATCTTTTATACAATTTCAGGTTGTCTGACAAGTTGGAGTCCATCGGGGAACAATCGGTAATCAGGGCATCTTTGAAGTGGGTCTATCACCGGTACTTAGCTATATGACTTAACATAAGACAATCGCCTGTTCCTCTACCATTCACTGATGATTTGCTATACTTGTCAAAGAGAGATGAATACGGAGATACCCTGTGTTTACACTTCTTTTAAATGCTAGGATGTTCTTTTGATCTTTGAATTATCAGAATACAGCACAGACAGGGATTGTTGATTACATTGTTGACCACTACCCATACATATGTAAATACACAAAAACACAAATGTTATCTCCCCACATGTCTTTAAGGGTTGAATCTGAGTCATTTATTTTGCAGGATGTTTAACCCTTTCTGGCCATGCATCAGACAAGTAGTCACTGCAGCAAGTGTAGAGGGATTATTGACCTGCACTCAAAAAGCGATGGATCCAATTCTCCTCTTGCTTATGTTGTCTACACCTGGTGTAGCTGCACTGCCTTTAGTGGGGCTGGTTGGGATTTACCTTAATGTAAGTGAGAGGAAATTCTATGAATCTAACAAGCCTGTTAGATTTCAGGTTAGGATTTTAATGGTGCACAAAAAACTGGTACAGCATCAAAATTTAAGAAAGGTTGGAAATATTTAACCATAAGGGAGACCGCGTGAAATTGAAACTGGCATGTGGTGAAGTGTTTTTTGAGCTTGTTAAATGTAAGTGATCTTTAAATGAGGTATAACTTAGAGATTCTGATCGGTTATGCCAGAGTAATGTATAGAGTTATATTAAACTTGCCTGTACTGTATAGCTAACAAAACAAGATTCCCAGTTTATTGGCCTCAAGTGAAATGAGTATTATGCCTTTATAGCCTGGTATATATACAGAAAACCTGAACAAGTATGGTGGGAAGGCTTTTCCTAAAGTGGAGTGGCTGAAGAAATTCTGATTTCAGGAGGGGAAGTTTGTCATCTGTTATCTTTACTGTGTGTGTGTCCTCAAAAGTTCTGAAATAGATATGTTTTAAATACTAATCTAAAGTAACAAGTAATTAATATTAAAAAATTGAAGTACCAAGCCTCTCCATTTAAGAAGCAGGCCTGAGTAAACTTTGTTACAAACAATGTATTAGCAGGGTTCATGGTAGAGATTCAAATTATAAAAGCTGTGTATCAGAAATGGTTGAGTGAGAGCATGAAAAACAGATATTTTAAACCTTCAGACCCACCCACCAGTGATTTCATAAAATACTTCAAACATGAAATAATATTGGAAACACTTTCCAGCAGCATCATCTCAGACAATGGGGGGGAGGGGGGGGGAAGAAACAGTTTAGTTATTGTGTAATGTCCTTTTTTCATAGCTGGATGATAGCCTTATAGTTAAGTCCTTTTTATATTTCTGGTGTTTATATCAAATACTATTGGTTGAATGAACACACCGCTTGTAACAATTAGCCAAAAGCTACATTGATGAATTTTCATGCAGATTAAAAACCCTATTTACATAACTAATTCTGAAAAAGATAGGAATCTTTAGTTGTTGCATTTTATTGCCTACTAATGAAAATGACTTAATTTCTTGGATGATCAGTTTTTAAATCCTACTAACTTAACACCACACCATCTAATGCAATAAATCAGGGCCAGATCACCCAGGGAGGCCATGGAACAGGAGGGCTATGAGGTTCCCATATAAAAGCATGCAACCTTTTATGCTAATTAGCTGAGAAGCAGGGACTTAACCATTCCTAATTTTTACTCCTGGGGGAATTCTGTACCACTGGGTGAGCACAGAATTCATGTCTCTCGCAGATTTCTCTGCTTCTCTGCAGAAAAATGACTTTCTGATAGGGAAGCTGCAAAAATGGTCATGCACCGCTCCCCAGTAGCACAGGTGCGTTGTTTTGGGTATCCGGAGCAGCCAGTGGAGAGGTAAATCAGTGTGAGAGGGGCGGAACTGGGGATGCCCCAGCCAGTGGCTCCTATCCTGTGCCAGGCTTAGCTGCTATTCCCGGCAGGGCTGGGGAGGATGGGACTTCCTCTTCCCCCGCAAGGAACGTCCAGGGCAGGGTCAGACCCACCCCCAGAAACCCCTCTGGCTGCAGGAAGCTCCACATCCCCCCTCCTTCCTGCCGCAATCACTCCTCAGTTGTGGAGGGAGGGGTCACTGTACAGGGAGTTGCTCCCTCGTGTGCCCAACTCCTGTGCATCCAGACCCACCTCATACCCAGCTTTCCCTGCTAAGCCTCACCATCTAACCCTGAACCCCCAGACACTGAGCCCCCTGAACCCAAACCCACACCCCAACAAGCCTCACCCTCTGCAGCTGGAGCCCCCTTGCACCCAGACACCCTGGCTGAGCCCCACCTCCCTGCATCTGGACCCCACCCCTGCACCCAGACTGCTCCCCCACACTTGAACCTCCCCAATAGGCCCTACTCCACCTGCACCTGGACCACCCTGACTAGCTCCCTGCACCTAGATCCCCACCCCACTGAGCCCCACCAACCCAGCACCCAGACCCCTACCCCCCGCTGAGCTCTTCATACCCAGGCCCCCCTGCTGCTGAGCCCTAACCACCTTCACCTGGACCCCTCCTGCAGAGTCCCATTGCTTCTGCACCCAGAACCCCTCCCCATGAGTTTTGTTCATCCAGGCTCCCCCCCACCAAGCTGTCTGCACCCAGACTGTCCCACACAGAACCCTATCACCCCACACCTGGATCTCCCCACACTAAGCCCCTCCACACTTGGATCCTGCTGGGCTAGGCCTGCCTGTCTACATCTAGTGTGCTTGGCATGGAGAGGCAGGACCCCAGGGTGTTTCTGGGGCAGGTCTGGCCCTTGCACTGGCCGAGTGCATGTCCTAGGGCAGGAGCTGGAGGTGATCTCCCACCACTGTGCAGTCAGGGGCCTGTGCTCCCCACTTCAATGCTGGAACCTCCACGTTTATTTATTGACCAATAAAATTTGCACAATTTCACAGAATTTTAAAATATTGTATGCAGAATGTTTAATTTTTTTGGCACAGAATTCCCTCAGGAGTATAATTTTAGACAGGTTCATTCTTCTCTCATGGGCTCGGTGGAAAGTGAAAATGTGGGGAGGAGGAGGAAAAGACAGGATGTGAAGTGCTAATATAAAAATGTCAACATCTTAGCAAGATTCCATACATTTCAAACTAAGTATTGGTCCCCAGTAAATAAAAAATGTAGAGGTGGCACTCCTAGAAGAAGAAAAAAGTCACAACTCCACTGCAGCAGGTGGCAAGATTTTTTTTCTTTATTTCAGCATTTAATACACTATACCAGATTTCACAATCCATCCATTTTTGTTTACATATATATTTCATTTCTCTTTATTTTTTCCTCATAATTCCCCTGCTCACCAAATCAGAGTCTCTGCTTTGATACATTCTAAAGCTAAGGCTTTTGATGATTCACTGAACACTAAAGTACCATGTAGCTGTAATTTTATAGCAACTAAGAAGAACTAGGCGAATTAATGTCAATTGTTTTGTCAGGGGAGCAGTGTTCTAGAAATATTAAGTTCATTCATCATTCCATGATGTGGGATGCTATATTTTTGGAATTAAATGAACTCATGAAAAAGTGAATCTTTAAAGCTGTAGGTGACTTAAAATGGGTCCTCTTCCACCTTCAGATGACCTTTGTCTTCCTTTTCTCTACTAAATTCTTCAAGAAAAATTCACCTAATTAAAATGAAAATTAATACCTATAAATCAGTTTTAGTTGCGTTGGGGATTAAACAGAACAAATAAAACAGTATACATGTAGTCATACTGTGGCCAATGTTCTAGAAAATCCAAACCTACCCAATAAGAATTCTAACTATCACAGCATGAGGCTGGAAGTCAGGACTCCTGGGTTGTCTTCCCCAACTCTGCTAGTGCTTGGTTGTGTGAAAGTTATTTAACATCCTGTGTCTCAGCATATCCAATAATAAAATGGAATTCTCCCTATTTTACACAGTGCTGTGAGGTGTAAGTACTTGAAAGGTGCTCTATATTATTCTGGAGCTGGCACAGAACTGCAACTGGCTCTTTTCTGCTGCCCATGCACAGCAAGAGAATATGGGCCTACATGTTAGTTCAGGTAGCGCTAGCTGTAATTTAGTACAGTGAACTTTCTAACAGAAAAATCAGTTATTAAAATGGCTTATTTCTGAAGCCCTGTCAAAAGACACAACAGATGAGGGAGGGCAGTTTTAAAGCCCACTTTGCTCAGAAGCTAATGGCAAAAGTTGCAAATTATACACAACATTTTAAATAAATCCATACCTGGAGCAGTAAGTGTAGTGCTAAATAATATTAGTCTTATAAAATGTGAGTATAAAAGCAGCATCGTAATTGTTCAAGTAATAGCAACCCATTTAAAGGAACTATAAAAGACAATACATTTGCTGTATAAAAAAACAAAGAACCATTATTGTGAGCTTTTGATATCAATTACTTTACATCTGTACCTTTACATAATAATTTAACATTGTGCAGTACTTTACCTGCTTTATAGGAGGAGCGCACTAGAGGACCACTAGCTGTGTAATGAAATCCAAGCTCATTTCCCACTTTTTCCCAGTGTTTAAACTTGTCAGGGGTAACATATTCCTCAACCTGGATGGAAAAAAAATAATTCTGCTCAGACTATGATAACTTTGAAATGTATAATTAATGTTAATGAACTGGAATGCCAACTCTACATTCAGACAGGATGTGGCAAGATGAAACTCTTAATTACTTTAGGATTTATACATTTCACAATATTCATCAGGCAGGAATTTCTAACATGGAGCCCATAACAGCCTCACACTGAAGAGCAGATTAACTGTTGAGAAAAGGCAGGTGGGGTGGAGCAAGAATGGCTACCCAATCTGAGGGGAGTGCTCTTCAAACATCCATAGCTGACATATAGTGAGAAGGTGTGTAGATGGGCATGAGACATCATTCTGACAAGGGAAGGGGAACAATGGTATCAGGTGCAGGTCATAGTCTGCTTCCAGTAAATTCAAGGCATTTGTACCTTTAGATGACGTTTTGTTGGTTGCATGTATTGTCCTAAGGTCAAACAGTCGACATCTGCCTCACGTAATACTATAAAAAAGAAAAGTGCCTTCTTAGCAGGTGACAGAATCATGATGTATCATTACTGACTAAAAATCATCTTACCTAAAATGCAGTTCTGAGTGCAAGTCACTCCTTAGCTCATTAAATAAGGGATTAAATTCTACCCTCCAATACATAGCATCAGAGGGCATGACTGAAGCGCTAAAGAGAAATTGCAGAATTTAGGTATAAATACTTTAGAACAACAAGATACTTAGTAAATAAAAATAAATATATTAAAAACTGATTTCAAGCAGTTTTAGTAAGTCCTTTCACTGTTTTACTATCTCCTTAAGAGTGAATGTGGCTGATGTGTCTGTCTCTCAGCGGGATCTGACATTTTTCCTGATACTTCATTAGACTAGGCTAATTTTGGCATTTTGTTGAAGTACAGTTTACAACAAATCTGATAATCTCTTGCCATCCCCATAGTTTCCACTGGGGAGTTTCTGCCCACACTGAACCGTGGTGAAGATACAGCTTTTTATTTGATTTTAAAAAAAATGTGCATAGTATTTAAGATATGTATATATATTTTTTAAAGTGATTGATTTTACTCCTCCCTAGCTTGGTCCATGTGCCTCCAGTATCTCATGCCTAGATGTCTTCCTAAAAACTCACTTCTTGCATGAGGTCTACAAACCTGATTCCTCTCCTCAGAAGTATTAAAATAGCGAATTTTTTTTTAAAGTAATTGACCTAAGTATCACCAGCAAACATTTGCGTCTGGTTGTATCCAATACTCTATCACTTGTCTTCATATTACCTGTTTAGACTGTCAGCTTTTGAAGCCTGAATTGTATCTTTTTATTTATTTGTAAAGTACTTTTCACTCCATTAATAATACCCTGTAATTAAATGCAGGGATGAGAATTCCTCTTCTTGCATTCTGCAGTTTACCTTTAATGTCCATATTTCTCAATTTTTGAGCTTTCATGTTCTAGCTGCATTCATTATTTACTTCCTTTTGGGTAAAAATTATGATGATTATTAGTATATCTAGGTCAGACTCTTAATTTGACACAGTCTGCAACACCAACTACACATAAAAAGAAAATGCTTCATCTGAGTCCACAGTTAAAAGAGGATTGATGCTGAAATTATGCATACAATTCTAATGAAGAAAGAATAAACTGAAGGGGAATTGCCAATATCTTCCACCAGCTCTACATCCTTGGTGGGATATGCTAGTTTTGATGCCTCAGGAAGCACATACGCCTTCTCTGCTAAGATATCAATACAGGGTGGAACTAATTTATACCAAACTTGGATTCAGTGAAACTCTGTCATTAAGGACAAATCCAGCCTCCTCCTACCCAGCTGCTGAAAGATGCTGTTCAGTGCAACTAGTGTAGTCTTCTGATCCATGGGAGGGTTGAGGAATCAGGTTCTGTATAGCTCCTCCTCCCCTCCCCTTCTCAATGTCTATCCTAGCTATTAGAGCTGTGTGCTGGGTTTGCCCCATAGTGAAGTACAATGAAAAGCATGAATTGTTTCAATTGTTTCAACATTGCAATTACAGTTAGCATGAACATCTGCTTAGAATAAAAATGGTTCTGTGAAGAAACTACTTCACTACTGGTAAATTCTAGGGCTGTCGAGAGATTAAAATAATTAACTGTGATTAATCACGCAATTAAAAAAATAATTGCAATTAATCGTGTGATTAAAAAATTAATTGCGCAATTAATCGCACTGTTAAACAAGAATAGAATACCATTTAAAAAAATATTTTGGGATGGTTTCTACATTTTCAAATATATTGATTTCAATTACAACACAATACAAATTATACAGTGCTCACTTTACATTTATTTTTGATTACAAGTATTTGCACTGTAAAAGAAAAAAAAAAGAAATAGTTTTTTTTCAATTCACCTAACACAAGTAATGTAGTGCAATCTCTTTATCATGAAAATTGAACTTAAAAATGTAGAATTATGTACAAAAAAGTCCTGCATTCAAAAATAAAACAATGTAAAATTTTAGAGCCTACAAGTCCACTCAGTCCTACTTCTTGTTCAGCAAATTGCTCAAACAAAAAAAGTTTGTTTACATTTGCAGGAGATAATGCTGCCCATTTCTTGTTTACAATGTCACCTGAAAGTGAGAACAGGTGTTCGCATGGCACTGTTTTAGCCGGAGTTGCAAGATATTTACATGCCAGATGCACTAAAGATTCATATGTCCCTTCATGCTTCAACCACCATTCCAGAGGGTATGCGTCCATGCTGATGACGGGTTCTGCTCAATAACAATCCAAAGCAGTGCAGACCGAGGCATGTTCATTTTCATCATCTGAGTCAGATGCCACCAGCAGAAGATTTATTTTCTTTTTTGGTGGTTCGGGTTCTGTCAGGGCCGGCTCTAGGTTTTTTGCTGCCCCAAGCAAAAAAATTTTTGGCTGCCCCCCCCCGCGCTTTTTTTTGGCTTTTACACATGTTTGCACTTTGCAGTTTTGTTTTGACTGTTTAAAATTTAAAAAAAATGAAAACAGAGAATTTGTAGTTAGTGAAATAAAACAATTTCCTACTAGTGTAATTTTAACATTTAATTTTAACAAAAACACAATAACAAACAATTTGAGTTCAACTATACACTGTAATGAAAAACTTTAGTGTCTTCCAGTTTCTCATAAATTAAAAGAATTTATATGAACTGAATTTTTCTGGTTTTTATACTTGCGTAATCTTTTAATAAGTCAGTGAAATCTAAATTTTTTGCAATAGTACTTTCAATTGAAATTAATGCCAGTCCTGACATACGATTTTGAGACATGGTGGACCTCAAATAATTTTTTAGTAATTTCAGTTTTGAGAAACTGCGCTCACCAGAAGCCACTGATACTGGTAATGTTAAAAGAATGCGTAATGCTATAGCAGTGTTTGGAGTGAAAAAATCATTTCTTGCTATAAATTCTAATACTTTTAGAGGAGAAGTTTTAGGACTTAGCTCAGATAAAGCTATTAATTCATCATACAATTCTACTGCATCAATGTCAGCAGCGTTATCAGTACTGAGCGCTAAATGTAGGTCTTGGCACTGCTTCATGAGGTCTTCTTTGGAAAACTGATTTTTATTATTTCCAATATCGTATAAAAATTCGAAAGTTTCACAATGACCATGCAACTGACAAAATCTTTCTTCAATGGAAGTTATAGCTACATCCAAAATACAATAGAAACATTCAACTTTAAACCTTTCGTTTGGATCGAGAATAGGATCATCATGAGCCTCATAACAAAACTGTCTTTTTTTTTCCGAGGACGAATGAATTTTTGAGGTGCAAACGTTGGTTCAAAATCAACATCCTCTGCTCCCGCCGCTCTCAGCGCCCACCCCCCAGGCGGAGCCGGTAGCACGGCCCTGCCCTGGCTGCAGAGGACGGGCTGCTCCTCGGCTTGTTCACACCGCTCTCCCGTGGGCAGCGGGAAGCGGCCACCCCCCCCCCCCCCAGGCAGGCGCCGGTAGCACGGCCCTGCCCCGGCTTCAGAGGACGGGCTGCTCCTCGGCTTGTTCACACCGCTCTCCTGTGGGCAGCGGGAAGCGGCCACCCCCCCCCCCCCCCCCGGCAGGCGCCGGAAGCACCGGCCCTGCCCCGGCTTCAGAGGATGGGCCGCTCCTCAGCTTGTTCACGCCGCTCTCCCGCGGGCAGCGGGAAGTGGCCACCGCCACCCCACCCCCCCCAGGCAGGCGCTGGTAGCACGGCCCTGCCCCGGCTTCAGAGGACGGGCTGCTCCTCGGCTTGTTCGCGCCGGTCTTCTGCGGGCAGCGGCCACTTCCCCCCCAGGCGGGAGCCGGTAGCGCAGCATTTTGCCGCCCCATAAATTTTGCCGCCCTAGGCACCAGCTTGTTTAGCTGCTGCCTAGAGCCGCCCCTGGGTTCTGTAGTTTCTGCATCTGAGTGTTGCTTTTTTAAGACTTCTGAAAACATGCTTCACACCTCATTCCTCTCCGATTTTGGAAGGCACTTCAGATTTTTAAACCTTGGGTCGAGTGCTGTAGCTATCTTTAGAAATCTCAGGCTAGGTCTACACTACGGGGGGGGGGGGGGGAGGGGTCGACCTAAGATACGCAACTTCAGCTACGTGAATAGCGTAGCTAAAGTTGTGTATTTTAGGTCGACTTATCTGGCTGTGAGGACGGCGGCGAGTCGACCGCTGCCGCGCCGCCACTGACTCCGCTTCCGCCTCCTGCCGCGGTGGATTTCCGGAGTCGACGGCAGAGCCATCGGGGATCGATTTTATCGCGTCTTCACTAGACGCAATAAGTCGATCCCCAATAGATCGATTGCTACACGCTGATCCGGCGGGTAGTGAAGACATGCCCTCACATTGGTACCTTCTTTGCGTTTTGTCAAATCTGCAGTGAAAGTGTTCTTAAAATGAATATGTGCTGGGTCATCATCCGAGACTGCTATAACATGAAATATATGGCAGAATGCTGGTAAAACAGAGCAGGGGACATCCAATTCTCCCTCAAGGAGTTCAGTCACAAATTTAATTAACGCATTATTTTTTTAACGCGCATCATCAGCATGGAAGCATGTCCTCTGGAATGGTGTCCAAAGCATGAAGGGGCATACGAATGTTTAGCATATCTGGCATGTAAATACCTTGCAATGCCGGCTACAAAAGTGCCATGCAAATGCCTGTTCTCACTTTCTGGTGACATTGTAAATAAAGAGGGCAGTATTAACTCCTGTAAATGTAAACAAACTTGTTTGTCTTAGCGATTGGCTGAACAAGAAGTAGGACTGAGGGGACTTATAGGCTCTAAAGTTTTACATTGTTTTGTTTTTGAGAGCAGTTATGTAACAAAAAAAAAATCTGTATTTGTAAGTTGCACTTTCATGATAAAGAGATTGCACTACAATACTTGTATGAGGTAATTGAAAAATACTATTTCTTTTGTTTATCATTTTTAAGTGCAAATATTTGTAATAAAAATAATATAAAGTGAGCACTGTACACTTTGTATTCTGTGTTGTAACAAAAATCAACATATTTGAAAATGTAGAAAGACATCCAAAATATTTAATAAATTTCAATTGGTATTCTATTGGTTAACAGTGTGATTAAAACTGCAATTAATCATGATTAATTTTATTAATCGCGATTAATTTTTTTGAGTTAATTGCGTGAGTTAACTACGATTAATCGATAGCCCTAGTAAATTCACATGTCATATAACTCCTGCCACTGAGAGGGAAGAAGAGCAAGATCAGACCAACCAGATGGGTATATGGGGGTGATTTGCACACAAAGGAGGTGGGCTAAACCCTGGCTCCAAATATGCTGACACAAACGTGTCTTAGAGGCAGGAGACACTGAATCTTAACTTTCATGCTGCCTGGAAACACCACAGCGCAGTTGTAGATGGACAGGCCTGCAGCCTGCCCCTGGGGTGGAGATGGGGGGAATTATATGGAATTCATGAATTTCATCCTATACAGGGTTCTACTTACATTATATTAACCTTTATTTTTCTCAAAAAATAGAGGTAAGTGCAAAAGTTCATATAAGAAGGTACTGCAGCTCATGGAAGAGGAACAATTAAAATAATCTGTGCATCAAAATCAAAAGAGAATTATTCTGCAAACAAGAAAAAATCATTTATGTTACTTATAAAACAAAAAAAGTACAATGAAATAAATAAAACATCCATTACAAGTACACATTTGAGATCCTGAAATGATTATGAACATTAAATGATATGAAGACTGATCCAGCTCCCACTGAAGTCAATGGAAAGATGCCTGTTGTTTTCAAAGGCAGCTAGATCAGGCCCTTGCAGCACTCTGATAGTGAAATTATTCCTGTCGATTTGAAAGCAGTATAAACAACAGTTGTTGCAGAGTTTCAATTTTTAAATTGAACAAAACCTTATTGCATAAAAAAGTTAGAAAACAATTTTTCCCAACAGACCAACTTATATGCATGTGTGTCCATTTTAGTTATATTGCAATGCCCAAGCTTGCAGTTATGTTCCAACATGGTAGAGCTTATACATATACTTAAGTTATGCAACTTACATTTCATTGTTGAATATACTTGTTCATCTGTCTCGCCTAATCCCAGCATAATGGAGGTTTTAGAAATTACATCAGGTTGGACCTTCTTAGCATGCTTCAAAACTTGTAAGGACTGCTTAAAATTGGCCCGAGGATCACGTACTTTCCTTTAAAAATATTCATATTGTTTTGACCATAGGAAAACAAAACAAAACACAGATATGCATGAGATGAGGGACACTGGAAAAATCACAGGTGCAAAAAACTGAGGGGGACTGAGATTTTAGCAACTTTCTAAAATATTTGTCAATTCCTGCAAAACCAAGCTTTCACTTTAAAAAAAAAAAGTTTCCATTACTTTCTCTTGTGATTGATGCAACCAAAGTGCTGCTGCTCTGTGAGCCCAGCTTTGCAGAAAATTGTCTCCAGCTAACCACTAGGGGCCAGATTGTCAACCCCAGTTCCAACCCCCAGCAGTGCAACTGGAATATAATTGGTTCACAGCTGACCAGTTGAGAATATGCCTACTGGAACTGGAGTAAAGTTGACAGAGCTATCATTAATGCCATTCCCCACCTTACCCTGCCCCCATTTCCACTGTAGGGGAAGTGTCAGGAAAGGGAAGAGGCATAATAGGGCACAGAGGGCTAAGTAGGGGGCAGAGGAGAGCTCCACTGCCCTATGAAAATTCTGAGCAGGTATATGGTCCCTAGGGCTGGGACAGCCTGAGAATCAGGGAGCTGGTACTGGGTCTCTGACAGTGGCCCTCCCTGCACTCACTCTTTCCTGTGCTGAGTATATCTTGGTACAAGAGGGAATCTGGCCCAAGGAGTAACAAAGGTGCTGAAGATACTACAGTGGTAGGACACATATAAGTATCTACTTAGGCCCCAATCCTGCAAGCTGTTCTGTGCAGAACCCCATTGTCTATTTAGATTGTAAGGTCTTTAGGGCGAGGATGGTCTTTTATCAAGTGTTTGTACAAGTTCTAGTATTGAGGCCCTGATGTTTGTAGGGCCAACAAGCTCTACCATAATGCAAAGAAATCAACAATAGTAAAGATGAAACTGTTTTGCTTGTGTTGGGGAACAGCCCTGACAGAGTTGTATTTGAAGTCTACATGAAAATTTAGTTGGAGCCACTTAAGAACAGTCTATGCGGGGAACTTTTAGTGTACATTAAAACTGGGAAGTTTAAACATACATTAAAACTGGTTTGGGCTAATTCAGTTTACACAGTTTGACCAGCAGTGTGGATATGGCCTACCCATATTTAAGCTGAATTTAGACAGTTTAGCTGGAGACTTCAGAGTGTGATGATATCACTCTGAATTTCCAAGTTATTAGGAAAAAAGGCCAATGGCTGGGGATATGGAGTTGTACTTGGAGACCCTCCTGTGTGGTAGAAAAACATTGGTCACTCAAAGAAAAGAAGTTGGCTGACTCCACTTTTTAAGGTCTATAAAACTTTTAATCTGCTACTTTACAAGATAGGTAGCCCTCTGCTGGTCAAAATCATGTACAACACACGTGCCTATTGAGGGAAGAAAGCAGAGGATTCTGGAAGTTTCACTGGGAGGTGTAACATAACTTTTATATGAAGACAACTGGACTTGGCTCCCACTGGTGGCACTGAGACATAATGATGATGGAGAAATGCTGTGGGCTATTTGCCAAAGTGTGATAAATACATCCTCATTTTGAAAACATAATTCCATAGTGATAGGCGCTGACTCTGTGGGTGCTCCAGGTGCTCCAATTATGCAGCCAGGTAGGTTTGAATACACGCTAAAAAAATGTACAGGGACTGGCTTACCAAGTAAATTTTCTTTCCTTCCAAAAAGAGGTCCAATGAGCAAATGAAAATGAAAAAAAACTAATTTTGTTTTAATGTAATCACATGTATCTTTCTTGTATGCTATCTTTCTTATGAAATAGATCTAGCCTGACGTCTGTTAAAAATCAGTATTTTTCCTTTCCTGTTTCTTTTATAAGACAAGCTTCTCATTGAAAAATTTACTTAAAAATTTATGGTAGACAGAACTGTATTGTCTACTTTTTAATTTTTAACTTTAGACGCTATTTGATTATAAGGTACGGAGGATTTTTACTATTTATAAGTGTAAGTGATATATGTACTAACAATGAGTTGAGTTAAAGGGACCTATAGCTAAGGTTTAATGTTGGTTGATCTAAATATTGCTTTCATAAGAACATTACAGAATACCCTCTAACTGTATACATCCTACTATTTGTTTATATACATAGATCACCTTTAATCACCTCTGTAACTCTGGAACAGTTTCCACATTATGGGCATATACGTCTAGTCCTGACAAAGCAACTTTCTCCACTGCTTTAAGGTCCCCTCGAAAATCAGGGGTTAAACATTCTACTAGAATTTTTGAATTCCTGAAAAACAAAGATTGAAAAATGAACATGCTCATGGTATTTCTATTATTGATGCTCAAATCAAATATTTCAGTAACATGATACTAAAATATCAGAATATTTTAAAAGAAATCAAAATTCAATATTTTTAAAAACAACTCTAAATCTACGATGTTGATATTTAAATCTACAAAGTAAAGTTAAGTTAGGTAAACATTTAAAACAGTGGAGCACTGAAAATACTTGAGAGTTAGTTTTTACTCTAAACATAGTACAGTAACTCCTCACTTAACGTCCTCCCACTTAACGTTGTTTCAAAGTTACATCGCTGCTCAGTTAGGGAACATGCTCCCTTATAACGTCGTTTGGCTGCCTGCTCTGTCCATTGCTTGTAAGATTCTGGGGAAGAGCAGCGACTTTACAAGGGAGCATTGCACAAGTTCCTCTTCTCCACCTCCTTCCCCTCACTCCCAGTGCTTCCCCCCTGTTTGGTGGCTGCTCCTCCCACTTTCTCCCAGAAAGTCCTAAGCGCGAAGCGCTGGGAGGGAGGGGGAGGAGCGGAGAAGCACCGCGTCTCCGCTCCTCCCTCTCCCTCCCAGAAAGTTCTGTTTGGCGGTGCTTAGGACTTTCTGGGGCAGAGGGGAAGGAACAGGGATGTGGCGTGCTACAGAGAGAAGGTGGAGTGGGGGTGGGAAGAGGTGGGCCTGGAGTGGAGCGGGGATGGGAAAAGGCGGGCCTGTAGCATCCCCTGGCAAAGTCAGCGCCTGTTCTTCTCCGGGGAAACTGCTGCTGCTGCTACGAAGGTGCTTCCTAGCGTTCTTGCCTGCAGCGGGCTGTGCCTGTGTGAGGTAAGCCAGGGGCACTTCCCAACCACAGTACTGTACAGTATATAATGCCTTTTGTCTGCCCCCAAAAAATTTCCTTGGAACCTAACCCCTCGCATTTACATTAAATCTTATGGGAAAATTGGTTTTGTTTAACATTGTTTCACTTAAAGTTGCATTTTTCAGGAACATAACTACAATGTTAAGTGAGGAGTTACTGTACAGGTGCAACTCCTGCTTTGACTAGTGCACGAAATAAAATGAATGTTGCATAAGTCGAACATAACATCAGAGCCATTTCTATGGTCTACTGAGTCACCAGACTTGCTCAAATTAAGTGCAAGTTACATGTGAATTTTATTTTCTTCATCTTTGCTCCATACTACACTTAGCAAGATTTTTAATAGGATTTGAACATCTGAACTTCTTAATGACAGAGGGGACATCTGGCCTAATGGACTGTAAATACTTTGAATTGCTATTTGGGAATCTAATCCAGTTCCCCAATAACTGGAATTTGGCTCCCCCAAGCTGGATGGACAAGTACTTTGCATCACTATTCAGCAGTGGTTCTCAACCTGCGGCCCAATCAGCACACAGCTGAGGCCCATGTGACATCCTCAGGGCCATACAGGTAGTATATATTGTGTAGATGCAGCCCACAAAACAGAGAGCTGCATACATGGCCCATAGTGGTAAACAGGTTGAGAACCACTGCTATACAGAAACACTTCCAGGTAATCAAGGAAGTACTGGTGATAGACTTTGAAGTGAGTCCCTCTAGTCCTCATTACAGGGTAAGTATTAGGCAAATGCCCAAGTCAGGCTGCAGGAATTAAATCTACAACCTTCTAACAAAGATGCAAACATGCTACCAAAATGACATGCTGGCACAATGCATAAAGTGGAAAGTAGAAGAAGGTGTAAATGGGAAAGTATAAAGGTGGAATCAGGGTCACAGAGAGCACCTCTTTGTAAAAAATGGCAAAGTTTAGAGGTCAGAGCTGAAAAATAAATCAGATTATCTTTGGAACCCAGTTACAAAGGTTTTTATCTTTTCCCAAACCCATTATTACTGTGCTAGAACCCTATCATTAAAATGTAAACATCCACAAAAAAATGGATAGCTGTTTCCCACTGCTCTAAATGTGTGGTCCAAAGAAACAGTTTAGTGCTTAATTTTTAAAAGGAATCTGGGATAAACTGAAATTCAGCAGGAGAACATTCCTGCCTATCTATTTAATCTAACAGTGTTACATAAGCGAGGATAAAAAATCCAGGAGTGGACATGTAAGCTCTCTGGGTAGGGACTGCCATTTATTACATGTTTGTACAGCAAATAGCACCATAGAGCCCAGTCTGCTTTTGGCCTCTAGGCACTACCACAACATAAATGCTGAATAATAATTAATAGTAATAAATTAATAATGTACCTTTCCTTCAAGTGTGATACAGTTTTTGCAAAGTGTTCTGCTCCACCATCTAGAATATCTAGAAACAATGCAATAATTTGGTATTTTTACATTAAAAACAATACTATTGTGTAATTCTGTGTGGCTTTGATGTTAAGAGTCTAATCTAACCACAAAAATGTAAAGTGATTCTAAATTAAAGCTGAAATTCCACCCTTAACTTACTACTTATGCCTAAATTGTACAATAGGTATGCTACCATACTCTTACAATACCCAGGCTAAGTATGGTTAGTTAGAACAGAGTCGGAACCTTCATTCTAAATCTCCCTGATTATAGATGAGTTTACCTTAGCCCCTTTAATCTTAGCACAGATCTGTATGGTTTAATTTCTTTTTTCTCCCACGGGGTAGTTTAAAAGAGAAATGTACACAAAAAGAAATTGTTCCTGCTCTTTTATTGAAAGCCATGGTTAGAAACTATTGGTCTTTCAATGGAATACAAAACACTCTTTTTCTGATACAGTCTTTCCACCAAGATAGCAACAACACAAAAGAACCATTACAACCTTAGTGGAAAGGTAGCAATATTTTTTTAAAATTAGGTTCTACTCAAATAGACTGAATCGGTTCCATAAGGAACCAACGTTTAACCAATTACATAATTGTATATCTTCTATGTGTATTTTGCCTGCATCAGAAGTAGGGGAGTAAGGATTAGTCAGGAAGAGCATTTTGTAATCTCTGAAAAGTTTCTAAGTCATTCATTCCTTTCATCAATCACATAGAAGTTTAAACCATATACCTCTAATAACCCAAACTGACTGAGGACTCTAAAACTTCTGCATAGTGTGCATGGGAGCTTACACTGGAAGACACTACTGACAACATACTAACCATCTCTGTCTACAGATGTCAATACAACATAATCCAAGCCCCATTCAGCTATAGCTTTTGCTGTATTGTAGGGTTCATTAAGATCCAATGGAGGTGGATTTTTTGCTGTCTTTACTGAACAAAATCTGCATCCTCTTGTACATGTGTCACCCATCAACTGAAATAAGAAAAGATTATGTTAACTTTATATTTTAAACTTTGTATTGTTCAGCTCAGAAACTACTGAATATGCTACTTCAAAGAATCAATTATTAATACTGTTGAAGAGAGAGATTTGTTGTGCACTTTAGCATAATATACATGGGTCACTACGCTGGAGATTTTTGTATACCCAAATTTGCTATCAACTGAATATATTTCCTATTGTAAGAAGTGGTTATTGACTTACCATGATAGTTGCTGTAGCAGTAGCATACTCACCCCCTCCCCAGCACTCTCCAATGTTGGGACAACGTGCTTCCTCACACACCTATAATGAAAATGACATTAATAATAATAAATTGCATTTCTATAGCACCTTCCACCAAAGGACTTTGTCCTCTCTTCTTAGATAGGTACTGAAATTCTGAGGAGGAAATTAAATCACAGATAGGTTAAGTGAGTTGCCCCAGTCAGTGGAAGAGCTGGGAAGAGAACATATGTCACGTGACACCCAATCTTGTGTCTTAACCCCAACACCATTCTTCCTCTGAACTACACAACTTCCTGAAAACTGCTCATCAAAATAACTGTCAGGGACAGTACTTGGTCCTGCTAGTGGAGGCAGGGGACTGGACTCAATGACCTTTCAAGGTCCCTTCCAGTTCTATGAGATAGGTATATTTCCATATATTAATTTTATAACTGTCAGAATCGCATATTCTAAACTGCATTAATTATGCACATTTTAGATGTAATAAAAAAGTTCATAACAAATTCACAAGATCTGTGATACATTGCAGAACAATCTTTTCCTGAAGAAAAGAATTTTACACTTGTCTTACATCTTCTGTCTCTTTCCATCAGTGGGGAGGCATATTTAATAGAGAACACAAACATTTCTTGAATTTCTTTTCATGTGAATTATTAATATACAGTCCCAAAAATTATACAAGTGTTTCCACTTAAATTAGACACACTGATAATCTTTTGACTTCTTAGAGGACTTGAGAAACACACCACCATATTTAAGATCATTGCAGGGAAAATGTCCAATGTTCTACTGTTTGTTTCTTCCCTTGTTCTCCATGGGTGAAATTCACCCCTGTGCAAAAGCAGAGGACAAGGCCTATGCATCATATGTTCCCACTTAAGCCACAAAGGCATAAGTGATGCATAGGCTCTCTGCTGCTCCTGAGCAAAGGGGTGAATTTCACATCATGAAAACATTACTTTCTTCCTAGAAGAAAACGTGTCAGGCATTAGACTTACAGTATGAAGATTTAAACTTCGCAGTGTACTCTTCAGTTTATTATAGTTCTTTCCTATGGGAATCTCAGTTTTTAGCCATGGAGGAAGTCGCAGCCTGAATAATATCAAGCAAATATAAGGATTAATAAATTACTTACATGTAATCACTTAATTTCATAGATCTACTTTACTTTGTTACAGCCTCTGGGTATGAAAGATTCCTTGAAGCTGGTCACGATTCATAAATGAGCATTAATATATTTCAAAAAAGTACCATACTCCTCATTTCCATCCTCATTTATTAGCCTGCCACCAAGCTAAGATGGAAGTATCCACATTTATAGGGCTTAAGATCACTAACCTTACTGCCATGCTATGTATGGTAATTCAGACATTGGCAATATAATTACACAGCTACTACAAACTCCTAGCAAATTTTGAAGGGGTGGCTCATTTTGTTTTTCACAGCTTTTGAATTTAGTCTTCATGAATCTATCTACATACAAAAACAAAAAAAAACCCAACAATTTATCAAAAACACAAATTGGGCATATTGTCCCACTGATATATATTTATAATTTGTTACTGTTCATGGCACAAACACTCCAATGCCTTCAAGGTATATTGGTGGCCATTTCACCAGAGGAATCATAGCTACTACTGTTCATCGAGAATACTGTTTAAAGTGCATTTTTCAAAGTACACAACCAGTTCAGTATGGATAGCTAAAAACTTTTGGTCAGTGCCATAGAATGGGACATATTCTGCCCTTTGTTACACTGGTGGAACTTCCCTGGCCTTCATGGAGTTTCATGGGTGTAAATGAAAGCAAACTTTGCCGACATAATTTTTTCTTTACAGGATTAGGGGACAAGGTTTGATTGCAGACTCTTTATTGCTGGAGATGCATCAGCCAGAAAGAATCCAGCTTGTTTTTAAGATTTCAAACTGATTTTGTGTAGCTGGAAGTTAGAAAAAAAATCATCTTCTTAAATTGTAAACTAAACTAAACATAAAGCTCCAAAATGTCATTTTACAGTCACTTTTTCAGATTAGAACCAAATTTTATAGATTAACACAGATTGCCATAATAATAAAAGGGGTTATATAAAAGATGGGTGGCTGTTATTCTGTCATTTATTATTTAGTGTACTAAAGCAATTAGCAATTAACACTGGACAAGTTCCAACACAAGTTCTACAGTTACTATATTAAAGTAGGGCAAAACATATATAAGAGCAGATTACATTACTTTTGGATGAGACTTTCAGATATTACCACTGCCTTTACACAGAATGATTCTGGGCGCTATCAATTTACAGGCTCATTACTTGTTAATAAACCACAAACAACTGTGGTGCAACCTGTCTGTAGCATGAATACATTCAGGCTAGGTTAAAAAAAATCAAACTCGCCAAAACCATAAGTGATTTATTTAGTTCTGTGAATCTCCAGTAACATTTTATGAATCAAATAAGTGACTCTTTTCCCAGCTATAATTAAAATAGAGCTATGTAAGTGGAACCATTCACTATTTTTTGGGCCAAAGACACTGAAAATAAAAATATATTGCCAATGGTGTTTTAGGTATTCAAATTTTTTACTTGTATTCATAACAGTTAATCTGATCAACTGTGTTGAAATTACTATTAGCTATCTTATCTCCGCATGTTGTGTTTAAAGAGTTCATATGGGAAACTAATGCTTTCCCCTCTTCAAATGACCATTCCTTCCAAAATGAAGCGTGAAGTAGCCATTCCAGTACCACACAACTTGACAAAAAATTATATGATATACGCAGGTATTTGTGTACAGTAGAATACAAGAGATATCAAGTACTAAACGAAGCATGATACTACATCAGAGTAGAATGTAATTACTTAAAGCTACAGTTACCTTTCTCCCTTCTGGCGTTTTAAATTGCCTTTATACTCAGCCCACATGCTCTTGTCAGAAAAATCCCCAGACACAAAATCTTGCAAATCTGGTCCATTTTGCAGAAACTCCTTCTTTTCATCTGGCAAAGAACTTGATGCTCTGTACTGGCTACACACATGGCTTTCACACACCTAAACAGAGCAGAACTGTATTACCCTTTTAATCATAAATGTGCTAATATGTATGGGATAACTGATGGTATGCATCTCTTGAGAGCTGATAGGGCTTATATTAGCTTCATATAGAAGCCAAAAAGTTAACAATTTACAGGCCTTACAAGAGTTGTATAGAACAACTGTGAAAGGTTTATTTTTTACCTGTTAATTTAAGGCCAAGTTCCATCCTTGGAAGTTTGTGCTCAACTCTCATTGATTTCAATGGGAGCTATGAACACACATCCAATGGCAGAATTTTGGCTCTTGTTTTCAGGTACAATAATATGCAAATATAGACATAGGCAATCAGCAGATGGAGACTGGAAAATAACATTTTCTGGTCTCAGTCCCTAGAAAGGGGACAGATGCAGCAAAGCCTGTAAGTTTCAAAAAGTGAAAATCAAAACAAGGGAAGAAGCTGAACACTTAAATGTGAACAAAGCAATAAGCTTAAATTATTGTATTGCTTGGTTAAGCACATACTAGAGCAAAAAGTGTACAGCACATTCAAGTATAATCTTCAAAAACTTGCAAACAGGAGGGAGCTCCAATACCACTACAGCAACAGGGCAGGATGGCACTGGTACATTCTTAGAAATGGAGTAACTAAAATTTAGCAGCATTCAAATACACCAGCAGTAACCAGTATAGAAAACACAGAGTGATTTAAAACAAAAGCATAATAAATTACCATATAAAAGATACATCTTCCAAAGAAAGTATCCATAGTAACCTGCACATCAAAGTCTGTAGTGACGTGGGAAAGCGTGTAGTGTTTTTAAGTTGGTGACCTTAGAGTTCAAAGAGAAAGAATCTCCTTTTTAGGCCTAAAAATTGGAAACTGCCATAGTTCAGTGAGCTCCAACAGCAAAGGGGGAATGGGAGATTCTTAACATGTAGCCAAGCAAGCCTCTAGGTGATGCAGTTGGAATGCCTCAGCCACCTTGCCACAAAAGTCTTAAAAGCTCTCAAATCCTTTTGGTGACCCACTATATAAGGCAGATTGCTTGATCTTCTGTGCCCCAGTGGCCTTTTTGGAATAATAATCCTTTCGGCTTCAATGCATGCAAGACAGACAGGAAGGAATGCAAAGTTCCACAAGATCTTACCTCAACATTAATTAATATGGTTTGGGTATAAATATTGTCATGTTGATTAAAAACTAACTGAAGGACTGCAAACAAAAAGTGAAAATGAGCATGATCAAGTGGTGGGGGAAATGTCTAGTGAGAAACTACAGGGTTTGTTGTTAGGATCCAGTGTTATTTAATAGCATCTGGAAGAGTAGATAAATGGCATCAATGAACACGACTCAAACTGGGCTAAGTCGGAAACCCAGTGGTTTGGGTTTTTCTGATTTTTTTTTTTGAGTTTGCCCTCTTGTCATCCAGAATCTTAATTTCCATTAAAAAAAAATCGGTAGCCTTTATGGTTCTGGAGAAAACCCTGAAAACATAAAATGAGTGGTGTAAACCAATGGAACAATGTCTGCCTGAGTCTGCCGGAAACATAAAACAATAGTTCAGAGTGGTCTGAACTGCCCCATTCATCCCAATGCCCGATGATGAGCAGCCCATTTGTCCAGTGATGATAATGTAAATATCAACATCGTGAACCTTCACTGTTATCAAAACATATAAGAAAAGCAAAGGTGAATGATAGACCAATACAATCTATTGTGAGTGGTATCTCGTTTTGGAGACACAAATGAACAGCATTTGGGAGGTACTATGATTTTTCCCTCCCAATCTGTCTTGTAGAGCCAAAAGGCTCAAGGGAAAGAACAGATCCCAGAGATCTAAGTTGTCTATACTACGGAGACTATACTAGTATAGCTATGACGGCGCAGATATGAGGACATAACCCTGTAATGTAGATGCAGCCTACACTGGTGAATGAAGTTAGTTAAGTCAATAGAAGCACTTTTCCATTTACATAGCTGCATCTTCACTGTGGATTAGTAAGAGCTATGATTTTCTAACACTCCTGACCGACACAGCTATGCTGACCTAACGTTTAAATGCATGCCAAGCCCCAGCCTCACCAAGAGGGCCAATCCTATAGAGCTAGTCCCTCAATTCTTCCTGTCCCAAAGCAGCTGGGGCCATCTCTGCTGTGTTGATGGTCATAGGGCTAGGTGGCTTCCTTCATGGCTCTAGTGACTGCTGCTTCTTTCTTTACTGGAGGGCTGACTGCAGACACAAGCAAACATAACTCCATCAGTTACACTCAGATCATATTTTCGAGCTTTCCTTTGCAATCATGTGAGCTAGAAATGTAATTCTAATGAATGCTTAGATTCAGACATCATTATATAACTCTGCGATCCTGGGCCAGAGGCACAAGCTTATTATGCATACAGTGTGTTGGAACTCCTGCAAAAGAGCCAGGCTCAAAAGAGCCTGCAACAATCATATTTTGAACACCTGCTGGGAGAAGCATCTCATTCTGCCATCTCAAGTGACCAGAGTTCAGCTGCGGGTACAGCTTGGGAGAGTCCTGCCACTACCACCAGTCTTTCCTCCCCACAATTCGAGCCCTGTACACAGGACACTAAACTGGGAGATCTCACAAACATCAGGGAGGACACAGAAGAAACACAAAGGGATCTATGCAGTAGTGTTGTAGTAGCCAGTCGGTCCCAGGGTACTAGAGAGACAAGGTGGGTAAGATAACTTTTATTGGACCAATCTATTCGGACTAGAAACACAGATAAAACAGAAATGAGATTCAGCTTGGAAAAACGCAAAACACACACACTCAGGAAAAAGAATAATTGAAACAGCCACTCAGTGGGAGAGCGAAGCCTGCAAGCAGGGAGTGACCCCGGCCAACAACTGAGACGCGGGTTACTAGCGAGGCGATGCTCGGGGTCCGGGGCCGCAGGGCAGAGCCGAGCACTGGTCGCCGAGGGTCGAGCCCAGGACCCGGTGACACACAGAACCGGGCCGCGGCAGCTCACCCGGAGGGGCCCAGCGGCGCTGCGGGCGGGCGGGCGGGGGCCCTGCGCAGGGGGAAGACCCCGGCCCGGGGGCAGGAGCCGCCTGGCGAGCGGGACCGGGGCAGGCCGCCCCTCTCGCTCACTCACCCGCCCCTGGGGCCCCAGCACCAGCCGCCTCAGGCTCGTCGTGGCGGCGGCTCCACAGCAGCGGCCGCGCTGGAGTAGCGCCATGGCCACCGCCGGCTGCTCTGTCCCCCACCGAGCCCCGAGGACGAGTCCCGATCGGTCAGATCGGTACTCAGCTGAGCTGCCTGGCCCCATTCCCCTCTTGCTCGGGCCTTAGTGAGCTCGGTGGTCGATTGCTCCTGCCTCAGAACCGGGTGGCCGAGCGTGATGACGTCAGGCCTAGACGGAGGGGATACAAGAACGCGATGACGAAAGACGCTCTCCCTTTCCCCTCGGTCTGCAGCGAGGTGCGGAGCGTTCCTATTTCGCGATCTGCTTCCATCCACGGCACCGGGCCCCTCCCGCGCACCGACGATGCCGCGCCGGGCACAAGGAGGCTCTAGGGACTGTACTGGGCGCCCCGGGGATGTGCCTGCTCCCGGGCCGGCGGGCAGAGCCCCAGGCACAGACACCCCCCACCCCCGATCTCGGGGAAGCTAGGCCGGGGCCCGGCGCTGGTTCTCGCGCCCCCCCCCCCCCGGGGGCCCGGCGCTGGTTCTTTCCCCCCCCGGGCCGGGTGGGGGCTGCTGGGTCGGGGCTGCGGCGGCCTCTCGCCGCGCGTGAGTCTGAGCCTGCCCCGCCCGCAGTGACCCACGGTCCCTGTTGTGGCGCGTTAAGGGCGGGTGTCCAGGCGCGGGGCAGCCCGCTGGGCGCGTTCCGGGCCCCCAGCGTGGCGTGGCCGGGGTGTGGAGCGGCGCAGTGGCCGCTCTCTTGGTCTGTGGGCCCCGGTTCGAAGAGGCTTGGACGGGCTTAGTGTGGGCTGGGGCTGGCTGGCTGGGAAAGGTGCACTGCGGTGTCTCTGGTGTCTGCTCTCACCCTGTGGTTGTCGTTGTAGAATGAAGACCATTCTCAGCAACCAGACTGTTGACATCCCGGAGAAAGGTACAGTCCTTTGCTTGTTCCACGTAAGCTTTGTGTTCTCGTCCTGCAACAGGTTAACACTTGCTTTCCTTGTCTTCCAGTCGACATTTCTCTGAAGGGCCGGGCAGTTATTGTGAAAGGTCCCAGAGGAACTTTGCGACGGGATTTTAACCACATCAATGTAGAGCTCTCCCTCTTGGGAAAGAAGCACAAGAAGGTGAGCATTGCAGGGATATTTGGGGATTATTTTCATATTTGTAGAAAGGATGATCCAGTGTCTAGGGTACTAATGAGGGACTTAAGTTTGTGGCAGACTAGGGACTCAAACCTCCTATGTGATCTTTGGAAAGTCACTTGGCCTTGCTTGTCTGCGTTCTTATATTTTTTAAAAAGTGACAATAGTACTTTCTTACTTCACAAGTTGTGAGACTAAATACTAAGATTATGAGGTGGTCAGATACACAGATAGAGATCATATAAGTTTCTAAGATGGCTAGGCACATCTTGGGTGTTTGAGCTAGGGTTCAGTATTGATATGCAGTCAGGTATTATGAGTGTCTGTCAGTGGGCATGCTCTTTTAAAATGTTTTGGAGCTACAGTTTTGGGGTGGTTTTAGTGTTAAAAATTGTGGAGTAGGTATGTAATTAGAAATGTTGAATTAACTTATTCATTTACTGAATGACGCTTTTAGATTTCCAAATTAATTTTGTTCGGCTATAGTATTTTATTATTTAAACTGTAACTATGTGTGGTAAGCAAGATTAACCTAGACTTCTGCTGCACTGATAGCTCAGTGCATCTGAGTTAAATTTTCTTGGACATGTCATTTAATAGCAGCTGAAGGTAGCTGATGTCCCTGGTCTGCTCTTTCAAATTTCTCTTCCAGTTCTGCTGAGTGGGCCATGACTTTGGAGGAGTGCTCATTGGTACTCTAGCTATGCACTCATCACCAAGTTCAATTGGTGTTTGGTGGTGATTACAAGGAGGCTAGATAGAAAGCTTGATTCTACTTACTGGGAAGTCATATTTTCAAGTGTCTCTAAACAAGACACACTAAAAACATTTCCCTAACCTTTTGAGTGAACATTTGCCAAAGTGAGAATTAAAACCTGCTTAAAATGTTTGAGGTGAAAGAGTATGGCTCTGGCACAGTAGTGTTTTGCTTAATGTGTAGGGGGTGGCTAGGGTGACCAGGCAGCAAATGTGAAAAATCGGGGCAGGGCGTGGGGGGTAATAGGAGCCTATATAAGAAAGACCCCAAAATCAGGACTGTCCCTATAAAATCAGGACATCTGGTCATCCTAGGGATGGCATACAATTTTTCATGTATAGATTAAGAAATACCCCATTGGAGGGCTGCCTGGTGATATGTGAAATTGGTTAATGCTTTTGCTAATGAACAAGCACAAAACTTGCCATCACCATAGTTGACAGTGTGGAGAGGTCAAAGATTTGAATGCATATAGAAAAGGAGCTAGCTTCTCACCTAGACAATCCATTCAGGAAAAACTTGATGAAACAATGCCAGGAAGTTTGCTTTGTTACTACCCTGTGCTTTCTTTGCCTGTTCAATATTTTGCACTCACACAAGTATTTGTCATCTGAAGGTTTTAAAGCACTTTGCATCAGTATTCCTCAAACTCCTTTATACTGTTAAAAGCTCCATTTCACAAATGTGGAAATTGAGGCTTGTGGAGATTAAGTGATTTGCTGAAGGTTATACAAAAAATCAGTTTAATTCCTTATGGGAAACATGTTTGTTAATTTTGAATTGAAACAACACTTTGAACTTTTATTATAGCTACGGGTTGACAAATGGTGGGGTAACAGAAAGGAGTTGGCAACAGTTCGTACAATTTGCAGTCATGTTCAAAACATGATCAAGGGTGTCACATTGGTAAGTTTTATTTTGAAATAGAATATTTGTCACTTGATTCTTAACAATATCAGACAACTTCATTCTTATGAGAATTTTTTTAGCCATGCTAAATGAAAGGTACTGTATACAGTGTGGGTTAGCTATGATCTTGCCTTTGCCAGTGAGATCACTTTAGAGTTAGGAGAGAACATTAAGCATAAACATTAAAGACCTTTGAGGCTTGATGCTTCAAAAGTAACTCCTCTCTATTAAAAGTTAAAATACTCTTCAGAAATGATCTAACATTTCATCACATTTGTCAAGTAACTCTTAAATGTATCTCCTAGTTTTGGAGTCTTCTAGTTCTGTAACAAAGCGGTTCTCAAACTTCAGTAACCCGAGGACTCCCATTTAAAAATTAAAAATTTTAAAAATTTAAAAATTTACTGCGTACTCCCAAGCCCCTCTACTTAGGCTACACCCCCACTCCACCCCTTCCCTTAAGGCCCCACCCCACCTCTTCCTGCCACCGCTCCAACCCTGCCCCCAGTTTGAGAAATGCTGCTGTAACATATTTGAGTTTCATGATGACATTTTTGATTTGGTTACTCCCAGGGCTTTCGTTACAAAATGAGGTCTGTGTATGCTCACTTCCCCATCAACGTAGTTATACAGGAAAATGGCTCACTTGTGGAAATCCGTAACTTCCTGGGAGAGAAATATATCCGCAGGGTGCGCATGAGACCAGGTAAGTATAATTAAAGGCCTGTACTTTGCTAATTGAAGTGGACATCATGCTGTGAATATATGTTTTTGTAACAAACTTGCTTTTAGTAAGATTCAATGCTGTGAACTTTGTAATGGGCATCAGAAGACATATTGTTTATGGCCCGACTTTCAAAAGTGCTAGGTGCTCACAACAGATCGATTTCGATAGAAGCTGTGAATATGATTTTCAGATGTTGATCAATCTCTTAATAAACCCGGATAGATCCAGATTTTTTCTGAGGGTTCCATATTTTGCATCGGCACTCCTGCATATGTAATCTTGATTTTATTGGTTTCCAAGAGACATGCATGACACACTTCTGCTTTTGGCTTTGTTCTAAACATTTTTCATTATCACTTCAAATATTTAATTTAGCAAGACTTAAAAAAAAACTAGGAATCTTGATGGAGCTTGTAAAGTTGTAGCTTTATGTAGGGCGGTCGGTGTTCAGTCTCTTTAATGCAGTGACTACAGAAAAATTAACTGCTGTAAGAACTTTACATTTATTTTAAGCATGCATATGAAAAGCTTAGTTTGCAGCCTGTCTGCAGAAATCTTTCAAAAGTACAATTTCAGACAAGTTTATTCATTTGACACATACTCTTACCTGTACCCCATCAGTATGTTGTGTGTTTGTGGCAGTAGGCATTTTGGTTAAGTTTATTGGACAAATGGATGTGTAACCCTAACTGCATTTTATACCTGTAGAGATTAAATATCTGCCATTGGAGGCATTTCAGAATGTTTCTGCTCATGCTCTAAGAGTACAAATTGTTTCAGTTATCTTCCTATAAACTAATCTTACCCATTGTACTATAACTTAATTCACAAAAAATACTTAAGCCTTTGGGATCTTTTTGAAAACACCGGTAGTATTGGTATTAGCAAACAGTGTTTGATTTGACATTTTGACAAGTAGATTAGAGTAAATGAAGTAATCAGCACTTGCTCATATTCAGGATTGTCTAAAGCTTGTGAATTCACAGCCAGATATGAATACGGGCTAGAATGGACACTTATTATCTGACAATGGGAGTTGAGTAAATTAGGTTGATCTGTTTGATCACCACTTTGGATGAAAGCATCAAGGTAGATAACTGGTTGCATCTCAGACAACATTAGCAGATACAGTAAGGGCTGTGTGTGTATATATATTTATTATTTGGCTACCTTATCTTTGTGGTTTATAATGGAATGATAGTGGTGGGTCGCTGAGGACTGTGTGAAGATACAGGAATGTCTTTGGCCTGCATAGAAGATAAGAGGTAAAATTTTGATCAAATGGCTGGCCTCACTAATCTCACTTGTGCAGTTCTTGAATTAAAAAAGAAAGTAGCAGACATGTCCAAAACTAGCCACCAAAACTTCTGAAGTGCCTAAGTGGTAACTGAATAATGTTCAGCCAAATTTGGAGCTTAACAGACAAGCTGTAAAACTATCCAAAATGGATACTTAAATTTTCAAACTCTTGTATCTGTTAATGTTACACTTCAGGTGGTGGTTTTGATTTGAGTTGCAGGGTGAGAAGGTCTTAATCAGGTTTATAATGGAAAGCAGCTGAAACTTTATGTATAGTGCCTAGCACAAAGCAGGGGGCAGTCCTAATATTAGCCTCTGGATGCTACTCTAATAAATAATGGGAAGCTAATTCTTGTAATATCCATATTGTCTCTTATGGATCTATAAATGAAGTCAAACAAGATTTCTGAAACAGCGACTGTTTTTCCTTGAATGTCTGTAAGTTACATAAAGTGCACCTGCCATACCTCCACAGATAAATATTCAGCTTACTGTGCACTTTCCTTTCTCTTAGGTGTTGCCTGTGCAGTATCTCAAGCCCAGAAGGATGAGTTGATTCTTGAAGGGAATGACATTGAATTGGTATCCAACTCAGGTTTGTATAATAAGTATTTATGGAGGGAGGGAGATGTATCGCTATGCTGTAGTAGTAGCCATTTTATTTGCAGGTATCAGTTTAATTCAGGAACTTTTTTTTATATTTTAACACACAGTGTTCCTGAAAAACTTCTTATGGAATTGAAGTGATAGCTCAAATCAACTTCTGTCTCGAAATTAAGTACTACTTATTGTTAAGAATGTAAAACATAAAGATTATTTGTCAGTGCATTTACTTGGTCAGTTATATTGCTTTCCCTGTATAGCTTTATTTTGTTGGGTCTTTTATGCAGCATCAGAAAAACATTTAAAAACATGATTGTAAAACTCATATGGGTGAGAGGAGCTGGCACCTGAAAGTTCTAGGTTGCTTTTAGTCATTTCAAGTTGGCAGTATCCCTTCTAAGCTATTTCATCTCCTGTTAGTTATATGTCATCAGCTGAAATGTTGGAGTGTGTATAAGAATTGGCTGTGTTAGGGCATTGTCCATGCTATGTCTTAAATTTCTTGTTTTTTCTGTAGCTGCCTTGATCCAGCAGGCCACCACAGTCAAGAATAAGGATATCAGAAAATTCTTGGATGGTATCTATGTTTCCGAGAAGGGAACAGTACAACAGGCTGATGAATAAAACTATAATAGGTTGGTATTTTATACAGTAACATTTTGTATTATAATTTCAAAGGTATATGTGTAACTTGATAAATCAGGTCCCATGTCTTAAAGACTTTAGCAGATTTTGGGAACAGGGAATAATGATAGATACGGGTGGGTGGGGCAGTGGTCTTGAACAGCTAACATATGAAAAGTTGCTGCTAATAGGGACTTGTCTATAGTTGTTTTGCTGCTTTAAGTATATGTTAGTAATATAGTTAGAGGCAACCCCCAGTATGGTTACATGTAATTATACTGATATAAAAGTGCTTAAACCAGTGTAGTTTATTCTGATTCGGGAAGCAAAATGAGCAATGCTAATATTAAAGCATCTCTATACTAGTACAGATGCATCCACACAAGAGCTTTTACTGGTATAATTGTCAGTAAAAAATTGCACCCCTGACTGACACAGTTAAATTGGTAAAACTTAAGTGTAGATCAGGTCTGGGCTTTGTTCTCCTGGGCATGGTGCATAATGCCATAGCTGAGGTCTTCAAGCAATATTTTGTCACTCTTGAGCCGCTCTTCAGATTCCTTTCTGGTTTGAGGCATTGGAGTGCAGATTCGTTTGAATTTGGTGGTAAGACTTTTGCTCCTTAATTTGGTGATGGCACAGAGCAGTATATTGATAGGAAGATTTAGCAGCATATTTGTTGCCTAGTATTTTTGCCATTCTGTAGCTATAAACCCACCAACATGACATCCCTTCACTTTAAGAGTGGATAATATTTTCAACTTTGAATAATTGATGCACTACCCTTTGACTGCTGAGTTTCTTGACACATTTATATTTGTCCTCTTTAAGTTACCAAACAATGAAACTGGAACACTTAATATTATGGAAGTAACTTTCAGTTAAGATGGTGCTACAAGCTTTTCCTTTGGGATCTTTTCACGAGTCTGCAGAAGAAGTTTATACCACCAGCTTTTTCATCCAAATATGGTTATATTTTGTTTTTGTAAAATATACGTGTCAGGTGGCTGCAAGTCTCAAGTTGCATTTAAGATTAGTGTCATGAGTACCTTCTGCAGCATAAAAGCAAGGGATATGCAAATTGGCTATATCTGTTTTAACTTTAGTATAGTTTTAGTACAGTACAGTAATCTTAACTTTAGTATTAGTGGATTCCACTTGAAACAGACAAAGCCAATTTAAAATATCAACCCTATTATCACCTGCCTTGTAGAAGTCGCTTCAACCATGTGCAAGACTATTTCTTTTTAGTGCTGTTCTTTTGAGGGAGGGGAGAGGATTAGTCACTCTTGAGCCATTGAATTTGACCATTTGCTTTAGTCAATCCAACTGAAAAATGGGTGAAGAAAAGCTACTTACATTGCATCTGAACTGTGTTCCTGCTTAAATGATGAAAATGTGACATGATTCCATGTCTGAGTCCTTGAGTGATGCTTAACAAGTGGAACAGTTTTCTATCCTATATATCAGATATGTTTTTAAAATACATTGAGATTTCCGCAAACTTTTAGTAATAAATCTAAGGGAGTTCAGAGGGGTATTGCACTGACATAGTAAAGCTTAAAACTGTATATATTGTTTCATAATTTTGCACTCTTCTTACTTACAGTTGTCTAGATTCCGAAACAAACCACGAGCTGCAAATTACTACTTGCTGCAAATTACTACTTGCTGTATCAAGTACCAAATGGGAAGTCTAGTGTAAAAACTGAACACGATGATGTGTTTTAAAAAAATAAAACAAATATTACACATTTTGGCTTCTGTCTTTAAGAGCTGAATAACAGTGGCTATAATTCTGTGTATTTTTATATTAAATTTAAAATGATCTAAAAATACGACTCTTTGGAGAAGCAGTTCCCCAAGTTAGTTTTGCAAGGTGCCATAATATACTGTTGTGTACGTTTTTGCCATCCATTAACAGTGTACTTAACTCCCCTGGTGTAAAAGAAAGCATCTCAGAGAAATCATTTCAGGATGTGTGGACTGTCCAGTGCATGTAATTGAAGTGCTAACTCAGAAACAAAGATTTTTAAATGGTGAAAACTGTTGATCACTTCAGCAAAAGAAGCAAACTGTAATATGTTTATTCTGCACTCCCATTTCATTCTTTCTCTGATTTCAAAGGTTCAGATTACCCTTGACAGTTCCTAAAACCTGCTTCACCACCAGCTTCTTTAGTTAGTTATCATTATAAACTGAAGACTAAAGATGAGGACAATAGAATAAAATCCAACTTAAATATCAGTAGGGGCTGCACACTTTATGCTCGTGTAGGCCAAGTTCATTGCATGGATCCCTCTTTCCATTCCAAAAACTCCATATATGCTACTGTACATCCCTCTCTCTTTCAGGGACTCCCTGCAGTGCCCTCACCAGGGTTTCTCGGAGACTCCTATGGAAGGAGCTCTTTGTGCACCCCATTCCCATAGCAGTGCCTCAAAATTTCCCTCACCTGGGGTTCTGTGCCCCATTCTTCCCTTCACCCATTCCAAAGTCCCCCACTTTTGCTCCCTGTAGTGGGGGCTCCAAACCCTCATTCCTCCAAGGAAGGGACTCTGTGCCTCCCATTCCCTCCTCCACGTCACCCTCTTCCCCTAGCATTTTTCTGCCTGAGGAATAAATAATCGAAGGGTGTGAACATGTTAAACTAGTGGGAGGACAGGCTGAGACGAGATAGGAGAATTGTCTTGCTAGGGGATTTTAATGGGTGCCATCAACCAGTTGTTTGAGTTATAGACAATTTATGAGGTGCTTGGAACTGGCTAGGGGGCTTCATGTGTTCTCTGTTTTCTCCCTTTTGATGTCTTCAGTGTTTCCTGAAAATGAGTAGGAATCTGGACATTGATGAATACAATGGTCTCTGAAATTTAGAACTAGAACGTTCAAAAGTTACTGGGCTACAGACAAACACATGCCATTTAATTGAGTAAGGCCTTCATGAACTTAGTCAAAAACAAGACTACCGTTGTGATATTTTCAGTTATTTAACTACCACCATACTTAGCTTAAATGAAACTACTGCAGAAATCATGCGTCTTTGCTGTAAAGTCTAAATAGACGGTACCCACAATATTCAAAGCATCTATCAGCTTGGAGAGAACTGCTACATGGTTATGAGTTTTTCTTAGTGTATGGCTGCAGGGCTAACAAGTTTGTGGTGACTGTAGCCCTGTCACATAACACTTTGAGTATAAAATCTGCAGTACCATTATTAACTTGTTCATATAAGCTTTGAAGAAATACTCCTTGAAAAGAAATGTGGGAATAAATGCAAAGCTCTGCAGTTCTTTGTATGCCACATAGTTAAAATTTAAATGATGCAATCTCTCAAAGTAGGAGAGAAGCCTCAAAACCCGTACTCACTGTTTCTGCTTAACTAGAATATCTTTTACAAACATACACAAGTTTAAGTTAAGGCTGCCTATCTCTTGCTTCTCCCTCTGTCCTTGAGCAGAGATCTGTCCTTCCTCTAATTGCTTCCTACATTGAAAAGTGGCATTGCACACTGTCTGCTATGTCACCAGGATGGACAAAAATACCCCAGCATGTTGTGTGCTCAATACTTCCACTGATGCATGAAGGTGTACATGCCTTGGCCCTACCTGCCATTGTAGCCCCAGAGATTTGTGGAGTTGCAAGGTTGATCTGGGAGCTTCACTTCACAATGCCTGGTATGCCATCAACCGTGGTCACTCTGGCTGATGCAGTGTTCCTCAACAGAATGTGGGTATGATGATCAGTGTATGCATAAGCTCATGCCTACTGGAAAATGAACTGGTGGTTGGTCCTGATTCCATCACCTCTAAGTCCCTCCCTTTCTCAGGAGGGGAGAGCCCTTCTGGCTATGATACATGCTGGAAGGGGCTTCTCCACCTCCCATTGGCTGAATGGGGCAATAGTGGAGGTGACATGGGGGAGGGAAGAGCCTGGCCCTAGTGCTACATGTTGGAATGTGCCTGACAGGGAGGAGGGGCTTCTCCCTCCCATGGGCCAGATGGGCACATGGCATGCAATTGGGTCTTGGCATACCCCCCCTCAATTTAAAACCTTCCTCGGGGTCCATGTGTCCTTTCGTGTGGATAGCTGGCTGCTGCAACGATTCCTGGGAGGGGCCCTGCTGGAGAACTCAGCCACACTACAGCAGCAGCTGCCAGGGCCAAGAGTGTCACCCCCTCCCCAGTTGCATCCAGGAGTGGCGGGGTAGGGCCACAGCTATGGGTGAGCAGCTGGAGCTGGGTGGTGGTGGCAGCAGCAGCCAGCCAGACCGCTGAAGGTGGCAGGCACACAGCAGCTGGGCTCACTGCTAGGATTGTACACGCAGCAGCAGGAGGTGAGTGGGGAGCAGGGTTGTGGCTCAGTCAATGGGGGTAGAGGTGTTGGAGGAGCCCTGATTAAGGGAGAACTGGGATAGAGTCCCTGGAATGGAACTGGGAGCAGGGATGTGGGCTCAGAGGCCAAGATGGGGGAAGGTGACTGGACCACCCAAGGGTGGTCAAATAGCCTCTCTGCAGGAGTGCTCAGGCATCCCAGCCAGCCATCCTGGGCTGTTGCAGTGAGGGTTGCCAGCATCTCCCTGCAAGGGAGGGGACCAGCAGCAGGCTTCGTGCACCATGTTCAAAGCTGCAGCTCTGTCCCCACCCAGGGTAGCAGAAAACTGGCCCTGTGAGGTGTGGGAGGGCTACTTTGTCCACAGGTGGGGGGGGGGGGGGGGAAGGGGTGGTAGAAGCATGTCCCTGAGCTGAGGAGGCAGGTGACTGAAAGTGGCATGCACAGGGGGCAATGTACCCAAGACAGATGTTTTAACTGAAAGAGAGGGGGCTGATTATTCTTCTTCTCCTCCCCCACCGCCCAAAGTGGTAGCAGGCTACTCATCCTTACACACAGAGGAACACTTAAGAAACCACAAGTTCTTTTGAGAATGGGGGGGTGTCATGAGAATTTATCAAACACTCTTAGGGAAAACAATTTGGAAAGGGGAGTATGTGGCTATGTTCACTCTGCTGTATCAGGTGGAGGATATGGATGAAGAAAATAAGCCTAAGGTGGCTAGCACAGTAGAGAATTGGACCCTAGCCTTTTATCCATAGGCAAGTTTAATATGTGAAAGGAACCCCAGAGAGGTGTCTCTTTTTTCAAATATTTAGCATAGGCACATGCCCTGTATGGGGGTGAGGCACAGTTGAGATGAGGGGTTTAGATGCTGGGCAGCAAAGAACCCAAACTTGCCCTGGGAGCAGAAGGACCCAGAATTACGGTTGGTATATATGACACCATGCTGTCCTATTCAGTACATTTATCCAGACAACAGGCTAGGTCTACCCAAACTGCAGGCTTCCAAAAGGAATATCAAGTTTATTCTATTTCTATTGCAAATTCAAGCATTGTGAATAAACACACCCCTGACTGACATTGGTATGTTTTAAAAAAAACAATACTGTAGATGCAACTCTGCCCACAAAGGACTGCTTTTGGCAGTATAGCTGATATTGTTTGGGGGCTGTTCCTACACCACAAGAAAAGCTTCTCTCTGTGTATGCTGCATCTATCCTAGGGAGCTATGCTGCCAAAGACTTTGTAGCGTAGAAATAGCCTGTGGGTGCTGAAATAATATCTGGGCGCTTTGTCCACTGACCAAATGAGCCAAGAGAAAAAGTAAACCAAAGTGAATGGGAGCATCTCAATCTCTAAACATATAAAATGCTGGTCTACACTAGGAGGTTATGTCGAATTTAGCAGCGTTAAATCGAATTAACCCTGCACCCGTCCAGTAAATGGGCAGTAAATGTAACCTCTATAAAACACAAATAAAAGGTTTAGTGAAAATAAGGTAGTTTTGAAAGACACCGATGATAGCCTGTGAAAATGGCATTTTTAATAGAATACACGATTCTTGAGAGAAGACATTTCTAAACAAACTGCTCTCATATTTCTTTATGATAGGCTTTGCAACACTGAGGGCTGCACTGGCAGTTTACTGAGAGTACAGGAGGCTCAGCTAGTTAGCATGTTTTCCAGAAATAAATACATATGACTTATAGTTGTGTGGATATCTATTTTCTGTGATGGATTAATAGATACAGCTTGTTTTAATGGTTTCCAGTAATAAAAATCTGTACACAACTGACTGATTTTTGTCCCTACCCTGGGGGGTAAAACAAGCAGTAGTTGTATATCATAATGTCTTGTTCCCAACTGGTCCTAGGAGCTATTACCTTAGTTTTGGAACAAAGTATCAAAGTCTAATCTCAACTGCCCCAGTATCAGAGTTAGGCATTTATGTCAACAATGAAGTTAAGTCAGATTTATGCCTTTGCAACTAAAACCAGAATCTGGTCCAAACTAATTTAATCCTTGGTGTTGAATTTAACTGGAATTTTTTAAAGCTGTCACATTTGCAAACAGCTGCAGATACAAACTTATCAATGACCAAACATATCTGAGTGTCCATCACAAAAATTTCTAGTTTGAAGACATTCACATATAAAAGTGCACATCAGTTCTCACAGCTTAATATCTTTTCAAGTCAAACTAGTTAACAGATCATTCCAAGGCACAAGGAGAAACCATTTAACTTGCTTCAAAAGCTAGATAAAGATCACTGGTACCCGTCAACATCAGTTTTTCTTCTCCCTTGTGTAATTTTCCATTCCTCCACTGAATGTTATTTGGTGTGTATAACTGGAGTGACTCACATAGTGCTTCTCAGAAATTGTCCCATTCTCTTTATCCTATGCAGAAACCAGATGCAGACAGTGATGAATCTAGTTGAGAGTAGCTTTGTGTCCCTTTTTAAATGGGGGACAGATGTGTTGGAAATTTTTTGCCCTATACACTTTTCTTCTTTTTCTTTTGTGAAAAATTATAATTGTTAGAAGCAGGACAAAAGTGGAGAAAAGACAGCAGCCAAAGAATATCAGAGGCTTCTTCTGTGAGAGAAATAAACAGAAGGTACACTGTGTTTTTTCCTCTGATTGATCACATAGATCACTAGAATACTCTGCAGGAAAGCCATTGCTGCTAATCAGGTTGTTGTAAATTTGTATTGAAGACTTGGCTCTTGAATCAGAAGTGAAGAATCCAAATCTGGGTTTTGATTTTTCTTCAGTCAGTTTAAATGCATAATAGCCTCTAATCTTTACTTTATCAGTATGATATGCTGAAAAAAAGGAATGAATGTTGATAAATTCTCCTTATGTATGAAATGAAAAACTATTTAAGATCTCAAATGAACACAACATTTATAAAGTTAAAAATTATAACTGCATTATAAAACAGAATAGTAAAAATAATTATTCATTACTTCAGTGTGCTATATAAATAATCCTAATACTTAATTTGCATGGTTACTCTAATCATCATCAAGGAGATATAGTGAGTAGAATTAGAATTCAGGAGTTCACACTTTGCAGTCCTGAGTTTAGTCTACTAGCACCAGATTTTAAAATGTGTTTAGGCACTTAAAGATGCAGATAGGTACTTAGTAAGATTCTCAAAACTGCTGGGTGCATAACTCCCCTTCAAATCAACAGGAGTTAGACACCTAGTAGGATTTTCAAAAGTACCTATCTGTATCTTTAGGTGCCTAAATACCTTCAAGAATCTGGCCCCATAGAGCCTAATCATAGTTTGGATGAGTGGATTTTGGAAAAAGGGGTCAAAAAACATTCTGAGAGGGAATCAGCAGCTCTGAAAGATTAGGAATCCCTATACTAGGCTATTATAGTAAAATAGTTTTTACTTACCTGCCAAGCAAAAGACAGTTATGTACCTGAGCTGTAACTGTTGTTCATTGAGATGTGGGTGCCAATGTGTATTCCATGCAGGTGTGCATGCACTGAGCGCACCAAAGCCAGAGAACTTTGCCTAACAGTACCTGTATGGGGCACTGCTAGTGCCCTCTGGCCCTTAGCCCCTCTCCAAGCTATTTAAGGCTGGTGCTGCCCCAATACCGGTCAGTCACTTTGCATTGAATGTCAAGAATTGAGACTCTGATGCAGAGGGGATGACGGGTGGGTTGTGGCATACACATCTGTACACACATCATGAACAAGGGTAACACTACAGGTAAGTAACCATCTTTTCTTCTTTGCGTGGTTGCAGATGTGTATTCCACTCAGGTGATTCATAAGTAGTATCAGAAGGAGGTAGGTCTCAGAATCTACTTAAAGAGCAATTGCAAGAGCGCCTTCCCAAAATTCGCATCTGATCTGGACGCATGGGTGGCGGGTATAAGAGGCCTGGGGAGGCTAAGCCTCCCCAAAAAGAATGTGGTGCACCTTCCTCTGGAGGCACGCCACCCTGAGGCCCCGCTCCTGCTCATCCTCTTACTCCGTAGCCCCGCCTGTGCTGCTCCGCTTCCCCCCTACCCTGCGCATGCTGCTCCTCTTCCTGCCCCAGCTCTCCCCTTCCCCCGAGGGCTCTTCCCCTCCTGCTGCTTGCACCTCTCCCCCTCCAGCGGGCAGGGGGCTTGAGGGAGGGAGCCAAAAGGTGCAAGCCGCAGGTGAGGGGGCCTGGGAGGGAGGTGGAGCAGGAGCAGGGGCGTGGAGCGTGGGCAGGTCCTTGGGGGGAGGAGGCCGAGTGGGGGTGGACCTCAGAGCAGAGCAAGGGGCGAGGCCCCCCACTTTTAGGGAGCTTCTGGTGCTCGTGCCAAGCCTCCCCAACTGCAGAAGTCATGCCCCGACCATGTTTGGACGCAGACATCATAGCATAATATTTGGTTAAAGTACACATGGAAGACCACATTGCAGTGCTGCAAATGTGCAGTATCAAAAAGTCACTGAGAAAAGAAATCAGTCACTTGAAACTTTGTTGAATGGTCTCTTAACCTCTGTGGAGGAGGCATCCAAGCTATTCCATAAGTCATTGTGATATACCTTCTCCCTGAAGGACCAGAGAAAGGAGAACATTCTTCTTAGGGGAAGCACCTCAAGCCAGGAGCAACATTCTATGTCAGCTCCAAAGAAGAGTGTGGGGCCGGATGATCTGTGGAGGTCCTCAGTGCCAAAGCGGGCCAGATGGCGTGCTCTAAAAGGTGCTGCTTTAGACTCATCCCTTGCCACCTGTGTGCTCTTTTTAAATCACTTGAAGATGGAGCACCTCTCTTTAACATGCCCTTCTCCCAGGCACAACAGTGTGTGGGGTTCACTATTGGGGATAGCCAACATACACAATGAACAATGTTTAAACCCTGGTGAGGGCATCACCCAGGGTAATTATCTATCTATTCTAAGTTCTACAATTAAATCTAAGGGTAATACTAAACTATGCTAACAATGAATGATATACAACAAAGTTCCAGAAA